>NW_027176240.1:19254135-19561635 GCF_023055335.1 Clinocottus analis | reverse complement strand
TGACAAGACGTCCCGGGCAGCTGTGGAGCACCTCTAATGCCGACGTGGAAACCTCCCTCCACATTATGACGAGAGCCTGATGAAGAGAAAACAAAACCCAAAAGGGTTCTGTTCACCCCTCTTGATTCTTAGGACTGGGAGGGCAGGACCAGGCCAAAATGCAGCACCAACAGACCGTCCTGGAGCAGAAGGGACACAACACCAAAAGTATCACTGAAAAGTATTCCCCTCCCTTCACCATAATTCCCATTGTTATAGTTGCGGTTTAGTTTCCGATCGTGTGTTTTTGGAGGGGCTTACTTGTAGTGCATCTTCGCCCACAGAGTTCTGTATGTCTTTGAGCGACTGGAAGTGATCCAGCAGATGGTCTCCACAAACCACATCCACCTGCAGGACACAGAGAAACACTTTTTAGTGATTATGCCATATCAAATTATGAGTGCCTAAACCCATCCCCCCTCCCCCCCCCCCCCCCTCCCCCAACCCCCTCCACACACACACAAAAAAAACATACCGCTCAGAAACACTGAACAGACAAGAAGATGCCCTGGATATTTGTGATACACTGGAAGGAGAAGATGGGTGAGACTGGGCCAACGAGTCAGTTCCGAGGAAAAAAAAGCTGTTTTAACAATATAATAATTTAGGAGCAGTTATACAACTGTTGGGACCTCTGCTACAATGAACGGTGACCTCTCGTTGGCCTTTCTCTGCCCTCTCTGGGTTCATCCAGATAGGCCGGGAAATCAATGTAAGCTGCTAATCCTTATCCACGTGTTCCTAAATACCAAACACACAGTCAACTGAACCCACTTTAATGTTTCTGTTCGTCACTGAGGAGGAGGAAGAGGAGGAGGAGACTTCTGTTTGTAGCGCTCAAATTTTACAACCGTGAGGCTTCTCTGAGACAGACGCGTGGCATCGCTTCACTAATTATGCGATTATAATCAGATTAACGCGTGTGCTTAACGAGTGTCTGTTCTCCTTTAGATGCAGGCACCCTGGCGAGTTTTGACCGAGCATTTGACCTTCTATTTAGGTATTCTGCTTGTGCTCTGCAGGTGTTTCGTCTCCCGAGTGTGCGCATGTACCTTTTTAGTTTCCCCGCACATGTTTCCATTTCTTGGACATACTGCCGACGTTGACATGATTCTCAATCAAGGGCTTGTAAATCTCTCTCACCAGTGAAGAAAAAACTGAGGAAACCTCAGGCGTAAGAAAATGTCTTCAATGCCACGCTGTCCTGTTGCCTTTGTCTCCTTTAAGACACTTAAGTGACGCGGATCTACTTAACGTGCGTTTGACACAAGTCTGTGCTTGTAACCGTTCGCAGAGACATTAGTGTATAGTGGTGCTCATACACTTCAAACTTAAATCATCCAATAAAAAGTTTATTTTGCAACGTTCTCGGGCCCGTCCAGCTGTTCAATCGTGTGATCCAATTGCCACTTGTCTGTAGAGTTGATTGGCACCAATACCAGGAAATACAGCTGTCATATCTGATATTTCATCACACTGCTGGTGTGTGGACTTGCATAGACAACAGACACTTATGTTTTAATATGCATTGCATGTAGCTGGTGTGTGCTGGAAAGTGAATTACAATGTTATCGTGACATGTTCAAATGTAATCTTGTAAAATGTAGTTTAGAAAGTAAAAAAAATGAAATAATTTTTTCGTCCAATTGTTCAAATCCCTGTTGATTTTTTTCAGTTATTGACAGGCCTATATTGACAAGTACATTTCAGCTATCGAGGAAGAAAAACCTGAAAAAGCTAAATGTCAAGCCCTGTAAAAAAGCACACAGTGCCAGCTTCCGTTGATGTACCGCTTCCAAAGTAAGACCGTCAGGATCAAGCCAGCTGGCGGCCCTCTCCGTTTGTGAACTCGCCGGCTATGAGCCTGGCAGACTCACCTGGCAGGTGGCGCTCAGCTCCATCTTCCTCCTGATGAAAAGCTCCACGTGGCGAACAGTGGCCTCGCCTGACACGCGAACGTATCGCCTTTCTAATGGCTGGACAGGGGGACAGGACGGTCAGCGTGGATCGTGCCAATTTGAAGTTCTTCAGAAGAATGTAATTGATTTTAAAACTATAGAAGTGTGAATAATACAAATGATTGGGGTATATCCAACAGGACCCGCCATTATGGGACAGCTAGGTCAAGGATGTCCTGATGGTTGAGCAGGTCTCAGAGCAGCCTATAGTGCCACCGTTATCACGTTACCATCCATCTTGTTTTTATAGTTTATGTTACAGTGCCCAGTTTCAATGCAATAATATGCATGATTAAAGTTCTTACCTTGTAGTTATTGATGCCCTCCTCAGCCCTGAAAAACAAAACGGAAGTCAACATACAGTGAGAACAACGTTTTGGTACAAAGCAAGTATTCAATTAAAGACAATGGGACCATCTAGTGGCATGTCCATGTAACAGCAGGGTAATCTAATTCCTGCTACAAACTGGGTTCCACTTTTTACTCAAAGGAGAAGAAATACCAAAAGAGTCATATTTATGTCTCCAAGCCAAAAGCAACATCTCTATCCTTTGACCGGAAACTTGTTACTTATTTATCATTGATGACAATAAGAGACAAGAGAGCAGCAGTGGTTCTCTATTTGTTAATAAGAGAATTTATACCTGAAACACAAGGCCAATTAACGGCAGTGAACGACCAGGTTTGTGTTTCACCCTTGCTGTAATAGTACTGCTATTTCATACTGAACTTGGGAGTTTGCATTTTCCATGTGGGACATAAAGAACACAACTAGGCTATTTTCACAAAAGACTGCAAATGCCCATATGTGATTTAAAAAACTTTCACTTTCATCCGTTTGAAGCTACACGCTGCAGGGTTTCTTGTGTTTCCCATGCCTTCCCTTTGGCTGCAGAGTCAACGCTATTGTGATTAGTTACACCTGCTACGATAAAGTCCAATGTCTGCTGTGGAAATGCCTATTGGTCAGACTGGTTGTGAGAACACTGTTACTAGCAAAAAGACTTAAAATATAGACTTCAAGAACCTGTTCACATGCAGAGAAATAAGAAAAGAACAAAGACATCCATCAATCCATATTTATTAGAGCCGGGTAAGTTAACACATTAATATTGCGTTACTTTTCAATTAAAAGGCGTTAATTATTTGATCATGCGTTAACTGCATTTTTTTATTTAAAAAAAAAAGAAGAAAAAAAGGGGCTTTTACTCTGAAGGCGATAATTTACTTCCGCCCTTATATTTATGCACACCTGCATAAATCTCCTTCAAAGTAAAAGCAGTGTCATTGTATTGCATTTATGGCGTGCATTTTATTTATTTATTTATATGTTTTCATTTTTGATTGGCCTCACGCGGGCCGGACTGGGAGAGCCGTAAGACGTCCAGGTCTGAACTACGCCGTCTGGGAGCGATTTGAAGTGCAGCACCTATGTGCGGCAGTTATAAGACCCTCACAATGCAAAAAAATAAATAAAAATGCAGTTAACGTATGATCAAAAAATGAACGCCTTAAAAGGATTGCTGAGTTAACACGTTATTAACATATCTCGCGACTGATGCTAAAGTAACATTAGATCCTTACCCAACGAAATCCAGCAAAAGAGATACATCCAGCTCTGGAGGAATGGTGAACATAGACTGGGGAATGTTTTCCTTCTTCTGCCTCTTTGTCACCACTGGGCCTGGAGGGGAGACCACCGCTGCAGAGCAGGAGAGAGAAAACACAGGGTGGTTTACTTTAACGGCAAAGTAGCAGCGTCAACCAACAGCATAGAGCAATGTGTGTGTGTTCGTGATTAACCCCACTTGTTTGCCCTCTTTACTAGAGAATCCATTTTTCAGTGATGCTCTAAATGGTATGACAGGAATCACTTCATGCAATATTACGTTCCCCTTTGTGGAAGTCTGAAAATACAGTCCAAGGCTACAACTGAAACATCAAATCATCTCTGATGTGCTTAGAAATGAGTAGCAACCTCATACCATGTGACGGGGCTTGACACAAATTGGTCAACTGTTTTCCAGGAGTGATATTCATTCAGCATGAATATCACCTCATTTGTGCGTGCATAAGCATGACCATGTGCTAAATAAATTTAAATCTTTGGGCCCCCAGTGTTGGACCCCCAATTCAAAGTAAAAGTAAACATAGCACAGACTTATGTATATATGCACTGAAGCAAGTTGTTAGTAAGTACAGGAGACATAACACCACAATATGTATGTGTTTCCTGGATGCATCTAAAAGGTTTTGATGAAATTATTTATTCTAAATTGTTTGTCAAATTCCAGGAGGGAGGTGTCCTTCCATATTTCATTAGAATTGTGCGCTTTTGGTATTCAGCAAGATAGGGTAAGAGCGTATCCACACCATTACTAGTGACCAATGCCGTCCGACAAGGTGGAATACTGTCACCTGCTCTTTTTTATTTATATATGGATGACCTATCTAAAAGCTTAAGCGTGTAAGACATCGGGGGAAAGTCTTATTAATCAGATCTACGCTGACGACTAAGTGGTCCTGTGTCCATACAGAACTGGTTTAGAGCAATTGCTCAGACTGCTCAAGGTATGGTGTACACTATGATATAAAATTCAACTCTAAAAAGAGTGTCATCATGATAGCTAAAACCAAAAAAGATCAGAAGCTACACTTTCCTTCTTATTTAATGAGAGACCAGAAACTTAATGTGGTGGACAGGGTTAGATATTTGGGTCACGTCATCAGGAAAGACCTAAGTCATGATGATTTTGTGCAGGGATGCAAACTTTATTCACAAGCCAATATGCTGGCACGAGTGTACAGAAGAGAATAAAACTGCTCTTTTTAAAGCTTACTGTACTCTTCTTTAAACAGCCCACATGTGGTGTAGTAGAAGTAAAGCAAAAAATGAAAAAGATTCAGTTGGCATTTAATAATTCTTTCAGAATTTTGCTCAAGCTTCCCAGATGGACAAGTGCAAGTCATATGTTTGTGACTCGTAATGTTCCCACTTTCCATGCTGGGTTGAGGAATTTTATGTACAGACTTAAATGTAGTTAAATGACTCCGAAAATGTAATTGTAAAAGTCTTAACTGAGCCAACACAGAGTGATACCAGGTATTCTTCTTGTTTCTGGAAACATTTGAACAAGTGTCAGTATGTTTTTTAACAACGAGTGACTTTGTAACTGCAATGATTTACCTGTGTCCTTGTATTCTTTTTTCTGTATTGTTGGTATTTTTATTGTTGGTATTTATATTTGTTGCTATATGGACTCATGAGTCTTGTTACTTCCTGACAAGATATACAACCACAGAGTGTTAAATATGATGTGATAGCTTCTCTGCAGTGTGTAAACCAACATTGCAAATCATTTAACAAATACTTCAATACGTTTTTAACGCAGAAAGACAGTGAAAAAGTGTGTTACATGACACAAAACCGAGTAACACAAGCGCTCATCCAACGTTGCTTCGCTTATCTAAACGTTGAGTAGTGAACTGATTTTACCTGTCTTTGGCACGGCCAGCCCTCTCCCTTTGTAGAAGTTACACATTTGCACTCTTTCAGCTGTTGCACAAAACAAAAAATGATGAGTGTAAATTGGAAATTCCAAAAGTGAAAATGACAAAATGTACCCCGAACTCCATCTGACTTTTTATACTCTACTTACACTCCTCCAGGAAGGGAACCATTTTGTAAACAATATCCTGCAGCTGTCTGTCAGGTCTGCAGGAAAGAGTTTGAAGCTTAACACTGATTGTTTTGTCACCCGTTGACAATCCTACAATCTATACAATTGCAGAATTCATCATGTGAAAGGCCTAGAATCTTAACAATAAGCTAACTTGACATACAAGAAAACCAATTGATTCAAATTCCCAGACTAATGATCTGGCAGTTTCCTCAAACTAAATACTTTCCCCCTCTAAATAACTTTTTTTTAAAATTTTGGTTGACGACCATCTATTAATTATAGTTAGGGGATCCACATCAGTCAATACATTGAGATTTAACAGACCTACCTGATGTTGTAAAGGGGTTGTGTCTGGTGGACAACAATGCTACAGGTGGGACACCTGTTGCTGTGGAAAAAGTGCTTCACGATGCAGCTTTTGCAAACTGGTAAAAGAACAAACACACTGCAATGTTAGAAACAGTCAGGACCGTATGTGTGATGCATAGACAAACTAATATGGACTTTAAGGCTGTAAACAGATTAATATTTCAGAACAAATTACTTATTTTTTCAAACAGTTTGAGTGAGAATCCTTCAATTCAAACATGTTTGGTAAAATATTGTTATAGTATGCTTGAGATATTTAGTGAGTAGTATGTTTTGTCAACTTGGAAAACAATGGAGACATTGTCATTCTCTTGTCACTGCACATCCCGATAAAGACATCAGGGAGAAATAAATATTGGCTGATAAACTGCACGGGTTATCTTTGTGTATGGTGTTATTTATACAATGATGTCTCATGTGTCAGATTAAATGTGTGTATAGGCTTTGCTGCATACTGTAAAACCACTGCGTCCTTTGGAGGGATCTTTTTTTTGCAGGTCAATCCCCTTTATTGTACCCAACAAAGTTTGACTCCCACAGAAGAAACCCAAGCAATCGATATGCACTTGTGGGGAACTCCTTGTTGTCTTCTGATAACTCTGACAGCCAACGATGGGAACTCACATGTGTGCAGGCACTCCGTGATGGTGGTGGCGTCGATGAAGAAGCCACAGCAAAGGGCACAGCGAATATACGGATAGAATTGATTGAGGGGGAGCTTGGGCTGCGGGAAAGAAAAGTAACTTACCGTTAAAAGTATACAGCTTTTAAAAGAAAGGAAATGCAGCCATATTTGCGACCCACGAAGCATCATCGGCTTCAAGGACTCACTAGTTTCTGAAGAAATACAACGTGTGAGTTAGCTTACTGCACGACAGATATAACAAATTGTCAGTTGTCAGAAAGGCAAGGAAATAAAAAACAGTCAAGAGACTTTTTAGTAGAATGAACAGTCAGTGTGAGTAACATTTAAACACAACGGTAAGTAAATTTACCTCTTCCTCTGAATCGCTGTCTGATATGTTCGTTGACCTTTCATGATTCCTGCGACCGTATAACGATAGATATAGAGGAGGCGACATTCCCAACAGCCGCCAACGACACTGCAACAGACGTCCCTTTTTCTCTTTCAGTCTCAGGAGAAAATGAAAAGGTTTATTTTAAATTACAACGTGTCTCCTAAACGTCGACGGTAGTTGCAATCGTCAGTGAGGTTAGCTATGCTTGGCTAGCAGGCTAACAAACGTATACAATATGTGCTTACAGATTGAAGTTACTTAGCTAGCTTAGTTGCTAATGAGACCTCAGTTGATTGGTCAAACGCTACGGTGCGTGCTATTACAGCAGCAACAACAAAATTAACACGAATTTAAGGACTTCCTAACTTTATCTAAGTTACTTTGTTGCCTTTTTCGCACTCACGTTAACAACTCAATTTCCCTCGCGCGTGTTCCGCAAGCGGCAATAACAACACGTTTTCCGGTTTGAATCCTTCAGAATAAATGTGATCTGACCAAAAAAGCAATGTTCCGCCAAATTCCAAACAGAATTAACAAACATTTTCCGTCTAAATGCTACTCCTTGACATGTACTTGATTCTCGCAATGTTATTGAATCTGTAGCTATGCAGAAAAACAACACAAGTCCTCAACGCCTTCAAAAACAAAATTTCACAACATATAAGAATACCCTCATATGTGGACTCCATTAAACAGAAGTGTGTGAATTAAAAAATGGTGGAACTGAACTGGAATTAAACATGCAGAATGAATTACAAGAAAGCCCATTCGATTACTTTCATAATAATTCAAAACACGACTGGCTAATCAAGAACATTTATTTTGAAGATACAATTACGTATTTTCCGGTGATTTCAATACAGGAGGAAGAACTGTCTAAACAAATAAAACAGGAATAACAATAATTTCAATTATACAAATCATTAATTACGAAAAATAAAAAATAAAATAAATATAAAATAAATAAGTGTAAAAATAAAACGATAGTATAAAAATTAAAACGGAAGCAGCGTCTGCTCTGATGTTGCCAGCAGGGGGCGCTCGAAGCACATCATTACGGTCTATGCAAGCTTTACAAAATAGGTTCGTTCGAGTTGAGCCGGTTATGCGCAGAATCAGAGGCGATTATTGTCTTGATGTAGTTGCCCAACATAATGACATTTAAAAAAAAGTAAAAAAGAAAATATATCAAATCATTTCCATTTTTTAGCATTTAACAATTTAACACAATAATAATGTGGAACATGTTTATAAATACAAGATAACAAACATATTCATATGTACACACATATATATATATATATATATATATACACACACACATATATATATATATATATATATATATATATATATATATATATATATATATATATATGTATGTATGTATGTATGTATGTATGTATGTATGTATGTATGTATGTATATATATATATATATATATATAGATATATATATAGATATAGATATAGATATATATAGATATAGATATAGTTTTCAACAAAGTGTTCAACAACTTAAAAAAACATAATCCCACTAAATCTAAGCATTAGAGTTTCAAAACCCTCTTTCTTTCTCTGGTAACAGTACAAGAAGAGTCCCAGTGAATATAGTGTTAATTGTTGCAGTGACATGCCCCACAGAGTAAGAAGATCCCCTAATACAAAACTCCAGCGACATGTCGAAGCAGCACAGACATTCTTTCAGGACACAATTTACATCCTGTTGCTTATGTGAGATGGGAAACCCTCCACCATATCAGGGTTTATTGTGGATTTCATGATTCAGCTTCTGAAACTTATTCTCCTAGATATTGCAGGTGATTGGCTCCAAAAAGTACATTTGCTGCTGCGTTTATTGACCATGAAATCTGCAGTTGAAATCGTCTGTAACCAAATGCATGGGTTGCAATGTAGGTGCTGTAAGTTGATATGGTTGATCTGGTTTATTGTTATGAGAATGACCATATATTTCATGTTTGAGGCTACATTTTGTTAATTTACATCAGATAGATGAATGGAATTTTCATTTTGAACAAACCTCTACCCTAATATTAGTCGGGGGAAACCACCTCCACCAAATGTGTTTGAATGCATTATGATGGACCGACAAGAATAATGAAGACACTCCAAATGACAGCTTTACAAACTACTTTTTATTGTGAAGTCTTCATGTGGCTAATGTGTAATTTGTGATATTTGGCCATGTAAATTAAATTGACTCGACTTGTAATTCTAAGAGGTTTGGTGAGAGATGTTTGCTGTGGTGGATCAGTCATCTTCATTCACGATAATATACTCTGCATGCTCACAACATTCCCTCCACTAGGTTTAATCAGGCAGTTTATGTGCAGAAATGCTCACTCATTATTGGGACTCCTTGTGGGTAAATATTTACTTTTTAAAAGACTTCTTTGTGCGTACTGGTTTTTATCTGCCAACTAATATCTTTGTGAATACAGAACTCACCACATTTACAGTGCATTGTTTTGGGGGGACTGAAACGAGTTTCCGCCTCTTAATCGTCTCGGCAAGTCTTGTGGTTAGTCAATGTCAATAATGGAAGATCAGCACCCTCAAAAAACTTTCATGACTGTGCAAATACCCCTATGTCATGACTGAGGACTGGCAGGGGATTTCCAGACATCTGCTCACCGCATAATAGCTTTATATTGACTGTATGTGTGTGGTGCACATTTTCTGCAGTCATGTGCATCTCCATACCTGCATGTTAACTTTGTGTTTACTCCTTGTGGTGACAACATGAAGAACCCCACCGTAGATTAGGTAAGGGTTCTCCACACTTCATTTTGTTGTTCTTTTGGAAAGCCCCATTGATAATTAGGTTGGATGAATTGGGAATACGGCTCTGCGGCCGAGTGTCTTGTGCAGCATTACGAGTAATTTACAAGAAAGGGAGAATAAATCCGCCTCATGAAACAACTTGATCTCTGGTCTTCGAACGACATGACTTTGTTGCGTCGTCTCAAGTATTCCTCTGCTTCCCCTCAAAACCTCTACTAGATATATCATCAGGAATAATTTATTGTCACATATGGGTCCAAGGATCCAGTCTCTGGTAAAACATAATTTAGGACGGTGGATCATTTAAGCAGTGGCACCTTATTGGTAAAAAAAACAACTTCCATCACATATACACACACGGGAAGTAAGATGGATCAAAACCACCTAAAACAAAGGTAGGGCACCAACAGCACAATATCATGACCTTTCCATATATATTACAACAACAGCTTACAAATAAACATTATTAAGTCTTGACATGTAGCAAAACTAGTAAAAAAGACTTGGATCCAAATGACCATATCAAAACACTGGTTACAATATATATATATTTTTTCTAACTTCAGAAAATGGAAAAGCATTTTACAATTTACACAGTACTCATAATAGTATATTACACAGTACATACAGATTTGGATGGCGTGTATGATGCACCTCACTCCGACAGGAAACCAGCTCAAACATGCTCTCCATATCAGTGCAGTGTATCTACTTATATTATTATAATACAGAGCTCACCTGTCCCACCGGCAACAATGACATTCAGCTATTTGACAAATGAATGTGTTTAGCATCACTGACACACAATACCTTTTTAATGAAAGCCAGTTATGATGGAAAACTGTTCCTCAGAAATAACTTAAAAATCATGTATGTATATGTTGTATAGTTTCTATTTCTATATACCATTTGACGCAACTGTCTTGCCATTTAGGGCTTTGCTACCATATATTGAAATTTACCTTTTTTGTTGGTGTATTTGTTGAAATTCTCATGACATCCCGACAGCGATCAATACATTTAAATGCTCTGACAAAGTATTTTTACTATAAGGAATCGACTATTCAAGTGTTCCCATGGCTAATTTCCACACATGTAAGTCAATGGGATCTAAAGTTAGTCTTTTTGGGCCCCAATGGCATCACTTAAATACTAAGAAGTTGAAATTCCACCGTTTGGCCAATATTTAAAAAAATGGCTTCAAAGCCGCTGTCTTCCTGGAGGCTTGGCTCGACAGCTGTGAGTGCTCACAACGGCCATGTTCATGTGATTGTGATCATTTTGGGGCAGTGGCTTTGACGGGAGGCCTGACTTTCTCTCTAGATTTAGCAACTTCAATGGCTAGCACTATTATGTTATTGGAGAGGAGTTGGCAATACTGGGCTTTGTTTTTTTATTTTTATAGTTGGCTCTTTTTAAAAATCAAATCCAGCTAACTCATGCTCATTCCTCCAATGATACCTACCCAAACTTTAAGTGGAGCCAGACACTCAGGGCTATTGACCACAATTCTTCAGCCATTAGTTCCTGCATAACAGATTTATAATGAGGAGTAAACTGGGATTAAATACACACATGTATCCTCACCGTTGTGTGCCAATGCTGACGGGTGTAGTCTATCATCTATCAGCTGCTCCAAGGCACTTAGCTTTAGTATCCGGCTATGTGCTGAAAATAGCAGCATTTAGGCTGGGTAGTTAGCCATAATATACCAACTCCCTATTTAATTTACCAGGTATAGGCTCTTTGGCTCTGCACTTACGGTTTAACACAACAATCATATTTTCTACTTCCAGAGTAGCCTTGCCTGCATTACTAAAACTACAAACTGTTGGGCGGTGAGACAGGGTCTATAGTGACAGGTATAAGGTAAGATATTGCTGTTCCCATTTCAGACCTCCAGGAGACTCTGGGGCTGCTCAGGTGCTGGAGGCGGGTCAGGCTGAAGGCGGCAAATGGGCTTGTTACACATGGGACAGACACTGCGGATCTCCAACCACTTCATCAGACACCTGGGAAAATAGACGGAGAGACACATTAGCACGTTTTGTCAAAGTACCTAAATAAAATATCAAATTGCGTAAAGTTACATAGGTGAACTCTGGACAAGAAAAAAGAGTTCAAACAGCTTCACTGTGAGGTGTAAAAAAGGACTGGAAAGACAGCCATCCAAGGATATATACACAGTTTTAAGGCACTGGTGATGTAGGTAGAAGTATCAGTCAGAGAGACAAGTTAAGTCAATATCAAGCGCTCTAGCTCAAACATCGTCATTCTCTGCAGGGCATCCTAAAAAAAGTAATTCCTTCGAAACCGGCTAGTCCAGATTTTTTAAGTCTCTTCCACAATGTTAAGAAAACCAAGGCTAGAAAAATGTGTTGTTTTTGTAACGCGAGGCCATGGACATTTGTAGATAGATACAATTGCTGCTCCGAAAGTGCTATTCCACACACATTGTTGAAATAACTGAAACAGAAGTCAAATTGGCATCAGTCAGTACGTTTCGCTGCACCAATTTGTGAAACAGCCAACAACAAATGCTTCAAGTATTGTATCATTTCACTGTAACTTTGCAGAATGACAAATACAGAGACATCGAAGTCTGATTATCACCAAGCAAGGTTGGAGGACTTACTTCTTGTGAAAAGCATGGGAGCACGGGCACACGCCAAGCTCGTCCCTGCTGCGAAACTCCTCTAAGCACACCGCACATGTTTGCTGAACAAGGGAAAAAAAAGTTTCAAAAATAATTTTATAATCGACACGTGACCTGTGTTCAGTTCATACAAAGTATCCAGAATATACAGTATTTAAAAAGTCAGAAAGATAATGCATCTATTCCGCAGCTATACTGTGAAGTTTTTTTGCCAAAATAATCACCAATAACATTTGTCATGACTGCACTGCTATAATATTACTGCCATAACCCCTTATTCATGTTAATATTGTACATTATGTACTACAAAATACTTTTTTTGTCTTTTTGCATGCAAGATATAAACATTAAATATATTTACTATCTCGGTAACGAGAGGAAATGTACACCAAGCTAGCCTTCAACCCTCCAATTTAAAGTGTGCTGCAAGCTGTGACGAGCACTTAATTCTGTTGTGTGAATTTTTCTCTGACGACACCACTGTCTAATATCAGGTTAATATGCTATAGACTCATTTAACATATACTTTTTCAAAACTTGACAAGATAAACATTTTATTTTCATTCTATTTCCTGTTCAAGTGGTTATTAACACAGAATTCCAACAGGAAGTAAACTTATAATGAAGCTGTTACCCTCAGAACAAAATGGTAATTAAATAATAGACAATGTAGCTCAATACAGCTGTAAATGTGTTGCAAAAAAAAGTGTAACCATCGCTTTTCCCCTGCCTACATTACAAACACACTTACAGCATGTTTTCCACATTCATTCCATCCCATTAGATAGTTGCATTGAGCTCAATGACTCCCAAATTATTATTATTATTATTAGTAGGAGTAGTAGTAGTTTGCAATCGGGACAGCCAGAATAATTGTAACGTGACTGCAACAGTGTACTAGGGATTATAGAAACTGGCTAAACAAACATTTTTCAGAAAATTACAAATAATATAGATCATTACAGTAGTAAGTTTGTTGCTGAAAATTGTAGCAGTAGCATAATTTTCCTGCATTTGAAACACACATTCCGTCCCATTAGTCAGTCAGCATTGAGCTCATTGATTCCTATTCACTCTATATTCAACTTACGCCAATTAGACTCAGCTTCTTCCCCGCTCCTTTCAAAACAACCTGTTGAGGAGAATTGAGTTGTGACGTAGTTCAACAGAGAAACACTAGCAAATGAACATAGTCTGAGCTACAATTTGACACTAGTCAAACTGGATACAGTAGTAAGAACACATTACCTCGTTGTAACCGTACTGTTCTCTTGCACCTTGTCGCCTGAGTCTGTGAAGCAGAAAGAACAAGAAATTCTACAAATTGTATCATGTTCCTGGTGCTCCATATCTGTCTTCTTCAGGACATGTCTTGTCATGCCATATGAATCAGCTGAGACACTGCGTCAAGCAGCCCTGGAATTCAGACAATGACCATTTCAAGTCACAGCATGTGCACCTATACGCTGAAAGAACATTTCCCTTTCTGATGAAAATGATCTTTTATTTAAGTAATCATATGTTTTTGACAGAATGAATGTGTCACCATTATCCTAGGCTCAGTGAACAATTTAAAAAATGCATTCAAGATGCAGACTATTTTCACGTAGGAAACCCTCTTGTATGTGACTTCTTTTACAGGCGGCTTCTGGCTTTGTCAATGCTAAATACATTTACATCAACTAACATAATCACAACCGTCTTTTTAATGTGTTTTGTCAGATATCTCTCTGACAGCCTAAATAATCAATAAAGATTAACTTCCTTAGTAAAAGTAAATCTTTGAGCAGATTCTTCTAGAAATCCTGGAAGTCGACACCATCCCATTCCAACCTGTCTGTAATTGTGTTAAGCAGCTTTCGCTTGAACCTTTGTCTTTGCCAAATATTAGACAATACACCATGTAACACAATGAGAGGCTTGTGCGTTCAAGTATTGAAACCCAATCTGTAACAAGTATCAAAATGTGTCAAAAAAGTATAAAGTATGAAAAAGAATGTCACCAACTGAAGTAGTTGAGGGAAACTGCCGAAGATCAGAAAATAATATCTGGTATGCATCGAAGGTTCAAGGTTACTTACTGATCTCCGACAGTCTAAGAAAGGGCTGCCGGATATTGAGAAAAAAAGGCCAAGGGCCCACAAATATTGAATGTGTAGTTTTCAGCCAGTTTTACTGCAAGATAATCTGAGTTTAATATTTTGAAACTCAAACTCAGTGCATGGCCTTTGTAAAATGTTAAAACAGGCAGAATTTGTTTTTACCCCAGCAATTTTAATAGCGAAAATTGTAAAAGGCTTGCATTCAACTAAAAACTGATTATCTCCTCCCCCCCAAGGGCTATTTGAGCTTGAATTTTACAGTCTATAATATACAGAAGACCCGTGTGAACATAGATGATAAGTTCATATGTGTGTTTGTAGTACATTAGTTTTTGATAGTACACAGAAAAATACAAATATATTTATATATACTTTTTTTAAAACTATAATAATGAATGCTGAATGAATTTAATATATAACATAGATGTATATCTATATATTATAATATATATTTATATATATATATATGTTAGGAGTATATGTGCAACGTTTAGCTTTGATTGAGTGAAGTTGAGTATTTTTATTAATTATTAATTCAGTAGGCTGTAAGGATTCCAAAACAGTGGTAACCCTGTGTAGCTTCATGCTTTCTATATGAAAAGTCATATTTTTAAAAATGAGGGTGCTCTCCTAAGTCACTCTCGAGTCCCTTCGAGTCATACTTATGGTTTACGCTAATATTTATTTTGGAACAATGTCATAAACATGGACAATGGACATTGACTTGTAAGGCCAGGATGTGTCTTTTTTTTTTTTTTTTGCTGTATCACACCAGAGGCCCTATTTGGACTGGTAGGGCTTAAGAGATCGATGAAGGGCTGAGCCCCCAAAAAAGGCTCTGGAGTTCAGAAGTTAAGATGGAACAAACACAACAGGCAGACATGGTAAAATATTGGTTTTCAAGGTTCAAACAGAGCTAATCGTACAGAATGTTCTCCCACATTTAAACACGGATATATATGTATGAGAAATATGCTAAACCCACATTCTAGATTTCTGTTCGTTTGACAGACTATTTGGTGTTAATGCAGGATGACGACTGTGACCGTGTGAATTCTGTCCCGGGAGTCATAACCCAGCCGTGTTGGTTGCGTCGTACCTGAACATGTAGCAGCAGAAGATGAGGGTGAGCATGAGGATGAAGAGGCCAATGCCCAGGATGATGATGTAGACATTGAGCGGCAGGTGGAAGAGCTCCTCAGATGTCATCTTGCAGTAGCGGTCGGAGTTCTGCAATCCAAGGTCACACAGACACCCTGGGGGGACAAGAGAGGCAAAGAAATGTATGGAAACAGAATAATAATAACATGAGAACATTTGTTTTATAGCTACACCCGCACCAGCACCGTACATCAAATGCGATGTTCTGAATGACAAAATGCAATATTTTCTCAGATTTGTAGTCTCCTCAGGGTGAAACTCTTCTGAAAATGATTCTGAACTGTCCACTGAACATGCATTCATACCAGTTCAAATATTTATGCATACTTGAAGCAACCTTCCTACACATGGCAAAGTATCATGACAATAAATACAACTACTTATCAAACTGCATCATATCAATATTATTAACATAAACTATTAGGTTGGCATGAATGCAAGTCCAAACCAACTCAACACAAAGAACAAGGCACTCACTCACAAATGTGTTGGTCATAATGCAGACACATGCATGTTTTAGAAAATGTATGAAAATGTCTGTTTTTTTTTGTTTTTTTTACATGAAAACCAACAGTAACAAGCTACAGTCAGATGTCAGGTATGCAGCCTACAGCATGTGGCATTAAAAAACTCAGCTGAAATGACAATGAAAAGAATGTATGACTTTTAACACAAAGTGCTTTACACATGGCATTTAAAGACTCACAATCTATTTGGAAGGAAATCAATGAGAGAATTAGACGCGTTGTTCATCTCTTTGAATGGTTTTATCATAAATGGCTTGGAGTAGTGTGGGTCAGCTATCATTAAAGATACTAAACTGTTTACTGTTTATTTATATTTATATTACTTGTTGTTTTTTTATTTTACTATGTATCTATCGGGTGCACTTTACCTTTTTATCTGCTACTGTAATCCTGCCATTTCCTCACTGCGGGACTAATGAAGAATTATCTTATCACTCATTGGTTTGAGGACTTGTGGCATTTTGATCATTGCCCTATTGGACTTTGGCCGTTGCCATTCTATATTTTCCAAAAAGTGTACGGAAGTGAACAGAATCAGACTGTGGAGCCGTGGCGGCGTGGTAGAGACACTGTACGGCTTAATCACAAGATTACTACGCCCTAAAACAGGGTTGGGCAAACTACAACCAGTGGAATTTTATTTTTGATTATCAATATTAAGCCTAGTGCTACAGGCAGACCTGGCAGATATACCGACATTCCAGTGACACATTGCCATAACTGTCAGCAGGCAGTACCATTACATTTTCACAACTACAACCCAAAACCTACTTAGCGGAGCTACTTAGCTGTCAGGTATAGGAACTTCAGTCAAGGTTTCACATTTATAAAATTATACCACAGAGCTGCATGCTGGGAAGTCCTGTCAAACTCCGTCGCGGAGAGTATATAAATGAGTTCAGGCTATTGGCCCGGCCCTCCACAATATTTTCTGTTCCTCATGTAGCCCCCTGGGAAAAATAATTGCCCACCCCTGCCCTAAAGCACGCCTTGTTTTTTTTTGTCTAATTCACTCTAAATGGACCATAATTTACAAAATAAAAAAGACTTGAAACCTTGCCTGGCGACAATTCTTCTCTGCATTTGACCCATCATGATTAAGAAGCAGTGGGCTGCCCAGTGAGGCGCCCGGGGAGCAGCTGGTGGTTGAGTGTTTTGCTCAGAGACACTTTGACATGTAAACTATGGAGGGACTGGGGATCAAACTGGCTACCTTGTGGTAACAGGACAGCCACTCATCCCCCTGAGCTACAGCCGCCCCAAAATTTGCAATGTATGTAGCCGCCCCAATATTTGCAATGTTTGCTTACATGGTAGGTATTCTTGACTATGCACCCAAGAGCTCAGCGAGAACGAACAGTTTTTTGCCTGTGGGGCATTGAACATGGCACTTTTCATTCTCCAGATTGCACATCAGCCTTTAACTGCAGTAGTTACCTTCTTAAGGTCAAGTGGCACATTTTCTACAGTGGTGGCGGTGACCTCCCGGTCCATATTATCCAATTGAGTTCAAGGCCAGAGGCTGCAGTCTTTGGTTGGGTTGTACATGTACAATGTGGGATTTTAGTGGGACTTTGACGGGAGATCTTGGTGAAGGAGGAATTAGCTGTAATCTTAGCATGACGTTAGTAAATCATTGATGGTGGAGCTCTAAGAGGTAGGCCACTGTGCAAATGTATGCACTGTGGATACCACTGTACCTGTACACTGTTAAACTGAAGCACTAGCTTTTTGTTCGACATGTTTTGATTGGAAAATTATAGAAACTGATTAAATCAAAACTTCCTTTGTAGGCCTTAGTTGTTTTTAGGGAATATATATATTTGAGGTCATGTCAGTGCTGAAACACAATGTGATCATGGTTCGTTATTGGTCACGCCATGACTTTGTAAACTATGTGACATTGGGCTTGGGCCGTGGTAAGCTATACATGAATCTTGTGGTAAATACTTCCAAAGCTCTTAACTTCTAGTGCTTAACTACTAGCACATTTCAAATTAGTCATACTAAATAACACAATTAAGAAATGTCTGAGCTAGTTAAGACTGACTGTGTATATCGTTTTCTAGGAGACATGCGATTTAAAATATCTCAGTTTTTACCTATTTTAAACACCATAAATATCAGCAAGCTACCTTTAGCTCCGTCAGCTAGTTGACAGTTACACCTTGCAGTTACTAGTCTTGGCAACTGTGGCTCAGTGGTAAGCAGGGTCATCCTTCAATTGGAGGATCGGCGGTTCGATCCCGGGCTCTGCTAGCCCATGTTCACGCCTACGGTGTATCAAAGGTTAATAAGACTGATGTAGCACCTTGCATGGAAGCTCCTCTCATCAGGGTGTGACTGGGTGAATAGTGTCATGTAGTGTTAAAGCGCTTTGAGTGGTCGGAAGACTAGAAAAGCGCTATACAAGTACGGGTCCATTTACTAGGTGTACATAAGTAGTAACAACAAATCTCCACGAAAAATAAATAGTAGAAACCTAGATTTAACTCCAGTTACATCTATCTACAGCTGGCCAGCGAGTGGTAGCTAGTGACACAGCCTGAGTGTCACTCACCTAACAGTTAGCAGTAGTTAGGTTTCCAACCTGTTTCAGAAACAATTTAACTAAGCAGGCAGTGGATATCAACCAATGTATAATACATTGACTGTCAATAAGGTAACTCAGTCAAATTAGGAAATGCTGGCAGGTCATAGTAAAGCTAGAGCTGGTCATCTTTCTGGTGTGTCACCAGAGGTTGTAGAAGATAAGCTGGTCATCTTCCTTGTGATACTAGTGATACTAGTACCAGGGGTAATTAGTGGCCAATGACATACTCCCTAGCTTATAACAAGATACTTGAACGTTACGTTTCTTAGAGGGGCATCATAGCCACACAGTAGTGGGAAATTCTCTGTCTCAAGGTGGCTGCGTGAAAAAGAGCATTGCTCCCTGTGTGCTGGTCTTTTATATGACTTATACCACTTGATTGGGCAATGAGTGCAAACATGGCTCCAGAGCCTGTTAGCTTCAATTTTCAATGAACACTTTTCATTATTTCGAGGCTAAGTTTGAGTTTATGGAGGAAAAAAAAACTACAGCACACTTACCGTTACACCATTGGATAGGATGCATCAAATATGCGAATGTTGGTTGACGGACCCAGGAAATATTTGGGGTTGTGACCTCCCCGATATCACACAGTCTGGTCTTCACAAAAGCTCAATCTTTGACCTATGTGTCCGGTACGTTTATAGGTCAAGACTAGCAAATCCTTAATGGTATAGCAGACGTGCAGTGAGTTCAATTCTTTTGGTCTGGAGTAAGCAGATCTGATTAGAGACTCGCAGAATCTCAAGAAGCCATTACCAAGATAACCAGCGGCTCATTCAAACCGCAGTCTGCAGTGATAAATTGGCCACTAAAGAACAACGACTAAAGCCTTGGAAATGAGCCTTTTGAAAAAAAAAAAAAGAAACACATCAATGTCACTGGCAGTATGAAAATACACTCCAAATACCATCCAGCGCTCTGGATATGTACCTTTATCCCAGCGCAGTCCCTGCTTTTCTTGTTTTGAATCCCCTTCAAAACATTGTCACGAGGCTTTTCCTCCCTTCCTTTCTCCCGTCCTTTCCTTTCCTCTTTCTCCTCTGTCCTCTCCTTTTTAGATCTCCACGTCGCGTCCCCGCTTCTCCTGCTGTAAAAACCTGCCGCGGACGATTATGGAGAGACAAAAGGAAAGGACATGGATGGGTTTCCTCGGCAGCACAGCCAGCCAGCCAGGCGCACGGCCTCAGTGTCCCTGTGGAAAGCAGCGTCTCATCTCGTCCCCTGCCTCCGCACTCTGAACAAAGGACACGGGTAGGTATATGACACAAGAAGACAATGCTGCTAATGCAAATGCAGATCTTCTCCTCTCCTGTGTTCGCGTCTTCTCATATTCACTCTCCTTCCTCGTCTCCCTACCCCACTTCTCGTCTACAGTTTGTAAACAGATCCCTGCTCATGTGATTCGCTGTCTGCATCACAGCTCTGTTTTCAACGCCCCCGTCCTTCCTTCCTCCTTCTTCCCTCACTCCTCCCTCCATACCCACCCGCCTGCCCTCCCTCTACCTCGAGCCCCTCTGGGTTTTTTCTTCCAATGGCCTCCCCCCCGCCCCCCCCCCCCATCCCTCTCCCTTCCCAGCCCTCTACTTCCTTTGCAGCTGCAAGCTATTATTGAAGTAGCTGCCGAGCAGATGGCACTCAGGCAGATGTGGAAACAGGCCATGGTGAGAGGCGATGTGATTGTCATAAGGTAGCTCGATTGATTACAGAAACATACTGAGACATTTGTCAAATTGGCTGATGCCAACTCCAGTTTAAAGAAACTCTCTCGTTGTTGATCGAGATCATAGAATGGATATGGATAGAGAACTAAGCACTTCCATCACAGCAGCACCATAACGTGGGAAAAGCGGGCAACCAACTGGGTCTTCAGACCAGGTGACGACTGCTTCCAACTACAGCATCTGTGGTCATGTCCAGATCGTCAAATACCAAGACAGACTCTCAAAGGTTTGATTTCACTGAGTTTTAAAATGCAGCTGTTGAAAACACAAACAGAATCTACGTATCCCCGAAAAAGCCTTTAACTTTAAAAAAATAAAAAAAAAAGAAAGAAAATGACGCCGTTTACAGCATACTCGGCTTTTTGGTCCATTTCACTCTAAATGAACCATCATTTACTGAATTAACATCATGTTGTATTGAAGAGGACTAGAAACAAGAGATTCAGACCATAAACTCATGTTTAGAATGCACTGAGGTAATAAATCAGGTGAGAAGTAGGGTCATTTTCTCATAAACTTCTATCAAGTCAGACTTCTTTTTGCCATTAGAGGAGTCGCCCCCTGCGCCTGGTATAAACGAACAGCCACGACGCATTCCTCTTAAAATCAACAATTAACTCGGTCACTCATTAAACCGAAATATCTGTCGCTGCAAAGCGATCGTGATCCAGTCGCAATACTGTACAACTTCCGCTGTTAGAATATCAATATTGACTACTGGACGTGCAACAATCATCAGACTCATCAGAATTTTGATTCTGGTAACAGTTCAAGACTTTTTCCTGATTCGTAATGTACTGTCACAAAAAGGTATGAGCCAACAAATCAATAAACCGTAGGGGGATTTGTTTGAGATTGAAATTTGACTGCATGTTTATGATGGGCTGATATAACAGGCAGGACACAAACCTTTTGCAGTTTTTCCTAAATTTGTATACAGTATATTGATCTATTGATTGATTTTGAACTATACAATGTCTTTGTTCCAAGAAGTACTCTGCCCAGAATTTAGCCTGATGTTGTGTAACACCTGTACCAATAGCAGTGCACATAGGTAATTAATGAATATGAATACCAACATATTCAAAGTAATTTCACAAAATGTGTCATCAATCGTATTGTCATCTGTGGTCTCCATAACAATGTTTTTGCAATTTGGAGCAGAACAGTTGTCCTATTTACAGGGACATTTTCCCAGTTTTACATATCAAAATCAATGACATTTATTTTGAATAGCCCAAAATCACAAATTTGTCTCATAGCTTTTTTACAATCTCTCTTTTTTACAATCTGTACACATACGATCAGAGAGTGTGCCCATAGTTGTATAATGTCATCTTGTGGCTCAAAAGGGATCTTACTGAGGAATAATGAAAATGCCATAGCGTTGCTTTGTGGGAAATGTAGGCTCCAGGTTTTGGAGTTTGGAATAAAAAATGAAATAAATGGATATTGTATCTTCTACTCCCTTGATTTGGTCCATTCTTTTCTCTTTTTTTATCTGTCTCTCACAAGTCACCCAACCTGGTGAGAGTCATATATTAAATTGATGTAGTGCCCCTCTATAACTGGATGAACAATACTTGGCTATTCAGTAAGTATTGTGAAGATAAATAAGTCAACAACAGATGAAAGGGGAAGGCAGAGAAACACAAAGTAGGTAGACACGAGAAGAACACGAGATAAACATGACAGCACAGGCACAATGTATAGCGGCTGTAAATGAAGGAATCATTAGTCTGGTGAGATATGAAAGGAAAACATGGACAAAACATGATGCCCTGAGTTTGTTCCCATGTAGATTGTTTCGTTTCGTTCCCACCCTTATAATATGCAGTTCTCAGGGAGCAGAATTGAGACTGACATTTTCTGTTGTCTCAATAAGTTTGTTATTTGCTGCCTCCTTATTTCTAATGTTCTCACCTAACAGAATAAGTTGTGCCAACGGCATAAACACTCCAGAGTTTAAATAAGCCATGGCACACACACACATTTCCTTCATCCAGCTGCTTTACTGACCAAATTCAAGATTACAAGAAAGCATGCATTTTGTTTAAGTAATAGCTAAATATTAATAAGTTAATGTTGAACCAACTGGATTCCTTTCTTCTTCTTTCTTTTTAATGGAATATCAGTACACACATAGTGTGTGTTTGTGTGTGAGTGTCCATACCTTGGGCATACCGGACGGGTCAAAGTGGAGAACCCTCTGGTTGCAGCAGGGGTAAATTCCTGCACCATGCCAGCCTTTCTCAGTACCCATCACAGAGTACAGCACACTCTCTGGGTGGGACTTGCAATGGGTCAGCTCTGCACACTGACACAGACACAGACACACACGTGCGCGCACACACACACACACACACACACACACACACACACACACACACACACACACACACACACACACACACACACAGACAAACACATTTTTTGTGGTGAATGTGCCCTGAGGTCATTGCCAAAGTGGCGTTAATGCAACCAGTGAGTTTTTGCTTTGAAATATTTGTAGAACTAAAACTACAACCTGGTACATGATTTACATTTTCTCAAAAGATAATTATGTGTGTTCGCACCTGAGGAGCACAAAGAAACAAAAAAGGAAGGCATTTTAGAAAGCGATGAAAATACTAAGGCATATAAGGAAGTTCTAGCTAAACCACTTTTTGGTTCTCATTACATTCTTAATAACTATTCAAGGAAAAGCTCTTCATGCAGAAAGTGACTTGACTTCCATTCATCTGAAAGTTAGAAAGACCAGAAAGGTAAGACCTCAGAATGAAGTTCGAGCCAACGGTCTGTATGGTTGCAAAGCAATGTAAAAAGTCAATCACATAGCATGTGAAGCTTACTTCAGAGTGACCAAAGGTCCATCTTGTGGCTGGTGTGTAGTTGTGCAGCACATGGCTGACTAAAACACCAGGAAGTGATGTGTTGTATCCCAAAATCCTTTTTATTGGACAAGAAAATAGAAACTCCCTAACTTCATTTCTACAAAATAATTAAATGTGTTTTGCAAAAACAAGATTGTGCATCATGAGAAAGTCCCGTACACAACATTTACGAATCGAGCTTAAATACTATTGAGATTTGGATGTGAAAGTAATGATCCTATAGTATCCCTATATGACTTTAAAGGTTATGTGGTAGGGTCAGTAAATACAAACTTAATCCAACTTTCTTAATCCACTGATCCTAACAACTACTGAACATATAGGATTTTTCCATAAATGGTATATTAGCGTTATAATACATTTTACTTCCTTAAGTGTAATTGCAAATGTGTATTTAAATGTGTACATGTTACATTCAAGTCCTTTATAAAATCGGTCTGAAAGAGGTATCTAACACCATCAGATCTCGTAAAAAACACGTTGCTCTAACAAGTCTTCAGGCTACTCTAATAAGACTCCTAAATCTCTCCAGTTGATCCAGAATGCTGCAACCAGGAAAATACATATTATTACTCCTGTAGTAGCTTCTCTGCAATGGCTTCCCGTAAGATCCAGAGTCTAATTTTAAATCCTTCTCCTCACCGAAAGCCTTGATTGGCAACGCACCGTCATATTTTAAGGAGCTTATAGTCCCATATTACCCCACTAGAGAGCTTATCGTACCATATTACCGCTAGAGAGCTCAGTGAATGTAGGGCTACTTGTGTTTCAGAGTTTTAAAAAGTAGGATAGGAGCCAGAGCCTTCAGTTATCAAGCTCCATTTCTATGGAACCAGCTTCCACTCTCAGTCCAGGAGACACCGTCAACACATTTAAGGGAGACTTAAGACTTTCCTCTTTGACAGCGCTTACAGTTAGAGCTGGCTCAGGTTTGCCCTGCTCCAGCCCCTAGATATGCTGCTAGAGGCTTAGACTGCTGAAGGACATTTTAGGATACACTGAGCTCCTCTCTCCTCTGTTCTCTCTCCTTTGGGATGAATTTATGTGCCATTAATGCACATCACTAACTCTACTTCTTCCCTGGGATCTTTGTGCTGTCTGGCCTCGCATTTTCCCCATGGATTATGGTGTTATTTAGACCCTGGTCCTACCTGACACCTACTGCTATTATTATTTTTATTATTAGTAGTAGTAGTTGCATTGTAATTAGCATTGCCAATACCATTGCTGAATTTATTGTCATTATGATTCTACTATATAAGGGGTGTTAAACTTATTTTATTGAAGGGGCCACATGCTGCCCATTTTGATCTCAAGTGGGCCAGACCAGTAAAATCACAACATAATAATGCATAAATAACGACAATATTTCTCTGTTTAAATCATTGGTGAAGGTTTTTGGACCTTAATAAACCCTATTTTAAGGTCTTTCAACAATTTACTAGAAACATAAAGACCAAAAATTCAGACATCAGCCCCCTGTTTATCTGCCTGCGCTCTCCTCCGCAGATTCCCTTGCTTTGTGCCACTTTCATGACGTAATCCATTTTTAACGACTTCCAACACAATAATACCAATGCTCATATCAATTGCGACTGTGGATCAATGGTTTGCATGTCCGCCTTACAAACAGAGGGCCAGAGATTTGACTCCCAGCACTGCTGATTTTGATCTGAAAAAAAAAAAAAAAAAAAAAATGTCTTCTGTTGGATTGGACACCCTGGCGGGCCGGATTCGGCCCGTGGGCTGTATGTTCGACACCCCTGTACTATATCCACTGTTGCTGTTATTTTTGGTAGTTTGTAACTTTTTGATCATGCCTACTACTCATTATTTGAGGCATGTCATATTCATCAAATGTGTAGTAACTCTGTTACATTGTCCATTCTGTACACATGTCATCTGTTGTACATCTGTCCATCCTGGGAGAGTGGTCTCCTCTGTTGCTCGCCTCGGGGAAGTTTTTCTTGAACTGATGTAAGGTCCTGGGAAAGAGGATGTCGTAGGTGTACAGATTGTAAAGCCATTTAAGGCAAATTGGTAATTTGCTTTAATGTTTACAAAATGTTTTCTTTTAGAAACAGCTATATTCACCATCCGTCTGAAACGCTCCACTTTTATTATCAGAGTTTATTGGTAAATGATATTTTTTTCAAACCGGGAAATAAATCTAGCTCCAGATTCCTATGTGGATAAGAATCAGCAACATATCCCATAGAAGCCCTCAAAATCTCTGCCTAAATTTGGTGAATAAGGCTCACTTAACAATATATCTAATCCCAGTTTATTTTAATGTACAATATGCATAACTGCGATTAGAGCTTAAATTCTAAAATATATTGTCATAGTGCGTGCGTTTCCCCAGCAGAGGGCCCTGCAGGATCACATGTCAAGTGTGGTAACATCAAACACAACAGAAGGTGGCGCTGTTATCTGTTTATATAATGTCCTGATTGCGAACAGACAGGAGTAGCAGCCTCAACGTTTTTCTTATATTCTTCTTCTGTGCTGCACAGTATCCTGCACTCTCCATAGTATCAAGGAGCTAACACGTGGACTCATTCGGCAGATTTGAACTGTCTCGGTGACCTCAAACACAACTGATGTGTTCACTTGTTGCTGTCCCTCTTGTCCTATCCTCTGAACAAGAGTTTTCTGGTAGTGTTTTTTCTTTTTTCATTTCACCTTTTCTACTGTCGAAATGGGCAACGAGCTAGAACGTTGGGGGCACATAATGGTAAACACCAGCATTGGCCGGCACAATATATCACAACGTTTTTAGTTTATATTTTGCAGCCCATAGGAGGTCACCCCACCTAGTGCGGTGCGACGATCATATGTAAATAAGGCCTAGCGTGCTTTGACCAGACAGAACAAGATTTAACCAGCCTTCGCCCGACTCTGCTTCGACCTACCTCCAAACCTCACACGTGTGTGTGTGGAACAATAAATTCCAGCAGCGCGCTAAGGGAGCAGCTCGGGTGTGTTGACGCAGAGGGCGCCAGAGGGGCGGTCGACTCTCGCTGAATCTCTGAATGAAATCATGTTGGATTCTCATAGTTGCTCCATCTATTTTTAATTATAACTGATGTGAACTTCATGGAGCATGGCCTACTTAAAACAAATAATACTATTACTACGATTACTCTAAAAACTGAGCTGAGGGGATTTTTGAGAAGATTTTTTTGTTATAAATTGTGTGACTTTACTGCTGGTGACTTTACCCTACATACTTGTTTTACATCATATCACAGGCGAGATCATAAGAAATGTGAATAATAAACCAGGACAGTTCAAGCAGCAATTTCTAATCTCACGTGTTTCGGAAATTAAAATCCTGACGCTGACTGACTCCGCACTCCCTTAAAAAAAGGTGGGCTGACCTGTTTGTCCCAAATGTTAGTGAGCTTTCTAGGAATGTGACGGCGCAAGGGTATGGAGATTATACACACAGATAATAGGCTTTGAAATCTTGTTTGTTCATAAAAACAAAACAAAAGGGGCCTCTGATTTAAGCCAAGTGTCTGGAGTGCGAGATTGACCCGAGGACCCTCGATAGGGTGCTATAAATGCTAGTGAGATAACGGATCACTTTCGTTTTCAGGTGGCACATTGAACTTGTTTACTTCACTGAAAAAAAAGGATTTTAGATTTAGATTAAAATTAGATTTCTCTCGCGAGGGCACGATGATGCTCATCCACTTGTCATGCAATGTATTATGGGCGTGCACTGAGGGCATGACATGATAATGCACTTGTTATAATAATACATAGGCAACTATGAAACAACGCAACAAAGCCGATAACTTGGACTCACGCCCTTCCACAAACCCGATGCATCCAATGCATTAATATATATATTTTTTAATCAATTATATTTTACTGAACTGATTTTCAACTGATTTTAACATGCAACATAACAACTCAAAACGAGATGACTTCGCACAAACTGCAAATCCGCACCACGGTTACTTTCATCAACGTAAATGGTGTGCGCGTGTCCCCGTCGCTTTGCAGAGCCATAAAGACACAAGAGGTAGACAGTGTTGCTGGGTAAAGACTCAAACGCCCTTCGGAAAAAAAGAAAAGCCTCCTCTGACTGACTTTACGGGTTTGTGTACTGTCTTCACTACACACCAAATCCAGTATTTTTCCATCAAGTAGCGCGCTGGACCACGTGACCATAAAGGAGGAAAAAAACGCTGTCATGTTTGCATCCTACAATTGACAGCGGCGCGTGCCGTATATGGTTCTCAATTAGCGACATTTAGCCGGCACCACAACACTTTTCGTCCTCAGCTACTTTAATGACAAGGTTTATTTATCATGTCCACTCGTCTACTTTCGTATTGTTGCCCAGGAGGGAAGCAAATTTCTCCTCCGGGTCGCTTTTTCTAACCCCGTGCGTTCATGATCGTGTAACCACTCCCACTCGTGGCTGGTGGAAAATTACCAGCTTACAAGCAACAGGCAAATGAATGGTACTTGCGGTTTTCGTCACATCGTTCTACCTAACAGTGTATCTGCACGAGACACTTTCCCTTTTCAGCATGTGTGGCATTTAAAAGTGGTGGAGCCTTGACATAGTCTTAAGTGGATGAAAAAAAGCATTAAATGAAAATAATTTACACGCACGTGTAGTAATGCAGTATGATGTTTTACAGGAATGGATGTGCTATTTAACTTGGCGATAAACAGCGGCCGCTGATTTATTCGCTATTCTCATAAACAGAGTCATGTACAAGTCCATTCTGCATGAGAGTCTGCCCTCTTTTTCTCTTCGGGCGGAGTAGTCGCGTGGGCGCTTAAGCGAATTGAAATAAACTGGCAGGTCCGCCGCGCAATGGGACGCCGACTGAGAAGACTCGGCCAAAGCCGCGGCCAATCACGGCGCGTTGTGGGCGTCACCCCAGTCCAAACTTTACGCGGCGCCATCGGCTGAAAACTAAACCGAGATGGAATCTCCCAGTCTGAACCGGTTTCAACCGGTTGCGAGTTAGTTGCTTGAGAGAGGAGAGGAGGCGCAGGCACACAACCTCTACACCGCCCCACTGGAACATTATTAAGAGTAACGAATTAATTCGTGAATCAAGGTTTACTTTGTTTCGTAAAATGTTTCGGAGTAAGATATTGCTGGGTTCGCCGCGATAGTAGTTTTGGAAGCCACACCAGTGGTCCTTACCAGCCAGACATCACTCACTGCTGGAGCTGGAGATAGTCAACGCTGCAGAAATAGGAAATCTGTTCTAATCAACAGTGATACTGAAGTACTCACTAGACCTTGTAGCTTCTTTGGCAAACGCCACTCTTTTCAGTCAGAGCCTCGGACTTTAGGTAGGTAACTGGGGTGAAGTGGAAAAAACCCTGCCATGCCGTGATTAACGCGTCTTTGCTTTACCTGTACAATGAATAAAATGCATTTTTGGTTTTGGTATTAAGTTGTGCTATATTATAGTTTAACGTAACCCGTCATAATATGATCCCAACGATGCGTGCTAATTCAGAATGCAATGGCATCAGTAGGTATAGCCGAATGGCCACTGACTGTCCTGCTAGCTAGCATTCAACGTTACCACTTCACAAGGATTAGCTAACGTTGGCTGTCACGGAAAGTGCCGTAACTTAACCCAACTAATAGCACAACTGGCCGAGGTTGCCTCGTTATGTTACGCGCGACACCGCAGGTGAACAAGTTACTAAAAGCTGTCAGATTTAAATCTGTGCCTCTCCCACCACGGCAGCATCACTGGTGTGAGCGGATGACAAGTTGATGTTGCTAGGTTTTTGGCACTTAGCGGTAGCTGGCGTTAACTTCGGCTCTGCGTGATGCAAAGCGTCCGAAAAACGGAACTGTCGGGACGAACCGCTGCCAGTCCTCCCGGAGTGTAGCCGTGACACTAAGCGTCAACCTCTCTCGGCCGTGTTGTTGCATGTCGCCGGGTAACATTAATGTATGGACGCCCTCCATCCCGGGCATCCTTGGTGGGAGTGGTTGTAGTTGGCGGCGAAGGGGACCACATGTGATCTGTTTTGTGCGACACACTGCTAGAGGCTAGCTAGGGATATAGCGTAAATGCTAACTCTAGCGCACTGTGTGGAGTGCGCCAGTGTCGCGTGCACGTTGTTTACGTCGCGCCTGTATTATGGGAAAATGCTATGCGTTATGTGAACATAGTTTCGAGCAACATTTGTTGTTTGTTATTTGTGGCCACATGATCTGCTGCTTGTGTTTTGGAGGAGTGAACTCCCGTCACTTACAGATGTAAACAACGTGACGTCGCCCCAGTATATCCGGCACGTGGCCTGGTTAACCTTCTTAATATGGTCTGAGAAAGAAGCGTTTGAGTTGAAGCGCTGCGCATTAACTGCCTGCTTATTTAGACGTTTAATTCCTAAGTTAAGCTGTTCGTTAAACCAACGTGGAAATTTAATTGACTTTAGCTTTTTTTTAGCATGTTGTGATCAATCGTTTTTAAATCAATATAAACTCATTTTTTTTGCAAATCTGTGTCTCCTAAAACCCCTCCAATCACTAATTAAATTAAGTCTACCTGCTTTTTACATGTATATGGTAATAGTTTATCGTTACCAGTCACTGTATGCGATTATTGTGTTGTCTTTGCTGCCCTAGTACTTTGTCCATAAATTCATACTCAATAAATCCATATTCTGCAGGTTAGAGCATGTCCCAAAATATTTGCCAAATTTAAGTTTTTGGAAACTCAGTTGACTGAGTGAGTCACAAAGCTTTTCTTCCCTTTGCATACTATTTGAGCACTGACAGACTTACAACAGCTGAAGCTTACATTCTTAACAGGACCACTGGTGGGTCCAGGGGGATGTTGGTAAATGCACCATTCACATGACTTTGCCTGTTGAATGTTTTCTGTGCACTCATGACCACTCCCTCCGCTGTCCTTGTTTCAGAGCTCTATGCCAGCAATTATGACAATGTTAGCAGACCATGCAGCACAGCAGCTGCTGGACTTCAACCAGAAATTGGATATCAACCTGCTGGATAATGTGGTGAACTGTCTATATCATGGGGTGGGACCACAGGTATGTGTGAAGCATTGACAAGTGCCTTATAATCCATTTTATATAACATCTGCTGTGTTGTCTCAAATATATAATTATGCCTGGAATTAGAAGATCATTCTTTGATTTTAACAGCAGCGGTTATTCTATGTTAATGTTTAAACTTAAAACACACAGCATGTTAAATGTTCCTCTCTTGTTGCATTTACATGACTGCAGCACAGACAAATCAAGAGATTACTGTTATCCATTTGCAAGTGTCTTAGTATTGCATCTCAAGTTTGGTTTAAAATTTGTATTGCAGCAAAGAATGGCACAAGAAGTGTTGACACACTTAAAAGAGCACCCGGATGCCTGGACAAGAGTGGACACCATCCTCGAGTTTTCCCAGAACATGAACACCAAAGTAAGCAATCTCCAGTGTAGAAAGCATTGGTGGACAGACACTTACCTGTGCTTTGAGGAAGTGTATGCTAATGCAAATACAATTTTTAATATAAAAAAGTCAAACAAACATTAAAACACTAGGTCACAGTGGTTTGCTGACAGCATGCTTTGAAATATATAAAATCAGTTTTTTAAAGCAGTTTTATGCGCTGAGAGTGAATATTGTTAGGCGCACATGGCCCTAGCAAAGGTCGAATAAATATTCCTGGCTGTGTTTCCATCGTGCCCTATCACTTAAGTCGTACAGGACCTCTTGTCCCTCTTATAAAAAGAATGCTGTTCTCAACCTACCAGATGATCAATTGACTATCCCATCAACTCCTGGTCATAATGTAATGCAATACAAAATAAGTCTTATAATATTCTGGCCAGTAGAATGGGGACGTGCCTCATCTTTCTCAATCATACCAGCTATTCCAATCAGCTATATTTACTTTGGTACCAGTTAGGTTGGCTTATATGGTGCAGGAGTAATGCCTGGTCAGTATTTCCCTGCAACATCTTGGAATGCGAATTCGGAAATACAATTCTTGATTAATCATTAAGAAACGTTGCAAAAAATAGACATGCATGTATTCAAACATGCTTCTGTATAACTTGCATGCTTTATGGCACATGGATTGGATGAGACTTAAATTCAGAGTAAGTCTGACCCATTTCTGAAAAGGGCTGGCTATAACATTTAGTTTGAGTGAACTCTTACTTCCAGCACGTCACCACACGACACCCTTTACCCCCACAGTACAAAAACACTGGGGTTGTGCCCACACAACATGTGCTCTGTTCAGCTGTGGCGATCCCAATATCAATTATGTCAAATCCAGAAAAAAGTACTAGGATGTCCAACTGTATCTGTCTGATTTACGCGGTATGCAAATCAGCATGCTTTCCTGGCAATTCCAATGTTCTGTATAGTGGATATATGAGCAAGAGGTTCAAAGCTCAAAGGTGCAAAGTAGTATGTCCCTATTGAGTGCACACTGCACGCAACAGTATGTAACGAAAGTAGAAAATATGCGATATGGAACTCAGCCCGTGTGTCTTACTGCTTCGAACATTCAGACAGATATTGACCAGATCCAGTGTTGTCGGTTCGTTTGTTCTCTCTTTTTTTTTTATTACAATTTTTTAATAAAATGAATAACTACATCAAATCGATCAATAACACCCCTGGCTACTCATCTTTATTTTAAAATGGCCGATTCATTTTGTTCCGCGCAATGTGTCCACAAATAAGTGCACAAATACAGCTGATTAAGAAACTGCCTGTGAATAGTGAACCCAGTGATTCACTCAACACATTCAGAGATTCACAATTATACTTACAAAAATGAATTTGACTTTTTTATTTAAAACAATCAAGTCCAACCCATAAATGTAATGTCCGTGATGGGGAAATAAATCCACGCACTAGTATGAAGTGCAATGCATCCGCAGCTTCCTCAAAGTACACATCGTGACATTTGCTCTTTTTTTTTCTTCATTTTTTGCTTGCCTGTAAGAGTGCTTTTAACACTTGACGTTCATTACTAATGTCTAAGTCTTAGGTTTAAATTTGTCATTTACTAAGAAATTGGAGCATTAGAGGAAAAGAGGAAATACAAGATAAACACCTCTGCATTTGTTTTATTAGTAAAAGAAAGTGCATCATTTTGAAGCACATTTGAACATCTTTCTTGGTGCAGTAGCAGTTACAATATTTGCACATTTTTTTAAAATCATTTTCCTGAATTCAAGCTGTGACTATTTGATATTAATCCCAATGTTCCATTATGTTTATGGCTTGTGATAGGAAGAAAAGGGGTGTGTCATCCTGTGCATCATGACACAGCTAGGCTTTGACGGCAGGCCTCCACAAGGTCTACCCTTTTTTGAATTCCCTTTGACTGAATTCTGTTCATCCGTTTCTATTGCATCTGTTTCATTGGACAGAGGGAGTGTGCAGGCTGCAGTCAGTAGGCGCCATTGTAGAGAGAGACACAGATCTGTTGACTGCTAAATTTCACCTGTAGGGATCATGGCTCTGTTGCAGCCCCACCCTTTGCTCCTCTTTACAGTGCATCCTCTTCCTCTTTAAACCCTCTGTTCAGCTGAGACTCTTTAATCTAAACGTGCTTTTGCTCGTCTTAAATTTTTTTTTTTTAAAGTTACAAAGCTTGCAGTGCAGTTCGCTGCAGATAATTTGTCCCTTCTTGCAACTTGTGGTGGTTTTGTGCTAATTGTGGCAGTTAAAGGTGAAACAACTGTCAACACTGTACAGTCACTGCGCCTGTAAGGAGATTTTCCCTTTAATCTTCCAGCATCCATCGTCTTTAGCACGCTGTGTTAATCCTGCTTTAATAACATCCTGTTCTACATGTCATTTTTTCTTTGTTTTTTTATTTTGGAATCATTGTGAATCTTGAAATGATGATCCCTACAGTTGAAACAGTCAGTTGAAGTAACACTAGTTTAAAAACTAACTGATAAATATAATGTTGTTTTCTATTTTTTCTTTTTTTCTTTCATGCTTCACTATTAAGTAGAAATTAATACAGGGCATAATCTGTGGTTGGTCTTGCTGTTCCTTTATGACACACCAGTTAAAGAGATCTTATTTAGGCTTACTTTTAGACTTTAATTAATAATCTATATTTTAATGCTGTGAAAATTGACTTGCTTGCATTGGTTTAGGGTTGGTAATCGACTAGATTTTCTTAGTCGGATTCGTTTGATCGTTTTTGGTATGCTATCTTAATAAATAAAAGTTACCAAATTGTGAATGCAAAAAAATCCACCTTTTTATTTAGGCTTCAATAAAAAGTAATTTGTCATAAACAGGATATTTTCCAAAACGAATAAAATATAGTAAGAACAAATTTGATGAATAATTGGATAATATTATCCCAGTTAGATTTATAAAACACTTGTATTTAGGCTACATATAAAGTTAAATTGGCATAAACAACGATATTTTGTTTAAAAATGTTAATATAATATCTGTTTTATACTTTATTTCATTGTATTTGTCCAGTGTTAGTTGACTCTGGGGCGTTACTACAAAACGGAGATGTTAAAAAAGATGCATTTTAAGTGGGTGTTCAGACCCAAAACCTTGTATGTGAAAAAAACAAACAATTAATCTACAAGGAATGTGTGCTTAAAAGTGCGATGTCAAAAACCAATTAGGGATTTTTTTTCTACTGTCTTTTGCTGTCTGGTGTGGTGCTGGGAGAAACAGCAGGACTTATGCAGTGTTTCAGCTTAATGCTGCTTTTAGACATATAAAAAAAAAAAACTCGGGGGAAAACTTCATCAAAGATGTGGTTCGGCCCAGTTCAATTTAGAGTAAAAGTTATTACAGGCTTGTCCACTGTTACAATGTCTGTCATGATGTAATAATAATGTCTCGTCATAATAACATCGTCCTAATGCTTCTCCTCTCCTTGCATGTTCCAGTACTATGCTCTTCAGATTCTGGAAACGGTTATCAAAACAAGATGGAAGATTCTCCCCAGGAATCAGTGTGAAGGTAAAAAAAAAATCAAGAAAAAAATAATACTTTTGTGGTACAATTCACAAAATGTCTTTAACTCTGTCAGTGCCTTTTGCAATGCTGTGACGTGCGGTTGCCAAGTTGAAGAGTGTTCCCCCGCTAAGCATGCTCGTTTGTTTTCTGCTCTATTAGCCCTGCACTGGCAGCTGTAAGCCCGGTTGGATTCTGCACTGGTTGCTTTAGAGGGGAAACAACAACAATAACAAAAGAAAAACACTTAGTACTGGGTTTTAAAGCTTTGTGAAATGTGATGGGCATCTTTTAAAGAAGAAGGTCAAATTATTACTGTGCTTGCTTACGTTGCTTCTGAGATGTTAAAGATCTTTTATATCTTCGAAATGATTCTGATGTTATATGTCTTTCTAGGAAGATAAGACATTCACATTTGTTTTTATTTAATCAGCACATTGACTTTATTGTCCCGGTAAAAGAAAGGACAGCTTTTAATGGACACAGATTAATCCCGTACACTGTGTCTTTTATTAAAACTACTGCTAGGAGTTACTCATGTGAGGAATTTCCAAATCTTAAGTCTTTGAAAAAAAATTCTAGATTTTCATTAAGAATTATTATAAACAGGAAGTAGTTTACCAGATTATACTTTTAAGAAATGTTTAGACTTTAAAGGCAGTGTTGATAATCTTTAGGTTCTAGCACACTAGATTTTAAAAAAAAGAAGAAGAAAAATCCAACAAAAAAAAACAACAGTCTAGTCTTGCCAACTCCTTTCTAATCAAAGTAGCTAGCAGCACTTGTTTCAAAACAAGGCTAATTGCAGCAAGAAAGTCTGAGAAACACTGGCAGCTCGTCCCTTTAAGGCCTATCTCCAAAGCCACTCCCCCAAAATTATCACCATAAACGACGAACATGGCTATTGCTAGCACTCACAGCGGTCAAGCTAGCAGCTTGTGGAAAACTGATGACGAGTAAGCCAATTTCTTCTCTTTGTCAGAGCATTTGATTCGTTAAATGTTGTCAGGATGAGAATTTCAACGTTAAAATGAAATAAACATGTTTTTTCAAGACATTTAATTGTTGCTTTTAAGTTATTAATTCCCTGTTTTATCACTTTTCTTTTTTAAGAAACAGTCTAATAAGAAATGCGAGGGAGCTTAAAACTTTAAAAAATGTTAAAATCTGCTCACGTTGACAATCTTGACTGTCTATAAGATACTGGCAGAAATTTCAACTTCTGCTGAACTATTTGGGGCAAAAGTTTAGGTCAGTTCAGCGGTTGCAGCCCATATAATTTTTTGTTTACCTATAATGTAAATGGGGAGAGGAGGCACTTTGGTCAGATTCAGTGTGTTGAGTAACATGCTCCAGGCAGCCGGTCATGGAAGGCTGTGTTACACGTTAACCGGTGCGTGCTCACAATGACCTCCTAATATCTCTGTGTGTTTGCCAGGTATAAAAAAGTATGTTGTCGGCCTCATTATCAAGACTTCATCAGATGCATCAAATGTGGAGGTGAGTGAACTTTGAATTTAAATTTTTTTTAAATTGGGGGGTAATTGTACGTGTGAGTAGATGCTAGGTCTAACTTTTCGGGCATCGAGTCACCCAGCCTGATTTTTGAAGTCTCTTTTTTTTTTTTAAACTTGCTGCAGCGACCGTACCGTTTCACTAAACCTTAGTTTACCTCTTAACAAAGTCAGAGTTCAATAACAAACACATCCATGTAACTGTTAGGTTTGTGGGAATCTAACAAAGCAATCCATGTCCTTATAAACCTATTTCTATCTTTAAAGTCACAAAACGACCACAGCTTCTTTCTCTTTTTTTGCCGGTGGCCTCTTTTGAAGGCAGAGGCTTTCCTGAAGCGAGGATGTTTCTTCCGGGTCATAGAGCAACAGCAGAGGCTCCTAAAGATTTAAAGCCGTAGCGCGCAAAAATCCAACAATGTTTTCATTTAGAACAAGTGACGTTTCTATTTTTGAACCGAACGACACGTTTTTCTTTTTTTACTAAACACTTTCCCAATAGGTCAAAGCTTTGTTTTGCAGTGCGGATTCGGATTCCTCAGGTCATTACCTTTTTGTTTGATGTCGTTAACTCATTCGGGTCCGACCTGGTGGTGCCAAGTGGGTTGACAAAAACGACAATAAATAAAACGTATAAAATACAATGAGCCATTATTCTGATTACATTTTGGCAATGGTCATTCTGTTGTGATTTGAGATTGACAGCCATTTCTACAAATCAGAGTGGCTCTCAACCAGAGAGTTTAGTTTTTATGGCCCCATTTCACCTTCACTGACAGCGATTTAGTCTTCCAGATTTCGCAGCATTTGGCTATCTGTCAACTAAACACATTGTCAGAAATTAACTCTCGTAAAAGTCACTTTGGCTGATTCACTGTTTGACCCAACTGTATAATCATGACATGAGTTGCTTAAAGTCCCTTTAGTACCTTCCATTAGCAGTACGGTTACTCAACACTAGCACACTAAAATATTTGTTGTCGGCATAAGAAAAGTGAAACTGAAGGAAAAGGAAACTTAGCTGGAATCAGAAAGGAGCTGGCCAGTGGGGATAAGCATATTTGCTTGTAACGAGTTGAGCTGGGTATCAGTGTCAGGTCTGATGAATCTAATAAATAAAAATGGTCGTGTCTTACTGCTACCACCATTACTGAAACACCCAAGTTTAGCATGCTCTGTCTAAATGATTCGTTATTGCTACATCGTAATAGACAGTATTATAATATATTATTATTACTCCCTAATGACAAAACATAACATTATGGATCTACTTTGGTCCTTCCAAAACATGAAACCTCAAAATGTAACTTTTTCGTTCTTGTCCTTCTGCCACTGTTTGATCTGTGACATTCAACCCTTTGTTTTGTTCAAATACATGACACTTTCAATGCTGGGATAAGATGAAACAAGGTGTGTCTGTATAACTAACATTCACTTCATTATTTATTTGTTCTTTTTTAGAAAGAAAAGGTGTACATCGGGAAGCTGAACATGATCCTTGTTCAGGTAAGCCTTCAAAACTAAAGACAAGTATGAAATAAAAATCAATATTTTCCATACAACCATTATTGTAATCAACCATGGTGGGAGCGCCAGCTGTTAGAACCACTATATTGTGCTCCGTTAAGACTTTAGAATGGTTTCCCTAACCCACAGTGTTGCATGTGAGAGGCACAAGGAAGTGGCAGCAAACAGTACCGATGAAGTTATCTTCACTGACAGCAAGAGAGCACAACGGAGCAAGAAACTCACTGCGCCACTCGTCGCCAAGGACGACAGAAAGCAACTGAGCTGAGGCACTGCAGAATAATATCCGATGTCCGACTCGGGAGTGAAGTGGTCTTAGTTTTGTTTTAGTTTTTTCACAAAATACAGCTCTGTGACTCGCTGGCTGCTGCTGGAAACCCCTAAGTCAAGACGGTTGGTTAGTTTTTAGTCAGAGTGATTAAGTGTAGTAAATTAATTATCGAAAATAGATTTAACCATCAGAGATTGGAGTAATACAAAGGCTCGAAACCAGGGATTTTTTCTCTAATGTTCATTGGTATAGATTATGGATTGATTTCTGTTGCTACACTCAGTCAGCAAGCCGGTGATTTAAAAAAAAAAAAATATATATATATATATATATACATATATATATATTTTTTTTTACCACAAACACTAAATCTTGGACAGTTGAGCACATCTAGAAGTAAAACACAGCGCTGTACAATAGTGTTTTATCATTCAGAGGCCTCATCTTTTGCAGTGATACTTTTTAACCTGAAGATGTCACTCTTAATAAGTCAATCTAACTCTAAAACTGTCCATGCCAGCGAAGTTAGTGACTACTTTTTAAAAATTGCGTAATTCTCCGTGAGTGTCTGAGGTAAGGCCGCTGATGGTTTCTAAATTGTGGCTGGAAAAGAGAGTCAACTTGAAGAGAAAGCGGTGCAGTATTTGTCTGCGTGCAAACATCAGGTTATGCTATCTGTCATCATTGGTGTAGTAGCAGGCTGTTTTAGCAGCAAGGACACATGGTTAAAGTACAGAACAGCATGTAATATGACGAGTAATGTCGGTGTTGATTATATACTTCCTCCATGAAATTGCTGAGTCGTGTAAACACCAAGCTGTAGCTCTTGAAGAACCTGCTAAACAGTTGACTAGTCATTTCTAGTCATTGAGAACCTTGTTCTTATTATGTATCAACCCCTCCTAAACTGATATATCTTGGTTCATGGGCAAAATTTCATTGGCTTTTTTGTCGAGGGAACAAAAAGCAGTGTGAAGCTAACTTCCTGGTTGGCCAACAAAAAAACCTGTTTTCCCTTCAGCGCTCTATTATTTGCCTCTACTCAGTCATTACATCCACATCACTGATAATTATTTATTCGAAATATCTCTGCATAACATGATATTTGGTCAAAAACATAGTGATATTCTCGAAATCGCCCAGCCCTGCGTTGATGAACGTAAAGCCAATCCATGTCTGTTCCCTTGTGTCCGTAGATCCTGAAGCAGGAGTGGCCCAAGCACTGGCCCACCTTCATCAGTGACATCGTCGGGGCAAGTCGCACCAGTGAGAGCCTTTGTCAGAACAACATGATCATTCTGAAGCTGCTCAGCGAGGAGGTCTTCGATTTCTCGAGTGGCCAGATGACCCAGGTCAAGGCCAAGCACCTAAAGGACAGGTCAGCATGCTTCACGGACCCCTGGAAGCACATTCGTGTTCATAGTAGAACGTGTTGAGGGATTAGCTTTGACAGCACTGTGGAAAACAGTGTTTCATTGTACAACCAAAATATGATAATTAATACGTTTTTGTCAGAAGTCCAGTACTTTCACAACATCATGAAATATAATCTCCTGCTCTTGGCATTTGAAAATATCGCGGCAGGCAATTTATCCAACAACGTAATGCTGTGATCTGTAACTAACTTTCAGACAACTGCCTTTGCTGTGCACTCTTTGCCCGTTGTTGACACCTTTATGCCCTCGACATTTGATAGGGCAATCAGCATTGTTTCAAATATTACGCAATGTCATAGCAAGAACTGCAAGTAGTTGTGCTCTCTATTGTGCACAGACGGTATGAATGATGAAAAAGTAAACAACTTAAAAGTTAACACTGTCAGGTCCATTTCTCCATCCTGTGGATTTGTGGGTGACACAGATATGAAAGCTAGTTTGTCTCTTTCCTTTACAAGCTCGAAAAGTATGTATCTCTCTATATTTGAGAAAAGTTCATATATGTGTTTACTATGACCCTGAAATTCTGTCTCTTGTGTTGTCATATACTGATCGAATGCAAGCAAAACTACAGAGCAAAATCACACTCTTTCTGATTGAATAACTCTCTGAACTGTCCGAAACAATGGATATCCGCAGCCCCAAATGGGCCCCCAAAGAATTGCTGTGCACAAACATGCAACTGCCAAAGAGGCAGCAGCTGATGATTATTTTAACTATCTATTTTTCTGACAATACCTTTCTTTCCCAAATAGAATATTCTGTTCTATTCAATTTATGTCTTTACGTGGTCGCAAATGTTTGTTTCTTGTGTGGCACGAGTCTGACAGCTGCAACTGTAATTTTACAAACTTTAATACATTAGTCAAGAAGACATGTTCTCTTGCCTTGATGCAGAGGATTTTCCGTCACCTTAACTGAAATGATTACCACACCCTCCAACAACACAAAACATGAATGCACTTAAGCGATGAAAGACTTAAAATGGGTGAATCACTGTAGAGTAGAAGCCTAATTTCAAACAAATCTTAATTAATCAGATTGTTTTGACCATCAACCACGGGATTGTCAGATTTTGTTAAGCAGATGACAAAATCCAATTACATTGTAGGTACACAAGTGTTTCTAAATAAAACATTAAAGCAAAGTCGACATAGTTTATATGTTCTTCTCTTAATGCAGACATCTTAAGATGTCAGTATAAAAATGTGTCACACTCTGTTTCTTCATGTGACTTATTTTCTTTCAGCATGTGCAATGAATTCTCCCAGATATTCCAGCTCTGCCAGTTCGTCATGGTATGCAAATCCTCATCTGTTTCTTTTTGACATTGTTGTTATACAATCATTGATTGCAGGTCACACAAAACTGTTTGTCCTTCAGCTGTTTTTCATCTCATTTGGTCACACCGTAGGAAAACTCCCAGAACGCCCCCCTGGTTCACGCTACTCTGGAGACCCTCCTACGTTTTCTCAACTGGATTCCTCTGGGGTATATCTTTGAAACCAAACTGATCAGCACATTGGTGTATAAGGTGCGTAAACGCAATGTTGCGCAATAAGTTGCCTTGAAATTGTTGGATTCCAAACTGAGCGGCGATGTGTTTCGTCTGCAAAACAAATCCATTAAGTTGTTAAGCAAGCTTTAAAAACACAACAAATTATTGCTAGTTATGCACACACGTGCACATACTACGCACACACAAATCTAAAGGGATATTTCAGGTGTTTTGAAGTGGAGGTTTAGGAGGTGCTTTTCCAGAGACAGTTTATCACCTACGGTAGATGGAGTTTGGAGCAACATCACAAGAGAAAAGTAATGTGTTGCTGAGGACTGTTGCAGCAAAACCTATTTTAGACACCTAAAATAATTGTAATAATTTAAAGTGTCAATTTGGAATGTTTTCCAACAGGGGACTGAGCGAGAAACTTAAATATACTTGTTTTTGTCAATAGAGTCTTGCAGTTTTTAAAAAAGCATCAAAAGGGTTTTGTTCAGTTCTCCATCAGAAAATGCGTACCCTTAAAAACCTAAGTGGTTCGTAAAGGTGTCTGTTTTGTCCTCAATTAAACATCCGTTTCAACTGTTTACAGTTCTTGAACGTACCCATGTTCCGTAATGTGACACTGAAGTGCCTCACCGAGATCGCCGGTGTGAGCGTCAGCCAGTACGAGGAGCAGTTCGTCACGCTCTTCACCCTGACCATGTGTCAACTCAAGCAGGTGGGTTAGGTTTTGATTTCCCAACTCCCGTTTGTCGTCATCATTGTACAGATACTAACCATGAGCTCCATGTTCTCCACACCTGCGCAGATGCTGCCCCTGAACACCAACATCCGGCTGGCCTACGCCAACGGGAAGGACGATGAACAGAACTTCATCCAGAACCTCAGTCTGTTCCTCTGCACTTTCCTCAAAGAGCACGGGCAGCTCATTGAGAAGCGGCTCAACCTCAGAGAAACATTAATGGAGGTACGAGAGAATGCTGTCAGTCAGCAAGATGGCGGGTGGGAGGAAATAAACGTCCGTCAAACACAAAAAAGGGAGTCCCATATAAACAATTGTCTCATTGCTCCCTCCTTCAGGCCCTCCACTACATGCTGCTCGTGTCTGAGGTGGAGGAGACGGAGATCTTCAAAATTTGTCTGGAGTATTGGAACCACTTGGCTGCTGAGCTCTACAGAGAGAGTCCCTTCTCTACGTCTACGTCCCCGCTGCTCTCCGGCAACCAGCACTTTGACGTTCCACCACGCAGACAGCTCTACCTCCCCGTACTCTCCAAGGTGCGTTCTATTTTACGCTTTATTTAAGAACGAACCGATAGCTTTTCATGTCTTCTTTATTGCCACTGATATGATGTGAGTAATCGATGCATTTTTAGGATGTTTTTTTAAGTAACATTTTTTACTAGAGCTTTGGGGTGCAAAAGGGTTTCAGTGGAGCCTTAGCTCGTTGTTGACATTACTCAAGCAACAGGTGGCCTCCTAACTGCTGTCAAAAGATTTGCGAGTTACAGTATTACTGAAAATCCGCAGCCAGTAGCAAAACATATCAAGCAACTTTTTGCTCTGACAAATAGTGATTGATACAAGACCAAGACTACAAAATGTCCTAATGACGACTAGTCCGCGTTTAACTTAGTGGTTGTGAAAAGTCATGTGACCGCCGTGTAGTTCGATAATAGCAGTTTACTTTTTACATTTGCACTTAAAAAATAACAAAAAAGTTAAAGAAAAAGATTTGTGAAGATTCTCTTTCTAAAGTATCTTAAAAGTGTGTTTGCCACAGGGGTTATTTTCTGCAATAATCCAAATTGCAATAGAGAAATCCCGTCGGCTTGTTGTCTTGGGAACCAGATCGATGCTTACTTCCTTTTTTACAAATAAAAATGTCACATGTGCATCACTCTATCATTTTCCTTTCCCCACTTCGTCACGACATACACATTACTGGTGGTTATTTATCAAAATTCGCATTGTGTAAATGTTTAACCAATGTTTAACCAAACAATATCGATATTAAGGTTATTTGGTCCAAAAATCACTTAGCCCTGGACTATCAAGTCAATAAAAGAAATTTTGTATAGCCCAAAATTCCAAGAGGGCAAAGGGTCAGTCACATGTGACTCGCTGTATATAATCCTTTTCCACCACTCCTGTGCGTGTGTGTAAATGCGAAAGCAGTGAGGCTGTTCTCTGACATGTGCACATGCTGACAGGTGTTTATCTCTTGCAACAGGTGCGTCTGCTCATGGTGAGTCGGATGGCCAAGCCGGAGGAGGTGCTGGTAGTGGAAAATGACCAGGGAGAGGTTGTCAGAGAGTTCATGAAGGACACCGATTCCATCAATCTTTACAAGAACATGCGGGAAACCCTCGGTAGGACTCCCTTTACATGTGGAGTTTAACTCAACAATAGCAAGAACCCCCCTCCCCAACTTTTGTCCTCGTTCTCAACCGAATCAAGATTTGCTTTTGGCTTTAAGTCTGACTATCGTACCTGGCACACACACTTATAGTACAAATCTCCTTTGTCCTCCGCCACCCTGCAGTGTACCTGACTCACTTGGACTACGCAGACACGGAACGAATAATGACGGAAAAGCTTCACAACCAGGTGAACGGCACCGAGTGGTCCTGGAAAAACCTCAACACGTTGTGCTGGGCCATTGGCTCCATCAGCGGGGCCATGCACGAGGAGGACGAGAAGAGGTTCCTGGTCACTGTCATCAAGGTATTATATTTGTTTTTACTTACTCTATAAAGAGAAATTGGATATTGCGAAAAAGTGATAATTAGAATTTTAACTCCACATTGAAAGCTGCTCTGTTTTACAAATGGATTACACTTCATCATTCCTTTCCTGGTCATGTCCTTTTATTTTTTATGCCACTATTCACAGCATTTTATAAAACACTAAACATTGTGTGTGTGTGTCTCAGGATCTGCTGGGTCTGTGCGAGCAGAAGAGAGGGAAGGATAACAAGGCCATCATAGCTTCCAACATCATGTACATTGTCGGCCAGTATCCACGCTTTCTCAGAGCCCACTGGAAGTTCCTCAAAACAGTCGTCAACAAACTCTTTGAGTTCATGCATGGTGAGAGGCATGTAATGCATTTGGTTTAAACATGTTGGATCTATAAATATCATATTTTGTACATTTAGATGCCTCTTGACTTAATATCGTCCTTCATCAGAAACCCACGACGGTGTTCAGGACATGGCCTGTGACACGTTCATCAAGATTGCCCAGAAGTGCCGCCGCCACTTCATCCAGGTGCAGGTGGGAGAGGTGATGCCCTTCATCGACGAGATCCTCAACAACATCAACACCATCATCTGTGACCTTCAACCTCAGCAGGTCAGCAAATGCATTTCCATCGTCTCTCGAGATGTGTCACACTTGTGCAGAGACAAAGAGATATTGGCACAATTCTGTTTTTAAAATGATTTTTCTTATTTTCCTGTTTGTGTCTAGGTGCACACGTTCTATGAGGCAGTGGGTTACATGATTGGCGCCCAGACAGATCAGGCTGTTCAAGAGCACCTGATAGAAAAATACATGCTGCTGCCTAACCAAGTGTGGGACAGCATCATTCAGCAGGCTACCAAAGTAAGAGGCCCATATACTGCCACATAACAATTTACCAGTCTGTACGTCTGTGTGTGTTAATCCGTTACCGCTGCGGCCCACCTCTCCCCCAGAACGTGGACATCTTGAAGGACCCGGAGACGGTGAAACAGCTGGGCAGCATCCTGAAGACCAACGTCCGAGCCTGCAAGGCTGTGGGACACCCCTTTGTCATCCAGCTGGGGCGGATTTATCTTGACATGCTCAACGTCTACAAGTGCCTCAGCGAGAACATCTCTGCTGCCATTCAGACAAATGGTAAGGGAGGTGTGTGTTTGTCACCTATGCCGATAACAAGTCTGTAGGTTCTTCTTGTTGTTTTTCACGCCATCATGTCGCATTATATCCATAAAGGCTAGTCGTGGCACTTTTCCATCTGGACCCTTTTTATTATTGGTCCGGTACTGAAGGAGAGCTCTGCAGCTACAAAACGTGCTGCAGTTTAATCGTTACAGGCAGTTATGTCCTCTAAAAGTCCTTGTTTGTTTTGTTGTAACCAACAGTCTTGTGTAAGTAAGTGTCCAACATTATGCAAAGACAGATGAGGCCTAACTGTCTTGCAAGATTTTGGAACGAGACTTTTTGTCCTTGAGCGAGACTTGATTAGGTGCTTAATACTGGACCAATTTCTAAAGTTGTTGATGACACACTGAACTGCAGGCTGAAGAGTGTGTTTACCCTTTAGACCAGCAGCAGCAGTCCTATGCGGTCTCTTTAGACCTCCATGGAAACGCAGACAACAAGAACCTTTCAGTTTCTCAAAAAAGTACTCCAGGGACTACAATTACCAGGAACTTAATATTTTGATGTCTTAATACATACAAAATATGGGAACATGGCAGTCACATTATGTTCTTTAATGTGAATTAAGGTGTGAATTGTACCCACCAGGGAGGAGACAAAAGTGAGTTTCTGCAGTTTGGCCCCTATAACATCTTATGTGAATGTGTGTGAACATACATGACAAAAACTGACGTTAATAGTTCAACCGAACCTGAATGGGTTCGCTCTTCTATGTCGTGCCTTGTGTTTCTTCATTGTCATGTCGACATGCTCTTTGTGTAAATCCAGCACCATCTCAAGTGTGTTGCCCGATTTGAAACCCAAACGCTTTCCTTATTGTGTCTTAATCATTTTTAGTATTCAAGCCTTTAATAGTATTCTAGCGTTTACTTATGTTCCAGACCCATTGTAGCATTTTAGTATTCGGCATTTTGGTTTGTAGGTCGCCAATGCTGCATCCTCTTTCTCTTTTATTTTTTTCTCTTTTTGCACGCGCCTGTTTTTGGTGAGTCATCTCTGAGTCTTCCTGTGCTCAAATGGGAGTAGAGTGGCCTTAAGAGGTCTGTTGATGATGAGCAAGCATCAAGGATCTCTGCTTGCATCGGCCGCCGATTCAGAGCGGAAATGGCGATCCGCAAATGAGGAACAAATCATGTTCAAGAACTTCACCAAACCTCGTTGAGGATGGTGTCTGTGGGGGTCAGCCTGACTTTGATCTGTCTTTATCGGACAGTGATGAAGTGCAGAACAGATGGTGGATTCTGTTATGGAAATGCCTTTTGAGAAACGAGTTGTAGAGTTATGTAAAAAGATGGGAGTGTAAAAGGGAGACAAATCTAAAATTCTTCACGTTGATGCAAAGATTCTTCAAAAGTTCTTTAAACCTTTTATTTTTATTGAGAAATTAATTTGCATCTCAACATATTTCAGCTGTTTTGTCATGAGAACTTTCATACAACACAAATATTATGCAACAAAAAAGCAGCATTATTTCTAACTTTTCTTAGTAATGATGTACATTTTCAGAGCTCTGTGACACAAACTGTGACACACAAATCTGCTCCTTCACCGCTCTACCAGTCAGCGATCTGAGCAGCACAAAGCATTTGCTTTGTAAAACCCTTCCTCATGTAAAACCTTTCAATGCCTGCCTCCTTTTTACGTTGCAGGTGAGATGGTGACGAAGCAGCCCCTGATCCGGAGTATGCGAACGGTGAAACGTGAGACACTAAAACTGATCTCAGGCTGGGTCAGCCGATCAAACGACCCACAGATGGTGAGAACTCAGTCTGAAAGCCTCCGTGGAGAGGAGGTTGTTTTGATGAGCATTCCAGTCCCAAGTCACGAAAAACAAATTTAAATGTTATAAATGTATTTTAATGGAAAAGAAGAAAGTCTTCTTGAGCAAACGGTAGCGCTATATTTTTACTGATGCTATACACGTGTGGCCATCAAGGAAGTGGTTGACAGTGAAACTAATCCAGTTGGTATTTCTGGATCAAACACAAATATTTGCTTTTCTTGTGGAAGTCTTGGACGTTTGTGCCCTGGACTGTGTTTTAATCTGCATCACAATTAGCATCTGCGTCATCTGTTTTTTGTATTAAGAAGAAGAAGAAAAAACCTGTCAAAAGTGAGCATTTTTTTGTAGGCCAACCTAAAAGTTAGCACCATACTGGTTTTGGAACATCACAAAGTTGCCTTTGTGGCAAAAAATGTTACCTTTTTATGATACAGTACTTGTTCAGCAAGATGATCTTCACGAATGAGGGATGCTCCAGCTTTGGGTGTCAGCTGTACCGAGTACCAATCCGACACCAGTGTTTAATTAATAAACTCTAAGCCTCGCTGTGTGGAAGTGACTGGGATCATACTTTCATGTGGACGGCAACATCAAGTCTCAACTAACATTGCTTACCTAACTATGCAAGACAAAATGTAACGCGTTGTTATTGATCATTAAAATAATTAATTGTACACCAGCAACTTGGTAGGAAATTGTAAATGATTAAAAGTCGCAAACAAGCCGCTCAAAATAGATATTGTTTGTGTGTGTATATATAATGTGTATATACATATAGAATTTAATTGAATACGTATCAATCATATTTTAAACTTACATTCTCTACTGGGCATCAGGGGATGACTGCTTTGGTTGCAGTCTGAGATCATAAACTCGTGTTGACTATGTTTACCTTGAAGTATGCTAATTTTATGAGAATTGTGAATTTCTGAAATTCCTGCAGCACTCCGTAGCTCCGTTGTTGCCCTGCTGATCCGTCCTGTTGTTTCTCAGGTCGGGGAGAACTTTGTTCCGCCGCTGCTGGACGCCGTCCTCATTGACTATCAACGCAACGTCCCCGCTGCCCGCGAGCCAGAGGTCCTCAGCACCATGGCGACCATCGTCAATAAGCTGGGGGGACACATCACCAGCGAGATACCCCAGATCTTTGATGCCGTCTTCGAGTGCACCCTAAACATGATCAACAAGGTGAGGCACAGGGATCAACTGGATGTTTGATTCGTGGGTTTTGCAAGTTTTTTTTCTAAACAAGCTTCAAAGTATTTTTGTTTCTGATAATCTGCTTGAGTGAAAATCTCGACGCGTCCGATATAGCAGGCGACTAAGAACCTTAAGCTTTGTTCATACTGCAGCAAGAGCAGGTGTTCATGCTCACCTCGGCGTTCATTGCGTCATTCTTCCCAAACTCCAGAGGGCGCGCGAACAATGCATGCTGTGGAGAAGCCAGAGGGCAACAAGTGTAACTGGCACAATGCCATAAACCCTTTGTAGAAGCCCTGTGAAGAAACAAACCATGTGTTTTAATGCATTAGAATGATAAAACATTTTGAAAATCTTTGCAAACAATTTGGCAAACTATTAACTATAATAGAGATTTTGTTTTCAAACATGTAAAAACAAGTTGAGAAATCCTCAATCATATTTATAGTAATTTTATCAGTCAACTATTTGAGACAATCATGTCTGAAAAGCTCCAATCTTGTGTGCGTACAGCTATACAAATTGGTGGAAGGCAAATGTTTTGTGAGAAAGAGGGCTAAACACCTTGTTTTTGTTTTTATTTCTGCTAGAACTTTGAGGAGTTCCCAGAGCACAGGACACACTTCTTCTACTTACTGCAGGCGGTGAACTCTCACTGCTTCCCCGCATTCCTCGCCATCCCCCCTGCCCAGTTCAAGCTGGTGCTGGACTCCATCATCTGGGCCTTCAAACACACTATGAGGAACGTGGCTGATACTGGTAGGGACACACACACACATTCACAGTGTATAAGAAAGAAATATTTTTTCTCATAATAATTTTTAACTTTTACCTCCATTATGGCATATGGTGGGGATATTTATATTATCATTACTAGGTTTTCATCATATTTTATTCTTTTACGGGTGGGAATGGACTTCCATAGAATAATCTGACACAGGAAGTGCACTGTGACTGATTCCCCTCACACTTTACAATAATCTACATGTATAGTGCTCGTTTTGTGAGGAGGAAATGTGGGGAAGTTTGAGCCAAAGCTGAAATTGTACCTGTGTTTCTGCCTCGTCCAGGTCTGCAGATTCTGTACACGCTGCTGCAGAATGTGGCCCAGGAGGAAGCAGCCGCGCAGAGTTTCTACCAGACATACTTCTGCGATATCTTACAACACATCTTCTCTGTGGTCACCGACACGTCGCATACTGCTGGTGAGTTTTTACACACACATACACACAAGCTGTCGGGCCACCTGAATACTCCGATATCTACCTCTTTTAAGGAATAACCTTTATTTAGCCAGGAGAATCCCAAGTGCAGATAACCGACAAAGACAAAAGCTAGAAAACAAGAAAGAAACTTTACATGAAAGAGACGACAGACTTGAAACCACCGACCCAATTGCAACGATTAGAACATTCAGTGCTCACATGATCCTTAATCATGTTAAAAAAATTCATTGCATGCTCATAAACTAATCCAGCTTTAGGTTTGTCTGTAGCTCACACCAACACGAGAGTGCAGAAACTTTAAAAGCGCTTTGACCTGAAACAGGTTCCAGGAATAATAATAATTAGTAGAAAACATCCACAGAACTATGGATGCAGTTCATGTCGTAGGGCCTTATACAGAAAAGTGGACCAGTGTTCCATTGTACGGTTGTATGATGAGGACAAACTAAACTGCGGTGACTTCCCGAATCTGAGATAGATCGTAACTCTTCATGAAAAACTTTAATCTTGCATGCATCAATAACATATCACCATAATCGATCGCTGACAGAGATGTGACTTGAATATGTTATTTCCATGCAGCAAAAGAAATATGCTTAGCTGAGAAACTATTGTTTCTATAGTAGAAACATAACTTCATGTATTTTATAAATTTAAATGACAGATTGTCTTTTTGGGGAAAAATATGTTTTTTTAGGTTAAAGAGACTCATTCACTCGATAAAGCTTATTTAGTAAGTGTGTGTGTGTGTATCCCCTGCAGGCCTGACGATGCACGCGTCCATCCTGGCCTACATGTTCAACCTGGTGGAGGAGGGGAAGATCACCACGGTGCTGAACCCTTCTAGCGCCACCAACAACCAGGGCTTCATCCAGGAGTACGTGGCCAACCTGCTCAAGACCGCTTTCCCTCACCTACAAGAGTGAGTACACCGACTCACACACACAATCTCTGCTGTCGTAAAACATTTGTCTATTTATTTACACTGTGTGTGTCTGTGTCTGTGTGTCAGTGCCCAGGTGAAGGTGTTTGTGACCGGGCTGTTCAGCTTAAACCAGGATATTCCTGCCTTCAAGGAGCACCTTAGGGATTTCCTCGTCCAAATAAAGGTGAGTATGTCAACGTGTGCGAGGCATACAGTGCTCGGCTCATTTACAAGTCTCTTTGGAACAATTCCGCTACTCTCGGTGGGATATAATGAATAAATCTTCTCTCAAGACGAACACAAAAACAGTAGTTATACTTGGTGCTGATGTAATGTGAGTTATGCTCATGTGTATTTTGTCTGCTGATGAGCTAAACGGAACATGGCCCGCATGCCTCCAGCTGTACCGTTTTTGGTACTTTCCTCTCCTTTCACAGAGGTTATCAGGCACCACATGGTCAGCTGCTCGGCTACCGTTTCCACAAATAACATGTTTCCCGCAGTCAGGTTGTTCTGCTAAGTAGACGGAAAGGGTTTTGCGTCCGTGCCAACTTGTGGCTGGAATAAAACAGATGCACCGATATATAGATATCGGTCCAATGCTGACTCAATAGCAAGATCAGGTTTTAGTGTTATCGGATACCATTATTTTAATTAATGACATGTCAGTACATTTATATCTATTTGTATTAATTTGCTACATTTTGTTTGAGTGAAATTTAAAGAATAATCCCCGTTTCTTCCACACTGTGAGACATATACAGCTTATTAATAAATGCTGGCATCCTAATTCTAGTCTGAAATGTTGGTCAATGTTAATCTTTTAATTTATCATGTAAACATGCTAAACATAATAATCAGTTATTTGTAAAGTGAGTTCATGATGAAAGGAATCATTCGTTGCTTCAGGATCAGTGGATATAGAGGCTGAATGGATGGAAGTGTAGTCTGGCTTTCTAAGAGCTTGTTCTCTGCTGCTGCCGTTCCAGGAGTTTGCCGGCGAGGACACCTCAGACCTGTTCCTGGAGGAGAGGGAGGCGTCGCTTCGTCAGGCCCAGGAAGAGAAACACAAGATCCAGATGTCCGTCCCAGGCATCCTCAACCCGCACGAGATCCCCGAGGAGATGTGTGACTGAGCACCAGCTCTGCCAGACTGTACAGAAGTCCAAACAAACAAATCAACCCTAACCACAGAAAACACAACGAAATCCAAGAGAGGCACTTGAGTGTGGCGGGAGGCTGCGCCCCCTCCTGCAGCGCGGGCCGTCCCACCGGATATTTGTTGACCAAAACAATGCCAACAATATGTAAATGATTACCGCGTCACCCTGTGGCCCTTTTTACATAACCTGCGTTTTCTATGGAGACTTTTTTTTGTGTATTAACTTTCCAGAACTGTTAATCGAAGCTTACGTTTTGTCGGTCTCTGGCCCATCCCAAGACCTGCATGATGAGGTTGTAACGATTAGACGACTTAACCATCTTGTTTTTGTTCTGTTCCCTCCACCCACGTTATCAATATCCTTTTTTTCTTCTTTACTTTCTCAACCCCAGCTCTTCCCTTTTCCCTTATATCTGTTTATATATAAATATATTATATATACAGTATGAGCAGGTTTCTAGCCCCTGTGGTGTGACGGACAGGAAGTGCTCTTTCAGCGGCGGACGCACCGCTTGTCCGGTGCCCCACGGCATCGTGGGAGAATGTGAATCTAACAGATTAATGAATGAAGGCGGAGAGATGCCGCTCCGTGCGTCGGCATCGGTCGCTCAAGAGTTGCGCTTCACTAAAAAAACAAGTGTGTGGCTGCTGCCGGCAGGTTTTTTTCTGTTTAGGGAAAGCAAAACCGAATATGTGCATATCATCCCAATTGTATAGCATCTTTAATACCATGGGAACTTTTTTTTTAATTCTATTGTTTCTTTTTTGTTGTGGGTGTGTGCGCGTGTGTGCTGTCGCCTAGTCGACATCAGCGTTTTGTTTTCCTCTAAGAGGATTGTTGCTCATTTGTGAGCCTTCATCAACAGGATGTTTTAAGGAAGCGGCGGAGGTATTTATGGGTTCTGAGTTGGTTGCATCTTTCTAACAACTCCTGTTTAACTCAGATGGCTTTTGAGATTTTTCAAATTGTACTAATTTAGATTGTTTACCACACAGTAGTGCTCCAAGACGCTACTTTTAGAGCAAAATGAAAAACAATAAAACTGGGTTTACATTTAATTTAGTATTTTTGCTTTTTTTTTTCAGTTGTACCTTGTTTGAGTTCAGTCCGAATAAAACAAAAAGGCTTTTTTTTTTGTGTCAGGAGAGGAATATAATTGCCAATGAGTTTAATTAGGAAAAGAATGTATAAATCCAAATAAGCACCCAATCTCTCCAATGGCAAATTCCCCTTCTCAAGGTGTTACATTTGTTGTGAACTTTTTGAACTGATTAAAGCTGAGAATTTTATAACCCTGCCTTCGCTCAGATTTTGTTTCTTTTTTATAGAATGTTGTTCTGTAGCCTACCTCTATTCAAAAATGTGTTTTGGATTTTTAACTAGGTAAGTGAACTCAAAGTGTGTGTGACTAGTTTGTTCTTTTTTTGTGAGAAATGAAAGGCTGAAAAGAACAGTTTGGACCAGGTGAACTGACTTGTTGGCAGGGGACTTAACAATGCGGCATTCTTGTCCAGAGACTCTTAATATTTCCAGCATTCATCCACATTGAGAGTGAACCATTCGTATTGTTTGGTGCATTCAACAGAAATCTGTAAAATTCCTGGTTCAGGAGTTCACACCTTAAATCCAGACCTCTGACCTGAGCTCACTCCTCTTCCACACAAATGTATAAATCCTAAAAGGGAAGTCAGAGCAGGATGATAATGATGATATGGATGGATGTCGCATCCAACGCAGTTGATCCTGGGCCATTTCCGCTCGGGAGCATCTTTGGCCGAGGTCAGTGCTGTGTGAACTGACCCCGGCACTAATCCCCCGTTAACATGCCGGTGTTACATTAAAGGTTGTGATGACGCCCCGTCACTGAGACGTCAAAGCTGATGCAACTGGAGATGGGAACTGCTGCATTCCCACTGAGGCATTGAATGTATATAAGTACTTGGTTTTGTTTGCTGTGGGTTGGTCTTCTGGAGGTTTTTAGGGTCAAATACTTCAAAAAGCTGTTACGGCTGCAGATCCTTGCAGAGGACACAAGCTGTTGTTCATGGAGTCAGTGTCTCTTTCTCCTGGTCATTCCTCGCTCACTTGATGCTTCCATATCTGAACCCCCTGGGACCATAATTCAGTCCGGCTGTAACTGGACACACATACACTTCCTGACCCAGATCCTCAACCATTCTCGGCATCTGCTGTCGAGGAGAAGAGGGGACAGCTGGGGTAGCGCAGCCCCCCGCCAACACCCAATAAAAAAATTAAAAAAATAAAAAATCTCACTCCACGCAGCCTGCGGCCCTGTTTGCTGTGGACGGGCTGGGTTATTAATACTCCTGTGTGTAAATCGGACAGGAAGAGCCAGGTTAGCACAGCCGCTGGTCAGCAGCTGACCCTGCTACCTAGTGGCAGATAACAGCTTTCTCTGCACAGGACCTTCACAGCAGACAAACAGGCTTTTAGTCATTCAGGGAAGTTGTAAAAGGCCCGCTAAGCTCTTGGAAAAAAACAACAGTGACAGGAGTATGATCAGCGTTTGACTTTTTTTTTTATTCCACCCGGGTTTAATTCTTCGACATCTAAGTTAGAGCAGGGGTCAGCTTACAGGTTGCAGTCAAACTGGAGCAAAGTTGATAGTTGGGAGTACAGTCCCCCACCCCTACCTCCACCCCACAGGCGATGCACTGCCACCCAGTGGAACGTAGGCCGAACCACTTCATGTTTTATTGGTCCCTGTGTATGTACAGTGCAGTCACACTCTAATACGGGAACAACTAGACCTATAGCTCTACCAGAATGAGGCAAAGCGCAGCATCCACAGAAGACCATGAATGCAAACAGAGTTAATGTGGATAAGTTGGCATTGGCGGATTAACCGAAGCGATCTGTGTCAAGCAGTGAACGTGTCATAAACTGTCTGGCCTTTTGGCATCACTTGGGAGTTTACGGGATCCACACCATTCTGATCGTCCAGGAAGACGAAGGAAAAGAACAAACTGGCATTTCTCACGTTGTCCTTTTGTAGAAACTCCTCGTCTAGCTCCAAGACTGAACCATAAACGCACACGTAGAGCTTAATCAGTGCATTGGCCTACAAGCTGAGCTGTATCCAAACGTCTTGCTGCACAAATAAGTAGCTAGCTAAGTGACTGGTGATGTGATCAGTGAAGCACAGAGGGAGAGAGCGGGGGTGAGGGGAGAGAGTCCGCAACTGGGTTATAGGAGTAGTGGAGGCCGTGCTTTGTGGATGGGGGGGGCTATTCTGTTGTACTGGGCACTGGCGAAAGGATCTCGCCTCTTCCTCATCTTCGCGAGCTCTCAGTCAGTTTTCATGCCCGTCTCTTAGACAGCTCAGCAGCCTTTTCCCCATCGGGTCCTTTAAGTTGTCCGGACCTGAGCGTAGCGTATTTTAGATCTACAGAGAAAGAATAGTTATTGAATGGGACATGATGATGATGATGATGATTGTGTATGTGTGCGCAAAGAGTACCTGGGTGTCTTCTCTGAACTCTGTCTGGCTTGAGCGGCACTCTTAAATTGCGCTTCGAGTCTGGAGTAGACACCCCCTGTAGGCTGCAGCAACAGCACACACACACACACACACACACACACACACACACACACACACACACACACACACACACACACATGCACACACACACGCACGCACATTGCCCAGAACAAAAACAATCCGACATCAGGCAGCTGCAAAAACTAGGACAGCAGGGCTAACTGCTCAGTCATGACCACATGATGTGAGAGCAGACCAAACAGCGTGTCCATGAACAGATGCTTGCCTCTTTTGTGTCCTTTGATTTGCTCTGCTCCTGGTCTCCAAACCTCATCTTCGTCAGGTAACCGATGATCTCCACCATACGACGCTGGTCTGGTTCAGAGAGACACACAGAGGGAATAAAAACACAGCAGAAAACAACTTGAAAGGAAGCTTATAGGGGACTTTATTAAAATGAGGATGTAATTCCACAATAGAGGAATATTTTTACAGAAAAGTGTTTTTCAATAAAAGTGAAAATAACTCTTACGGGCGTACTTTGACCATATTCAATTTAATGTTTGAAATTAGAGTCATATCCTTCTGTCTAGCGGACAATATTCAAACGTGAATTCAGATTTGAATATTTAAACGCAATAAAGAACAATTTAACCTGGTTTTATTTTTTTGCAAGCATTTTTTGAGTCACAATTCAAAATGGAAAGTTTCCAACAATTTCTAAATGAAAACTCCAAGTAGCAATGTTTGTTTCAATTCCAAGTTGGCATCAACATTCAAATAAAGTCCCCTCTTAGCTTCCCTAAAGATGCGTTCAAAAGACTCGGCCCGATTAGAATAGGTGCTTGATACGCCTAAAAATATGAAAGCATTACTCATTCAGTCTTTACCTTCCTCTCTCTGAGCATCCTGGTTGTATCGCATGGACCGAGAACTGTCCCACTTATTTTTCTGGACACTCACTCTACAAAACACAGCGATCGGCATTATGATGCAATAAAAAGACGTTGGGATTAAAACATTTAAGTCAAAGTATAAGAATCAACATCCTCATCCTGTGGATACGGAAGTGTGAACCAGGAGTATGGAGCTATTCTCAATGACCTCGTGTGACTCACGTGAAAGGTGTGTTGTCCCTGGACAATGTCTGAGGGAAAGCAGATAAATGATGCAGGTTTTAAGTTAGTCGACCACTCGGGTGTAAATATGTGCTGCACGGTGTTATTCGAGTATACAGTTATGAGCAAATATACGATTAGCATGATTACTTTAAAGCTAATGCGACTGTTACAAAATTATTAGAATGATAAAGTAGAGTTTAATAAACAGCCTAAAATGCTTATGGATGAATTCACATGAATAAACAATAATAATACGTAACAAATAAATAAATAAGCCGTGTGTTTAATCAATGTTTTTTTTAGTAGTAATACATAATTCAGAGTCAACTGTACGTACAAATTCCTCAAAGCTGAGATAAAATAATAATTATAATAATAATATTGTTTGTACAGCGCTTTAAAGGGTACTCAGAGCATTTTACATGTAATAAAAAATGCATGGATAAACAAATTAATAACTTGTATACAATTCTCTATATGCATCAAAATTACATTAAATGAAATGAAAATTATGATATTGTGAAAAGAAAAATGCCCATATCGATGGATTATATATTTCCAGCTGTAAATAATACCCCCTGCTACAGTATAACATTCACTAGGCTGCAGCTTTACAAAGCATTGCACCAGAAGACCAAAACAAAAGGATGTTCAACATGATGATGCATTCTGCAGTATTTTACTCCACTGAGGAAAGGAATGAAGTCACTGACTCACTTTCTCTGCTTTGTCTTTGCGCTGGAAGTTAGGGGAGGACATTTGTTTTTTCAGAGGTCTGTGGGCCTTCTTGGCCTTCTTAGCAGCTGGAAAGAGAAAAAAAACACCAAAAGAAAACATGATGGATACACTATGATGGCACAAGACGCCACCTGCTGGCCAAAGAAAGCAACTGTTTTATTTCCCATCATCGTGAGAAAGAGCTGAACGTAACAACAGCGAAGTGATGAAAATAAACGTGATGGAAACGAGTGCAATGAGGCGCTAAATATAGAGAAAGGTTTCATTGTGTCCTCGTTTCACTTTTATCATTTAAAGCGTGACTCAGCGTTGGAGGGAAGCTGCTACCAGAACACTCAACACCTAACCCAAACCCACATGACAAGGTAGTACAGAATGTAAAGCGTAATACTTTGGTTTCAGTTTGACCTCTTTACTTAAGATTTCGTTCAACTTGTTTTTTTATTGGTCTTTTTACAAAAACGTACCGCACTGGCAACAAGGAAGCTCTTGGGTCGATAATAAAGAGAATATATATATATGAAACAAAATGGAAATCATACTCTCTAAAGTGAAAAGAAAAATGGTTTGAATTGACATCAAACACAAACACTAAGCTTGATGTGAGGGATAAAATGTATCTTCATAAACCGTTGATTGAACTGAAAACAAAATAATCATACTAAATCAATATTAAATATAATCAAAAGCCACACGCACACACACACACACACACCCCAACGAGAGCAACAAAGCTCCCCCACCTTGTTTCTTGGACAGCTCCTCTTCGTCCCCCACCTCATCCTCGGTGACCTCTGACCCCGTGGTGTACTCCTCATCCTCTGACAGGAGAGTCTGCTGCCTCTGAAGGGTAAAGGTCACACATTCTAGATGTTAGCGCTCAGCTGCTCGATGACACCGACTTTAAATGCCATACATATTATTTATGTCCATATTTAATATGCTTGTTTACATAGTATAATTAATATTATTACTTGTTTTATGACGAGCTCCTAAAGAAGACACGTGTAACGGTAGAAGTTTCTGTACTCCGCTCAAAGATTTAAGTTTAAAGTGACAACGAAGTGTTCGTTTTTGGAGATTATTGTTTTCCAAGTGGACTCATTTCCCACTCGGCTGTGTGCAGCCAGCGAGGTATGGCATTTATGTTAATGTTTCGTTGTGCATATTTACAAGCAAACTCTTTTTGTGGAATGTGAACGGCAAGCTTATTTTGTGTATGGTAAGTTGAAATGTATTTGAACAGTTAAACGGTAGATCGATGAAGGTTGTGTTGACTGAGGCGCATGTAAGACAAATAGTAACAGAAAAACTGAGGCGTTGTGTATTTCCTGGAGGGAGTGATACCGACTGTATCGTCTTCACACGTGACACCTTACTAAGCAGAAGATCTCGGTATAAGCAACGTGGTGCGTTTTGTGAGCATGGAGGCGGCTGGCTGAACAAAATGTGATGAAGGGAATGAGGGGGGAAGCTCCTACCAGTTGCAGACTCCAGTTTTTCAAAAGGGAAAACTGTTTGAAAAGAAAAAGAAAGAAGTCAGAATCCGAAAAAATGTACATGCTGGTGGACGATAAGTACGAGCCGGGGAGAAAGGCTGAGCATCGGAGAGAGAGGACTCACAGTGCTGCCGTCTCCTCTCACAGGTCCCAGCAGTGTTGGCTCCAAGAGGACCTCGCAGTCCTGAACCTTTTCTGCACTGGATGGACTCTTCTCAGCACTAACACACAGAAGAAAAACAATTTCTCATCAGAACTTTTTATAATGAGTAGCCCTGCAAACACACACACACACACACACACACACTCGATGGTGCTCACCCCTCTGCAGGCGGTGTGTGTGACAAACACACTGCATCTCTGTGCAGCAGCAGGTCATTGAGGACTCTGGTCTGGGCTGAGGTCCCCTCGTCGCAGGCCTCGTCATTGGGGACGTTCACTATGTGGTCGCGCATCTTACAGCCCTCAACACACAAACAAATGTATACACTTTTTTTTGGGTTGAATTGAGGCACTTCAGACAAATTTCTGCTCACTAGTTGCAAAACCAAACAAGATAGCGCTGGCCAAAGTTCAAGATGGCGAGAGTCTCAAGACTTCAAACCACAGCCCACAAACCAATGGGTGACGACGACCTCCACTTTTTACATACGGATTATTTCAAGTATTTGTACCTTTACCTCGTCGTCGGACAGCTTTTTCTGATGGGGATCGGTTCGTTTGTTTGTGGTATTGTGTGACTTTCGGATTTTTACCGGTGAGATCTGATTCACCAAAGTTACACAATATAGCTGATATTGATTTTTTTAGGAGTCTAAAATATGTTTGGCTGCTGCCCCCTCATCCAAAGCAGTACAATCACCGTAACCGTGCCAGTACTCTTGTCTGTTTCTCCAAACTGGCGGCATGTCGGCCGCCATCTACTGTAGGTATTACACTGATTAAAGATAAGTACCTCTTACAACCCCACTTCAAAACATTTGAACTTTCCCTTTAACTGCATCAGGATGTCCTGAAGCTTTGACACGTAACTTGATGTGTGGGGACATTAAAGACATTTGGATTTATTTTACTTTGTATTGTTTTCTTGAGTGTCGATGTTTTTTGAATAACTGAATAAACTCACTCCGAGTACCCTTACCCTGTCCTCTCTTTGTTTTTACACTCTCTTTGTCTTAGGAGAACCGTAGTAAAAAAAGCTAACAAATATTTATATTCTGTGGTAAATATAAAACATACCCCATTGCTTAGAAATCATTATGAAAGAGCATGTGATCCCATGATGCACTATTATAATAACGGTTACACCCGTCCACCTCTTTGTGGAGCCGTTTCTCGCTCGCTGACCTCTGCGTCGTCTGTGAGCTGCATTTATTCACAACAGGGGTCGGTCCCAGCATGCAGTGGGACGACACTTTGAGCAGATTACTTTCCAAGCCAAGTAGAGGAATTAGAAAAGTACAAATAATGGTCACATTAAGCATTGACATGGGCAGCATTTCCTTCATCTAGCTTCTTCAATGACCAAAGTCCAGATTACACGAAAGCATGCATTTCGTTTATGCAATAGTTGTATTAATAAGTTAGACCAACTGGATTTATTTCTTCTTCTTTTATTTTATGGAATATCAGTACACACATGGTGTGTGTTTGTGTGTGAGTGTCCATACCTTGGGCATACCGGACGGGTCAAAGCGGAGAACCCTCTGGTTGCAGCAGGGGTAAATTCCTGCACCATGCCAGCCTTTCTCAGTACCCATGCCAGAGTACAGCACACTCTGTGGGTGGTACTTGCAATGGGTCAGCTCTGCACACACAAACACCTACACACATACACACACACTTAGTCAATGAGTGTTTGTGTTAACTATACACAAAACCTTGCATGTGATAGACAAACACACACCTGCTGGCATCGGGAGCAGGTCAGGTAGTTGATGGTACCCCAGATTCTCCAGTAGACTGAGACCCAGGACTTGAGCTCCTCATACAGGGCGGGGATGTATTCGTGCACATCCCAGCTCTTCTGTCTGCAAACGTGCACGCACACGGTTTACACACAAATTGTGATCAGGACCGCTTTTTAAAAGGGAAAACGGGACACATTTCTGTTGTCCACGCATTATTGCTGACAGCTGAACAAACACATGAACTATGAGCACATGCATCTGATCCATGCTTAGGACACTGCTGTTATACTTAGTGTGCGAATAGACGATCTCTCCGCGAGCATCGATGTTGATTTTCCCTGGGACGCAAGAAATCTTCCTCTCTGTGTCTTTAGTCAGCAGCTTGAGGCACAGACCACACCTGTGATTAAACACACAAATAGTGAGGCAGACACCAAGTCGGGCATCCAGAGCAGAGTAAAAAATTAAGCGCAGCTGATGATGGGGAAAAAATAGCTAGTAATAGCTGTTGCTGAGCAGTGAATCTCTGAGACTTGCCGCTCACCTGTAGAGAGTCGAGGCGTTTCCCGTGGAATCTTTGCCCTGGTAGTTGGGATCGAAGAGACGCTCAATTTTCTTCTGAAACAATTTGCTTTGAGAAAGGAAATACAATTTCCAGCATGATTGTATGTTTAAAAAAATAGCAGTGTCTTTCATGAAAATTAACCCGGCGACTGAATGTGTGAGGATGACCTATTATAATAGTCTTCTCTCCTCACATCGCATTGATAACTTGTAATACAAATCCAACAGGGCTCAACAATCAGGATTGCCTGTTTGCCCCGGAGCAAGAACAAAAGAAGATCGAGCAACTCCTTTTTTCCAACCGACAAATGGTAAAAAAAAATTTTTTAAAGAATGACCCCGAAATCAATATATTTTACTCTTACATGTAGTATTTATCAATCGAGATTGTTTTTATGAAAGTTGTCTAGTTTCAGAGCAATCGTCTGTCGAGATGTCTGCCTTCTCTGCAATAAAATTCAACTGTATGGATATGGGTTTACATAAACCATGACCCGGTTACTCAAGATAATCCACAGACCTTGTCTTGAGCAGTTTCATGAAGGAACTATTTTCCTAGAACCATAGATCCATATTGGTCATAATTTCTGGACTGAGTTTTTTTGGTGCTTCAAACACCACAAGCCGACTGCCATCTATTCCCATTATATTGGAAAGAAAGTGGACCCCTTAACGGCTGATATTGCCAGCACTCGGCAACTTACACTCAAACAATCCACATTGATAAATTTCACTACATGTAAGAAGAAAGTTATGTTTGATTTGGGGATAATTTTGGGGGTAAACTGTCCTTTTAAAAAATCTTTTTTCCAGAGATGATGATGGATGGAGCTGAGCAAATTTTTTATCTGTGATTTTGGGCTGTGTAAAATAAACTGAATTGAAGTTAACTTTCTCGAAATTCCCCATTCCCATCCTGTTACCTCTTGAACTTGTCTTTTTTGTCCCTGATGTCGTCAGCCTCGTTGTGGCTGAAGAGCTCGGCGATGCGTGTTGCCAAGTTGCTGTTGATGCAGTTCATGTTGCAGGGTGTGGCCACGATGGCGCTCATGTGTTTGTGGCAGTACTGGATGCACTCCTCCACCTGAACGTGGACAAACACAAACTGCTCTTATACAACCTTTCACGGCAACGATAAACGGATTTTCAAGAATCCTACAATAATGCTACTGAAACAGGACTGTGGAATTGCTACTGTACTGTTAGCTCTCCTTACAGAGCAGTGGGCTAAATAACTCTTTCGGGCAAAAGAGCGTCTACACTCTTCACGTCCATGCAACATCAACTTAACAAAGCTTTATGTTTAGGGCCTCTGGTTTTTCCTGGACTGGGATACATAACCAATTATCAGTTGTAAAATATAAAGACATTTATACAGACAAAGCTGCAGGTGAATATTCTTTAGAATATGTTGTTGCCAGGAAATACATACATTTCATTTTTATTCTTTTTAATGTGAAAAACAAAAGGCCCGAAGTACATCACCACACCCAGCGTCACAACACTTACTAACGTATCCATCTTCAAGAACTCGGAGGAGATCAGGATTGAGATCACATTGCTGGGCTCTGTAACCGACAAACACCACGTGACCAACCAAGCGAAACCCCACAACAGACACACAACACAGAACACACAGCCGGTGGCCCACCAAACACACCAGTAAGTCAAGCGCCATCCAAGGTTAAACAAACAGGTAGGTGACAGCTCAGGCACTCCAATGTGTAAGAACGTGATATTTGCTATTGCGTTATTGTTTGTCTGAGGATTTACCAAGGCGGGGTTTGTCCCTGTTCCCCTCCCCCGCGGAGTTCCTCCGGACATAGTTCATGAGCCAGTCGAAGATCTGCACGTCACAGTGGACGGAGATGTCCACCTCCTCCCACCTCTGGGGGTCTACAGACAAGTACTCAGCGAAATAACGCATCTCTTTGACCAGGAGGTCTCTGGGACAAGTGAAGTCCTGCTTCAGGTTCTTAGTCTCGTCGCACACATGGATGACCATGTTGGGACTGTGAGGAGAGAGTTAAAATCCACCATTTAAAAAGATTTACCTATACTTGTAAATAACAAAAAAACACAGAACTTCAAACTTTTTACAGGGTGTAAGTGATTCCTACTGAATATGTTTTTATATACAAGAGTAGGAGCTTTTTTTTTATTGTTCTCTAAAGTCTCTCAACAAGAACAATGAAAACAGCACTAACGGTGCACACAACGTAAAAACTGCAAACAGCTCTAACAAACAGCACTAACAAACAACGTTAGCAGTGCAAACAGCGCTAAAAGTGCTAACAGTGCAACGAGCGCTAAGGGACCAATCACACCGAGATGCGTTGCTTGAATCGTGTGTCTTCTGACGGTTGGCAGCCTCCATAAAAGTTCAAATATTTTCAACTAACACTCAGAGCGGGGGTGACTTCATACTCTGCTATATCTGAACATAGTTAATAGTTGTCTGCTGCTTTATTACTGCTCTTAATCCTGTATTTTGCGCCTTTAAAAATAGAGCATTTTTTGTTAATGTGGGTTTACAGACGTCTTTGTAAAGACTGAGGGTGAGCTCGCATTACGTACTCTCGTGGCTTCTGAGGTTTGTCATCCTCCTCTGCTGCTGAGACTCGTCTCTCTTTCTTCTCCACAGCACCAACCCTTCCTGTAGGCGTTGATTTGGTACCTGCAGAAAAACAACATAAATATACTCTAAATACAGCTTTGGAAGTATGTGTCTTCTACTGGTCTGAGAACATTTCTCTTGACATGGTTAGCTGTGACTGAACTGGTTTTTCTAGTAAACCAAAAGGCATAGTCAAAATGTTCAATTTTGAACTAACTGCATTTTAGACTGGGGAGGACTTAAATGTTTCAAGCGAGAGAAAAAAGCTGTAACACCAGCAAATGAGGTGAGATGACACACTTATAACAGTTATGTTCAATTTCAGCTTTTATTTTACAACACACAGAATGCAATTAAATACCTGTTTTACAATCGTCTCGGCCAAAGTATGATGAAGAACGTTATCTGACCTGTAACCTTGCCGCTGCTCTGGCCGACTCCTGTCTCCACTAGCTCCCCAGCATCCAGCAGAGTGGTCAGGCCGTCTGAAGGTGAGGTGCTCCCTTCTGTCAGGGCGTTACATTGGTTGTCCACAGGAGGAAAACCACCGGCGCTCTTCAGCTCCTCAAATCGACGGGCACACTGTGAGATCACATCAGCGCCACAGTATTATTTATCATCAACAAGTCAGGCCTCATGTCTATTAACCACTGAAATGATTGATGGATGGGATCGTTGGACAGACGGAGGGGCGGGTGGATGGAAGGATGGAAGCACTCATAGTTACCCAGCTCCAGTTACCTCCTTGGGAGTGAATCCTGGAACTAGCTTGGCTACGTTTTCCCAGTTTATGGGCTGGGGAACTCCCCACAGAGAGCCCAGCACCATGTCCAGAACCAGGATGTTGTTGTCATAGGGAAAATTGTTGTTGTCTGAGCAGAAGCGGCTCATTTTCTACAGAAGACGTGAAACCAAAGTTAGTAAGTCAGGAATGAACCCCTACATCAGCATGGTCATTATATCCAAATCTGAGCTATTTTATAGCTGGTCGATGAACAGAAAATGAATTGCCAACTGTTTAAACAATTGCTTAAGTCTCATTTATGTTGTTTATGACTTTTTAATGGTATACATTTTTTTATTGTATTACTAATTTATAGTCCAAGCAATGAGATAATAATTACCAGATAAACAATGAAAATAATAGTTAGCGCCCGTCCTAATCCAAATCATGAAAGATTTGGTTCTCTTAAGTAAAATGGGGTACGACAGGAACAAGCAGCCACACACAACATTTACATTATCATATGTGAGGTATTGCATCAATACTGAATAACGTATACGCCTAGTCACAACTGAGAATATAAATAGTAAATGATAATCATCATTCTCAGTAGCTATGTGTGTGTGTGTATATATATATATGTGTATATATATATGTATGTATATATATATGTATATATAAACATATATATATATATATATATATATATATATATATATATATATATATATATATATATATGAACTAGCATGGTTAGCCATATTTCTATACTAACATTAGCCCTTTTGTTTGGTGACTGGTGGCTGTGTAATGCGTCATTTACTCAAGATTTAAATGAATGTTATCATTATTCTTTTTTTCATTGAATACATCGCAGGTCATAACTTCCTGATTTTGTTTATGAAACCAACAGCCAAATGTCGAGCATTTAAGCATTCTACATGCATTTCTTGATACGATATGAATCCATGGTTATACAACAGAGAAACTTAAAAGTGACGCCAGCGCAGGCCCCTCTGTCGTCCTCCTCCTTCTCCTACTGCATCAACATCAGATGCGTTCATGGTCAAATTAAATCTACAGTTTCCACATAGGTTTATTCAAATCACAAGCAGGATAAGATGTTGTTGACATACTTATCTGGTATCGTAGATGTTCCTCCCCGTCTTCTCGTAAAGTAAACTAAACTGGTGCCCGTTTATGTCATGGTGTACGGGTGGTGCTGATGCTGCGGGTTGACTCCTACCGGCTACTGTAGCTAATGCTGGCCAGCTAACTTTGAGGGACAGGATGTGGTGCCTTCATGTATTCCTCGTAAAATCCTAACTGTAACCCTAATACTACACGTCGCGACCAATAAGATCACCAAGGCCCTCGCGATGCAGTAAGCGGCATTGTACTGCAGTTGCTAATGGATGCTGATGTTTTTCTTCCAAATAATTGTACAATATAAACCTCCAGAAACAATTTTGCTCACGTTTTGTCGTCGAAGTGTGAACGTCCTTCTAAGTCTTCGAAGTTAAGTAACAAACAATTATCAGAGATATTTTAGAACAAAAGTGCACCATGAGTTTTGAAGCGTGAGTTAAAGTAACGTTGCTATATCCAAGGTCAAATATCCTCCCATTAGTACAGCCGTACTCATAACTACAGTTTTTGGTAATAGTCCACGAAGGCAGCATTAGCTTCAATCAGCTAGGTTAGCTAGCCTATGAGGGAGCTAGCAAAGAACCGATAACTAAGTGGCTACTTATCACACGTTTAGTCCAGGTAACTCGGGGTAATATGCACGTCCTGTCGGAGTGCAAATTCAGCGGTTAAGCCCTCAACTAATATAGAGAAATAAACGCTGTTCGCTTAGTTCCGTCAGTATCTACTGACCCGTTGTCGCACTGCAGCAAGTTGCGTCCTGTTGCTTAGAGACAGCTGCCGTAAAATCAGCGCTTCTGCCATCAGTCCCTGTACTTAATATGACAACAACAAAAAATACTATTATATTGATAGCATGAAACCTAATCAACTTAACTGAATTTAATTAAACAAAAGGGAAGAAGAATGATTTTTAAAAATATTTATTTTCAAAATATTTATATTAAATATTTACAAAATTACAATCTGTGACTAACAGCGGAAAATGTGCAAAGTGAGTAATTGAGAATCTAATCCCATTTGCCACACAAAGAGAACACAAAAGACATGTGAGGGCAAGAAATAATTACATGAAACCTTGTCCTCACATCTGTCAGTATACAGATGATGTAGCAGTGCGATGATAAATATTGAGTTAATTATTGTTATTGAACAATATCAAGACTTTACAGCTTAAACCAGACATGATGTCAAGAACAGCAGTGTGCCGTATTTAGAGAACAAACTAAACTTTCTTTCTTGTACAAGAAGTGGAAGGATAACCTCCTAATTTAAGACACATTGATTCTAAACAAAACAGCAAAACAGGGAACCTGTGTATGGAAACCCTTTTTGTCCATTAACCTTATCACAAGGTCCTACTTTGAGAAATTCTCAAAGGAGGTCTATGATTTTTCCCCGAATATCCACAGTCAACTGATAATAAATCAAGTTTTGGAAGTTAAACGCCGCAAACGAATACTGGCTGAGCCAACCAATGTTGTGAACATGTCCATTATTTGCATACAGAGAAAGGGACGCACACGCAAACATCACAGGTCAGTCTTCTCTGGGATGATCAGCACCGTGCTGGAGGGCACACTGGAGCCGGGTGTTTCCGGACTGAAAGGGGCTGGAGTTTCTCTGTACGCCGACTCCAGCAGCACCTCAGTAGAGACCAAGGTGGAGGCTGGAACAAGGCTCGGAGTGAAGCCTTGGTCAGGGTTGGACTGTGGGTGAGCTGCAGTGTTTCCTTGTTGCCCCTCACCGAGCCTCTCCATCTCCGCATGCTTTAGGCCCCGCCTCTTGCCTAGAACCTTGACATAGTTGGCGGGGACCAGTCCCGCAGCCTGGCCGTCCAGACTGGCCAGCAGCCAGCCACGAACCTTGGGCTGGTGCTCTGAACACGGGGAGAAACTCAAAAAGGTCACAATCTGAGCTCATCGAGATGGTGTAAACACCAGCTATCTCAGTTATTTTTTTCCATTATTGACAACTTTGTTTTTCTTGCTCAAAAGATAAACTTTTACAGGCTATTTGACTCATGTCTTTTCACTTATAATAAATACCATAGACAGAAAATCAAGAGCTGAAACCCCCAATTCTTCCTGATGAGGATAATATCCTCTATGACCGTATACATTTAATTTAAATGTCATAAACATTGATATGAATATTGAATACTTCAACTCAAGGTGGCTGTGAGTGAGAAACAAAATCAAGCAACTTCATGACATTAAAATCCAGTTTTTCCACTGTACACTGCAACATTATCCATTACGTTTGAGTACAACCTGGAGTGTTAAACCAACATCAAGCAGTCGTTAAAAGAGCCCTCACCTTTGGGGGCGAGGTTGAGCATGTCTCCGGCCCGCACAGAGATCTCTCCCTCGGACGCAGCTAAAAAGTCATACTCGGCTCGGGCCACCACGTGGTCATCCTCTCCGCTGGCCCAGTTAGTGGCTGGATAAAGAAATGCAAAGCACATCGTCACTTGTATGAAGAAGAAAATAGTAGTGACCTTCAGAGAGATTAGTGAAGTCTTTCTTACCAATACCATCTAGAGCAGTGGTACGCAGCTGCTTGTCACTGAGACACAAGGTGTTGCAAGTTTTCATTCCAGTTCATTTATAAAGACAACAGTCGGAAGTTCAACCCCACTCACCCCCATCTGTCAGTGACCTTTGCAACAAGCCAATCAAATGTTGTCTGCCAGATCTGAAATATATGTAGAACACTGAGCCAATGGTTCAGGCAGTAGAGATATGGGATTTAAAACTTAACCTGCTTGCCTTAAAAAAAAGAAGCTATTTTTTTATTACTGTTAGTACGAGTGTTATTGTTATAGTTTGCTTGTTTTTGTTAAATCTTTCACTTTTTGAAATTATTGAAATATGTAGTGTTATTGTTGATTAACTGTTTCTTGTAGTTTGCTTGTTTTTGCTTTTTAATCTTTGACTTGTTAATCATTGTTGTTGTTATTTCATTAACAATTAATTAATAATGTTATTGTTGCTGATTTACTGTTCCTTGTAGGTTGCAGGTTTTTGTTCCCTTTTTGTCTTTGGATTTTCATTACATATTTGTTTTTTCATTGTGATGAAGTGTTTTAGTCTGGACCCCGGGAAGAGGAGTTTCTACCTTGCTATTACCAATGGGAATTCTGGATAAATAAAATAAATACATACACATTTACTCCAGCAGGCTAATTTCCTCTCCTGCCAGCAGTAATTGGGATTTGCTGTAAAAACTATTTCAATAGCGTTGGCCTTGTTGGCACAAGTGAAAGCTGCTGATCTAAAGTGCAGAGAGCCCCAAGAAAAAAGAGAGACGACTCCTGAACTTAAAAAGTTGTGTGCAAAAATGTAAAAGTTCAAAATCTTGAACGTTGGTCTCACCGTTCTCTTCAGAGACAGGGCCTGAGCTCAGCAGTTTCCAGATGAGGTAGGGTCCACCCAAGACTACGGCGAAAAACAGAAAGATTGGCCAGGACTTCACAGTCTGATCCTCCATCCCTGCCCTATCCCCGCTGGACACGCGTGTCGCCAGGGCATCACTGGCACTGTCGGCCCACAAGTCGTCGATCTCGGTGTCTGACCTTCGCCCCAGGAGCCTCTGTAACCGTCGGTAGAAGTAGCGCAAGGTGCGTACCAGAGCGAAGGCTGACAAAACCCTGGTGAGGTGTGAACGCAGCCGTGTGAGGTGGTTGGCCACATCGAGCACAGCACGGAAACTGTTATACACCGCTGAAAAGGTTGCGTCCAGCATCATGCTGACTGAGGCAAAGGCCTGCACGATGCTCTCAATGGACTGAAAGGCACCGCGACTGCTCTCTTCTGCCTGCTGTACGAACCGGCTGGGGGCAACTTCTTCCGCTTGGGAGAGGCGGCCATACCCTCCCAGGCCGTGGCCGTAGCCCCCTCCACCGTAGCCGCCGCTGTAGGGGCTGTAGCCCCCATACATGGAGCTCCCATAGGGACTGTAGGAGGAGGTGAAAGAGCTGTAAGACGGACGGTAAGCCTGCTGGACGGGACGGGGCGGAACCGGGGGCACCATCCGGGTCAGGACAGGAACGCCTGCAGAGTGGGAGGGGCCTGCAGTTGGTCCAAAGTTTGCCGATCTGTTTGTGGTAAGGTTAAGACAAGAATACATGGGGATCAAAACAGGTGTACTTAATTGTTATGACTTTTTTGTATACAGAAGAGCATGGGAAATATGTAAATTATCCAAGGACCTGAAGCTGATTAAGATTAATGATTCTGTGTACTTGAACCATCTTTTAAAAAAAAAAGACTAACGTGAGATGAACAGTCAAGACTCCTTGTCTATGCTGTTCATCTCACGTTAGTCTTTCTTTCGGCATACATGTAAGAAATACTACCCTAAGTTGTGAGGGGTCACTCAAAACAATTGCAAAGTTTTAAGTTATTGTTTTGTGGGACGTTTACGTGCATCGTGACGTTAATCTTCATGGGTTAAATGCAGAGAGCAAATGTAATGCGTGTAAAAATGTATCTAATATGACGACGTAATAAAAAATTAGATTAGTGTAACCTGAGCATGTTTCGTGCTCCAGACGAAGGCACATGACAAGGCCTCGTTGCAGCTAGTTAGCTGACTTTAGACGGTCAGGTAGTAATGCAGCCGTTGCTTTGTTTAAATGGCAAATTCTAGGTAAAATAACTGTTTAGTTGATTCCACATGGCTTGTGCAATCACCTCAGCGTAAGATAGCTAACGCAGAAACAACAGCGAACCAGCTAGCTTACGGCCAGTAGATACACAAACGGATCTCACGATAGCGAGCTAGCTGACACGGCTATTATAGCTCGTATACCTGTAATTTATAGGCGCACTCATTGCCCCTGGAATCCGCCTTTCCCATGGCTTCTGTGGAGGCTGTGGATCCATCGCCACACGTAGCGTTATATCCACAAAGTTTGATCAGAAGGACCAACTCTCTACCGGATGCGTAATATCGCTTTCCGGACCCTGTCCCCCAGCTTCTCCAGTTGCGTTCCCGTGTCCTCGTAATTTCCTAGCTTTTTCTTGGGAGATATTTTTTGAACACTACTACTACTACTACTATTACTATTACTACTACTACTACTACTACTACTACTACTACTACTACTACTGCTAATAATAATAATAATAATAATAATAATAATAATAATAATAATAATACTAACACTGATACTACTACTATTAACAATAACATAGGCATATGGATTTATAAATGATCCAATATAACACAAATCGGAGTAGTAAGATGATCAAAAGGCAGGCTATTCTTGTCCTCGATATTAAGTTTTTCTCCATGGAGCGTTTCAATACTTTTACACTAGCATACTTAGCCCTGCTTTGTAAAAAAAAACAAAAAAACATTATAATCTCACGTTTGTGGGACCTTTAATAAAAATCAAACACAACTTGAGTATGAGTCTTGTGTTGTAAAGACCCTTTAAAACAAGTTTCATCAAAATTACGACAGTAGTTTATTTCTGCCATGAAATTCCATTGCATTCTCTACAATGCTATTTCCAATCCAGTCCACTAGAGGGCGCATTACGCGTGGGTGGTATTGACTGAATAGTATTGCAGGCGCTCACCAAGGAAGAGTAAATCCAAATCCCAATCTCCACCCTAAACCTTCAAGGCCTGAACCCTCAGGGACTCACTGACGTCAGCTGCTGAGTGGTTGAGTGTGTGAGTCTATGAGGGCTGCTGCAACATCACGTGACTTACATACAAAAAGATGGTTTACAATTGTGTATTTATTTTATTCTTTTTATACACTGATTTGAACGTCTTCCTCACAAGATGAGAAGTCATTTGAAATTATTTTTTATCGGGGTGAATGCCCACGTGCTTCTTTGTTTACCTTTTTTTTTATGTCTCCATTCTTCCACTGCATGTTTAACTTCACGTTGCAATGCATTGTGGGCAATTCCCCTCGGCAAAGTCAGCCTCCAATGTTGACTTACGGAAAGGGTTCATAAAGGGCTCAAAATGCCACAGAGCCCTCACGCACTCTACAATTTGACAATTGGACATCCCTAAACCCTCAAGGACTTCACGGAGCGCGCCTCAAATCTTGTGAGTCCGTAAGGGTGGAGATTGGGATTGGGCCTAAATCTTCCTACCGCGCATTGTATCGCAAATGACGTCATAGAAGGGATGTGTTTGTGAGAACTTTCTGTAAAAGGGCAGAAGGCTACAGGTTAACTCTCTTATGCTAGCGGACTGGTCTATAGAGCGGAGTAGCAGGTGGAGGAAAGTTAACTGTGCGCTGCAATGTATGAATCAGTTTAAGTCACAATAATTTATTTCCTGGTTATTATCTACAACCAAGTGGACATTTTTGTGATTTGTGGCCTAAACAAAACAACGCTCTTGTAACTTAATTTCGCACATTAAAAATGGCAAGTGCACATCATGGGTAAAGCATTACAGGACAGCGTCATTAAAGGAGTCCAACAGTATTGGTTGCACTTGACTCAATGGGTGAATATTAGTTTTTTATTGAAAAGGTGAAACGTATGTTTTATGTTCAGAGAATAAAACAATATATGTCATATTGGCTGTAAGACAACAGCCATGTTTTTGGTTTTGTTTAGAATATTACTGTAATGACAGTTCAAACCAAACACAGCAGGAGTAAATGAGATACAAAGTAAATGTGTGAATGTCTGCCAGAGCATACAGCGGTTTGGGAATGGAGGGCGAGAGGGAAATGAGTATACCACTGAAGCGGCAGAGATGGCCGTAACTCAAAAAGAGGACAGCCATGGAGTCAAGAGGGAGCCATCTGGACACAAGACATAGGGTCTGATCAGCCCGGACTGGGTCCCCTGGAGGAGGGTTGATGACGTTATCAGACCCAAAACCCCTTAGGAGTCCAGGAAACATCCTTGAATAAGTGTCCAGGAGGCATCGTGTGTGTTCGCTGTACACTCTACCGTTCAGCATATGACCCTCAGTCATATGCCGGTTCGCTAAATTGGCAAACTGACCTGATGACCCCTAAACAGTCATCAGGTCATTTAAACCACTGACCTTCTCTCTGAGCTCTGTCCGGCTGTGTTTCTGGAGCTCCGTTTCAAGGGTTTTGTGTGAAGGATTTGTTGGGAGAGAAAATCAGGACAATAAAATGTTTTGAAGAATAATTAAAATATATAAATATTTGGTACAATTGTTAAGTAAATTAACTTTAAGTGTGTTTCTTGCTAGTTTTGAAGATGTAAGACGTTTGCTCAAGCAATTTTTTGGTGGACTTTTTGACTATAACCTTTTTATGTTTTTTTTCAACCTCTCGACATTGCTATACCAAATGTTTTTTATAAAAATACTTTAAATGCTAAACTATTAGTTTTTACGACTTTTCTTGACATGCTGTAGAAATACTTTTTTTGACATACGATACTGTGACTCTTTTTTTCTTTGTTTTTTCATACTATATTATCTTTTCATATAACCTTTACTTGATTTTTTTCACACTATACAATGACATATTTATTGCAATGACATTTTTGGGTGGATATACTACGACATTTTTATGGTCGACGATATTGTATATCGATATTATATATCGATATACAATATTTGAATGGCAATCATATAGTACGACATATTTATGATACGTCTTATGGCACACTATACACAGACATTTGTATGGAATATTATACTAATGACAACGACAGACAATTCCTGGAATGTAAACAACCATAATGATTCAGAATAGAAGTTTACATGACTCTCATTAATTAAACGTTCTTCCACACGTTTAACAAAACCAATGTTTGTTAAATGTAGTAACATGAATAAAACAATGTAAAAGCCGAAGTGCTAGTATATGCATATTAATTTTATTAAACAAAATGTCCGCGAACATGAAAACAGAACTTTTAAACAAACGATGGAGATAATCTTTACCACTGATTCATGTTGCTCAAGTCTCTCAATTACTTTGGTTGGCCATCTTGCTGTGCCCAAGACTCCTTAGACTCATTCAGCTTTGTCAGCGCTGCACACATCCCTGTATGTTTGTTTTTTCTTGCCACAATGGCACCAACTGCATGTCCTGTCAGCAGTTTTGTGATCAGATGAAATGGAGATTGAATCACTACAACTAGATCCATCCAAATCTATCTAAAAACCTATATATATTTTTGGCAGTAGCTACATATCTTTATGTTTGTCACATAAATAACCTCAAAGCCATTATCAATTATGTTAAACAGAACTTAAACAAGTACATGCACCTTTCACTTTTGTCCAGCAGAGGACGCTGTAAGTTATCACATATGAAACCCCATAAACTTATACAGCTTTCAACATTGTGGCTAAAAGGGAATATCCCTCCTCTGTAATACACTGTATTTAAAATAAGGACACACATATTTTCATGACTATGTTTCAAACTAATGTCCAGTCACAATGATCGCAGTAATTTTAAATTCCTTGTGGTTTAGTAGAGGGGAACATTCACACTGCCCGATGGTTTGCCCTTCATTATGTCGGCCTACATTATGTACAAGGGAGTTCAGATATAATGTGAGCCGAATAAACAGACTAGTTTTTTAAAACTTTTTTTAAAATTATAACCTCTAAAAATGAATTTTATGAAAGAAAAAAAAACACGTCATTCACATTATTTCACACGGTGACAGAAAATGTAATGCTAATAAATCCAACAAACTGTATAGAGGCTTTTTTTTTGTGTGTCAGATTTGGGTACTCACGCTATTTCATATGCGTCACTCTCCATTGATTGCCGACATAGAAGCGCTCAAGATTTGACTTGCCTGACATGTGAATTTGGTGTGAGGGTGGATCCCCTTTGGGCTCCCACTTGCTCATCAAGCCAAGAGTTGTTCACCTAACCCCTTACTACGGTTTGGGGAGGGGGCGGAGAGAGCTGCAGTTAATGTGAGGAGAGCTGCTCATGAGCGCAAGCAGTGGGTGCAGGGGTGTATGGTGTGGTTTGAGGAGGGAGCCCTGTGATGTCATGCACTGTGCGTAAAGCTGTCACTTTCGAGTCACTGTTGGGTAGGACGAATAGAGGGTGCCTGTGTGTCGTCTCTATGTAGGTGTGTGTTGGTGACATGACGGTGTCAGGATCCCAGGCGGGAGGCGGGACTCCAAAGTATTGGCCCTGATGTCGCTGCGGGTTGGAAGACGCTTTAACTAAAGATGGTCCTGGTTTGACCTTTCTTGTATCGTGGTGATGATAGCCTATGCATGGGAAAGTCAATGACTTTAAAGGAGCCATAGATTTTTTTATTTGGCTCTAGAAAAGAGAGATCTTACAACAACAACAAAAAAACATAATAACATTTTTGAATTTTTTTCATGCAGCATAATGACATTGAAAGCTATTGGCCAACAATAAACAAATCTAATTGTTATGAAAGCTGTGCTTGATATTATTTATTTCCAAACTTATATTTTGTACCAGTTTTCTCTCAAAGGGCTGTCTCGGCATTTTGAAGAGGAAATGTGGCCAATTATACTTATTAGACACATTTTACAGAGATTTAAAAAAACATTTGCCGGGGCAGCCTCAAACTTACCCTGTATATTCCTGTGTTTATACAACCACAAGAGGTGCTAAACATGGTAGAATCCCTAATCTTTCTCTCACCCATATTTGCCTTTCTGTTTGTGCGTACAGATATTTAATCGACTGGCCCAACCAGACCGATGACTTCACTCACCCTAAAGCAGCATTCCTTTACTCACACTGAAATTCCAATGTTCCTGATTGGTTGATTGGTTGAATGGTGTATTTTTGCTGGATTGGCCTGAAAGGGATGTGGGTACTTTTCACAAAACGCTGGTTCCTCCTTGCTCCTTATGTGTAATGTGTGCATGTTCTCATTGTGTTGCAAACGTGTGTATTGCACAAAGTATGCTTGACAAAATGGAAATTGGCGGCCTGTATAAAAGTGGAACTTTCAAGTGAAAATGTTGGCAGAACAAACAGAACTCAGTTTATAGCTTGTGCCATCCGCACAGTGTGTTGACATGATTGTGACAAGGTGTGGCTGCTTATGAAAAAGGGAAATACAGTAACTGAAGGGACAATTCTGTGATTTCTATTATATAAAAAAGCAAACCTAGACAGGGAACACTGTCAAGTTCTGTTGCCCAACGTTTAGACGTAGCTCCAGAAACTGTTGATAAAGTTGAGAAGAAAGGGTCTAGAGTTGGAAGCCAACCCTTAATCGTATTAAGGATGATAATCTTAGTATGATATTAGCTACTGTAAGCTACTACAAAGCATATGTCTGGTAAATCTGGGGGCATTTAAGCTAGTTAGAGCTATCTTAGCTAAGGTAGCTTACAACACAGCTTATTTATCTGATACTTTGATCACATCTTACATATTTGTATAGATTATTGACTTACTACGATATCGGAGCATCATTCATTTTTCAATTACAGGAAACTTCATTAGAAAAAGTCATTAAATTAGCTTAAGCTCAGGCTAGCTGTGATTTCACTTCCACTCCAGCTAGCTTTACTTGGCTGGTTAAAGCTAAATGGAGGGCTGTCACTGTCATTGCTTTTGTCTCTCTTTTGTATTTTGTGCAAATTGGACATGCAGTTTTTTTCTATCAGACCTCTAAAACAATGACATACATCTCTAAAACAATGAATACAACACACAGGTATTCACTGCTCTGCATGGTCAACATTCACAGTCAAAGCTTTGTGGGATTTCCCCCCATGCTCAAAAACATGGGTTAGGTCTTGCATAACAAGCCTCTCTAGCTACACATAAGGTACAACACCTATAATTAAAATGTGCTGCAGGAAGTTTGCAAATTGTAGGATCAGGGGAATTGCTCTCAGAGAATGGAAGTAATAACTGCTCTCCATATTTCACAGAGAGGTCTCGGCTCAGTGATCTTATAGGTGGAAAAGATGACTATATGTGTTTATGACATCGTTTGGGCATCATTCCATGAGTTGATGCAGAGGAAGGTCTTTTTCTAACCTGTTTTGCTCCAAAACAGGTTAATGGCTTTATGCAGTCTGTTTTCTGACAAAGTTAAAACATTTTATATTTCTTTACTGAATAATGTATTTATTTCCATGAGGCAGATATTTTGTATAAAAAAATATATAAAAAAAATCATGTTTACCTGTACATTTAAGTAATATGCATTTGAAAACCCCAGGTAATTATTGATAGTTGTTTTTAACTTAACAAACATACAATGAGCATCAAACTCAATATATGAGTAATATATTGAGTTAGAGGAGGTGGATAAATACCAATAAAGGTCTTCTATTATCAGTGCACCTCTCCGAGTGCACTGTTGTTGTTTGATTGCATCTGTGATAACCCTGATTTGGTGAGATAATGGCGCGTTCATTCAAGTGAAGTGTGACCGGATGCCTGGGTCGACAGCAACCATTTGCAGTGAGCAAGGGTTTGTGAGCTTCACAGGAAGGAAATGGGGGGGGAGGAGACAGAGCAGCAGAGGAGGGGCATTACTGGAACTAGGTGGCTAAACAGGTCTAGCTTGCCTTTTCCAGGACATGGTTAGAAAATACTCAAAGAACCACACTGCACTAGGACAAACTCTGGCTATGTGTGCATAGAAAGACGCACATGGCTGTACACACAGATGTGACACACAGTGTCACATCTGTGTGAGTGCACACGGGCATGTGGCCCGTGTGCACTCATGCAGGACTAACTGTTTAACCCCCAAGTCCTAAAACTAATGCAGCTTTTTGCTTGAGTGAAGTATCGTGACTGGATTACTTCACCGTGGTCTATGTGTCAGTGAGGACATTCGGTTCTCTTATTATTTACCTGTGTACTGGATTTGATGTTGCAATACCTTGTTACATTACACAGCCCTGTACCAGCTGCGTATATCAGCTCTGGATGAGTAAGCGCTGGGTTAAGAACTCAATGTAAACATTAGAGCCCAGGGTAAACATCTAGATTAATCACAAAACAGACTAAGTCTGCAACAGGCTTCTGTTAGCCCTGAACTAAATACGGGCATGCAACATTCCATGTTGCAAATTTCAAAAGGAATTATAAGCCCTGACCAAAAGATGTAACGTTGTGGTTGAGTTTTTGGACTGCTGCTCCCTGAGAAAGAAAAGTCTATGTGCAATAAATAAGTTTTTCTCTGGACTAAACAACCCTGTGCAGTGAAGTTTACGGTGAACTCGAGCCATCATCAAGAGAGAAATTATGCCAGCTCAGATGTCAAAACATCAACGTTTTTTCAAGAGCTCAATGTACCCACATTGCAGGAACACACTATCATCATTATGTCATGTAACCTATAATTAAACATTTTACTGACCGGCATGTGTTATTTTCAAGTTCAACCATGGTTATCCACCTTTTACAAGCCACTTAGATTACTTAGAAAAAAAATAAGCTATTTCCTCACATCCATCTCCCTTTAAGAAGAAAAAACTGAGCTAAAAAGAACAGTAAATAAGACTTAACAGGTGGCCAAAAACACAACTTCAAATGGTGGCCAAGGTTGCTCCATATGTCAAAATAAAATCAGTGAATCAAAACAAAAAGCCTGCGAGCGGATTGTTGACAGTACCTTGCGTGCTGAGGTTAAATCAGGGTTCACTGTGGTTCCTTACAACAACGAACAGGAAGGATGCTGCAAGCAGCATTTCACCTCAGTCTCCTTTAATACGAGAGAAAACAAAACATCCAACGGCGTACATCCTGGATTCCTTGGTAGTGACGCCTCAGGACGCACTGCTTAAAAAGTACCGTTGCGTTATTGAATGCAGCATTTTACAAGAAATAAGATTAGAATCAACATTTATCGATTGAAAGTATGAATGACGCTGATGCAAAAATGAAACTGTGCAAGAAATTCACCAAGTATCAGTATTGTCAATATGAGTGGAAGCAAAGTATGCCAAGGCCGTGACCATTGATTTACTTATCTTTGGACACATGCCTTGCTAGCTGTTTCCATCTGCTCCTAGCCTTCATGCTAATATAAGCTATCAATTAACCTAGTTTATCTATCAGCAAAGAAGTGATAAAGCATTTTTCCCAAAATTTTGAGACCATCCTATAGTTGTAAACGACTCGCACGTTGTGCAACACATTGCAGTTTGAGGTGGGGTTGTGAGGCACACTATTTCTTAGGTGGGAGCAGTTATATCAGTTGTTTCCCCGTTTTTACACTTCACTGGGCTAACCAACCGCTGGCTATAGGTTTGGGGTACCGTTACAGAAATGAAAATGGCTCAAGGACTTCTCAAAACTGAAGGAATAAACACTTCTAAATTTGTGCATTGGCATAAAAGCAAAAGGTTTCAACCACGAAAAGGCCAGGTTTCACAGCCATCAGTGCTCAGACTTTCACTTCAAGTTCAGACTAGCTTAGTTTGGGTTTTTCACACATTGTTTGTCTGGTTTGAAAGAAAAGAAAGACAATGAGCAAAATCCTGATGACAACTTAGGTGAGAACAAGTCCAGTAAAGCTTAAACTGAAAGTGCAGTGTCATGTGGCTCATCGCTCACCACGTTGTTGTTGGGACACATTGTAGTCAGAGACACGTAAAACTGAAGCCCAGTGCATCACACTGTAGCTTCTTTCTCAACGGAGAAAGAAGCTACAGTGTCGTAGGTTAATTGCACTTCAGAACATAACATACAAGGACATCTGTTGTTCGTAAGATTTTGGTAGCCTTAAAATGACACTTTAAATTCTGTCACCTCTGGTTGCAAAAAAATCCAATATGGATCATGTGGAATGAGACAGACTCTGTTTATTAAGAACTGATCTTATCAATAAATCGAAAAATAGCAAATCATACAAAGTAGTCATCAAAAATATTTATTTCCTTTTACAACAAAAAAAAAAAGCTTCTGGAAGGCATACAAGTACAAAAGCCACAGGCTGAGATAAACTACAGATGACATTTTGTTTATCATCAGCCGTGTGTCCAATCACAATATTCTTGAGCCAGGCACTCTTCAAAGCTATCAATAAGCTTGGCTGAAAGAGAGAAATACAAAATTGACATCTTTATATAAAAAAATCTGGTAGAAATGCTCTAAGAACTCTGGATAACACACGTGATCACTGTTATGACATAGTCATTACAAAGGAAAGACAACACTGAATGTGTTTCCTCCCACTTCCCCAATGGAAATTTCAGTACCTTGCCAGCTCTCGAGTGTTTCAGCATGGGTATTGCGTTCACTCAACTATGGCTTATATCTATGTACAGAGCACATCTAACAGCAAATTCTCTGCTAAGAAATCAATAAAACAGTTTATATGTAAGAATTCATTACAAAGCAATAAAAAGTGTAAAACCATGTTAATATTATCTGCTGTCGATTTAAATCCCAAACATACATTGGCCTCCGTTTCTTTTTCGAGTTCAAACACCCTACTATACAATATGTTCACAGTGAATCCAAGTTCACCTGAGAAAGAAAAAGAAATAAAGTAGTACATTCACATCTGTGGAATTCTATCTTTGCCTTGAAAATCATCAGCATGTTGTTGGTCATCTTTACAACCAAACAGCATGTTTTATCCCCACACTTTGCCATGTAGAAACCAGTTTGATTGACTAGTCTGGAGAATATTTCCTAAGATCCTCACACTAGCAGCTGGAAACCAATCAATGAATTAGTGGGTAGTAATTTGAACGACCCCAACAGGTCAGAGATCAAAGGTTAGGGTGGAACCTGAACAGGCGTCCTTAATGTAAATCCAAAAAGGTTCTGAAACTGCATGGTTCTTGTCTAAAATGTACCAAATAAATAAAGTGTAATCATGTTTAGGAGACTGGTGCATCTGTCCATATTATTTGAAAGCAGATGACTAAACGCCATGGTTGGCCAATAAAGTGTAGGAACAATCTCTTGGTGATGTCTTAAATAAAGAAGAAACTAATCAATCAATTGTACCTCCAAGAAACAATGTTTTTGTCTGGTTGTAGATTCCAAAAGGCTTTGGTGATTTTATGTAATTTGCCTACTGAGCAAACCCAAGCAAATGCCCACTGAGCCTTACTGGGCCGGAATGGATGAAGCAACATTTCTGGCTTTGCAAGGTCTTTACAAGACTAATGTATACCTCTGAGCTGCTTTTGTTTATTTATTGATACCAAAAATGTCACTCTTTTTAGTCGCTTTGCCGAGTTGCTTTGATCCAGTCAGCCAAACTTAGAAAATGGCCTTGTGATGCCATGCCGTTGCTTGAATACGTATTTTCCAGATTTTTATGAGGCTGGATGTTGCCACAGGCATCTTGCGTCATTGGATTCAGGTTAGTGCCATTGCTCATAGAACGAGGAAGTAAGTTGGTATACGTATTTTCTTGGCTTTCCCTCGGTGATTGCGTGACGGAAGCATGAGTCTCTTGTCTGATCTGGGGCTCCTGCTTCAGCTGGAAGCCAGTCTGAGGCCCTCCTCCCACCAGGTCTTTCAGAAAATCATCCCCTTCCATTCCCCCTAGGAAGGGGAAAGAGCCCAACACCTGTGACCCACCGCCACCTCCACCTCCAGGTACTGACCCGTTAAAGGTGTTCTGGACTGGATTGAGGGTTGTGTAATTGGACCAATCATTCTGGAGACCCTGGTTCTGGTTGCCCAGGTGGTTCTGGGCCTGGGTCTCAGACGCAAGCTCCTCCCTTTGGTGCTGCAGCTGGAAGAGTGCCCGAGACTCTAACTGGGTCATCACAGGAGCTTGGGAGGCAGTATCCAAGCACTGCAAGTCCCTCATAGAGAGCTGAGGAAGGGTGTTATTCTCAAAGCCACTGTGCTGCACTCTGTGGGAGTAACCGGGGCCACTGTTTGGCTGCTGTTGCCTGCTGCTATTAGGACGTGGAAGATTGCTCATGGCACTGGACTGGTTTATGGTGACCGTATCCATTGAAAGTGCTGGGTTGGGATTTACCCATGAATGGCTGACTGACACATTGGGAGCCTGTGACGTCATCATAACGTTCTGAGCACCTGGTTGGAAGGTCTGGTGGAATACAGAAGCTTGTTGCTGCATCGAAGATGTGGGCTGTGGCCTCAGGTACATGTTGCTGAGGTCTGGAAAACATGCATTGACATTTAGTGTGATAGCAGGACAGTATTATCCTGATCTTGATGGAAGTGCAATATATTTTCTGGCTTAACATCCAACTATTGCAATATGAGGGAAACAAAGTTAAACCAGTTACCTTTTCGCATGTGACTCATGGTACTCTGTGGCACCGCTTTGGGTCGGTTAATAGACAGACCAGCGAAAGGAATCCCTAAAGAAAGGCCAGAAATCTTTGTTACAATGCATACATGAATACTGAATCTCGTATATGCACATGTGGGCATATAAGATTGGTTGGATTGTATAAACAGAACCTTAACTCGTACCTGACAATCCTGATATCCTCATCAAGTGCTCTCTTTTACGCTTTTTCTCATTGTAGCCGTAAGGATCTACAACAAACGCAAAATATTCACATGTATCACTTGAATCAACCTGAGAAGCCCCAGTTCCTGAAAACAACCAGCGTACACCAACGAATGGCGAGAGTTTGAGTTAATACCAGAAAGAAGGAGATCTCTGCTTACCTTTGTCGTCGGGCAGGTATCTAAAATCCATTGGTTCACTGACTTCCTGATCAGAAGGCCGGCGCAACTGCATGTGCACAGTCACAGACTCCGATATGTTGGTGTTATAATAGGAAGGAGTCTTAAAAACGATGGCCACTTGGCGATGAACGTCAGCCTGAGAGAAGGAGCCTTTGGCCTCCCAACCGTCGTCGGAGAAGTATCGCACCTCAATGTCGTCTGGAGGTAAGGGAATGATGGGAAGACAGCAATGGAAAACTGAATGAGCATGCAAAATGATGGCTATGAGAAGCAAAATGGATGGAAAACAATGTCGAGAAAATTGATAAAAGATATGAAAAATCTGTAAAACAATGCAGTGCCGATTAGTTGATCGCAAAGGCCAACAGAATATTGATAGTTTGTACCTTTTTGTACTTTGTCACACAGTAAGAAGATCTCATCCCCTCCCTTGACACTGCCACTGTTCCTGTTGACCCGACAAATCCTCAGCTCCGCTGTGTTTGGGGCCCCTGATGATGCAGAACAAGGGTTGGGATAATGTCAGAATCTGCCATGACTTTATCTAGTCAATGTCTTGTTGTGAATAAACGAAACAGCTTTTGTGGCTCAGTCCAACTTGTTAAATATTTGCCTCAGTTTCGAAAAAGACCACAGTCATTTTACAGTCGAGGCCTCAGCGGGTTGAGTCACATGTCTATAGTCAGAAGAGGAAGTGCTCTATGGCAACAGGGTTGTTTGAGGCTTAGTGTTTAAAAAAAGAGCTTCCCCTTTCTCGATGTGTGTGAGGAACACTGAACTAGTTCACTAAGTGCAACACTCAAAACAGCGTTGAGCAAATAAATACTGGATACACAGGTCTTACAACAACACTTGGATGCAATGCTTTAAGTGGAAATGCCAGTGCCCAAAAGAGATTTAAGGTTATCGTAAAACCATGTAATTTCACATTATTTAGATCATTATTATTTGGCAAGTATAGGTTAACGTCCAGAAAAACCAAAACATACCATAATTAAATAACTATTTAATAATTTACATCTACTGTAGAGTAGCGATCATCTGAACATTTAATCTCGCAAACATTGGGAAAAGAATGAAGAGGTTTATGACCAACAGTCAACTAATTATTTAACAAGCATTGTTTTGATATACAAGCATTTGTTTGTATATATTTATACGACTCATGAGGCTCGGCTAAAAAAGACAAAGGCGCTGTGTCGTATAATAACTACACACACGCCATCCTCACGGCAAATGATCAAGTTGAGACTTGACATTGGATAACACCAAAAAAACATTTTATCATTGCATATCACTAAATGACAAATACAAAGTGAAAAAAATAACAATTCAATAGTTTATAATAGTTTGAATAGTTATGTAGAATAATTGTAATCATTTGGTTACCACTGCTGACCAAAACAAAAACAACATTATTAAATAAATGAAAACCATGACAGAGATGGGTTTTCCTTTTCCAGGGAATTTGTGGCAATTGATTGGCACAAACACTTATGCAAGGTAGAAAATTAGCGCCAAATGTTTGCAGCTCTACATTCATGTTATGTCATCAGCAGCTCTTCATGTGAACCCGGGGATGGACACGCCTAACCTCGGCAGCCTGCATTCCCGCGCAGACGCTCCCCCTGCATGCAGTTGCCTGACGTGACTTCAGCATGAACACACACTGTGACGCAGATCATACAACTCACTGTTGTCGTAGATGGGGTTGGTGACGATGGGGCTGAGCGGTCGGGTGTAGTGGCCGTTCTCGTCCTGCAGGAAGACCTGGATGCACAGGCGGACCACGTTCAGGTCGTACTCCTCTGTCTGCAGCAGCTGCTCACGTGGCACTGAGGTGACACACACACACACACACACACACACACACACACACACGTCATTTTCACAGCTACTTCATATGCCTTTACTGAGCACATGATGCTCTAAAGGCATGAGACCTGCACTGTAAGCAATGGTCATTTTGATAAAAAAAAGTATCAATGCATTATTAGGAAAATGCACTTGGAGTGAAATTATTAAACAATGAAATACTATATTAACGGACTATTATTTATGCATTCATCCGCACTTGCAAATTTGTTTTTTTATTCTTTGAGCACCACAAACAAATGAAGGCAGACTATAATAATTAACTATATAATTAATTATCCTATTAACTGCATTGCCGGCCACTAAACGTTTCTAGAAGCTGCAACGTGGGTGCTGCTGCATCAAAATCACTTCAGTCACATAAGGAACCAAATGTGCAAAAGAATCATGTGGTGAATAATTAATGAGAGACGTGTTAGGCCATCAGAGTGTAGATGGATAGATAGATCTCGTCACATCTGTAGGCTGTCCCCGAAACATGTCACAGATAATCTGTATTTTGTTTTTCAAGTATCCACAGCCCACACTTTCATCTACACACACAAACACACAAACACACGCACACACGCGTCACACATCGCCCTCAGAGGCGACACGCACCTCCTAGGGGAGAGCTTTATAACTGAGAGACGCCCACCCACGCACACACACACGCACACGCACACACACACACTATGCTTTTCACATCTGCCTACTTTTTCTTCCTCCATCTCTCTCAATATCTATTGTGCTCATGCCGAGGCCACCTGACGCCTTCAACTTGTCACTGCGGCGACGCTCCACGACGTCACCCTCGTGGTGGAAAGTGCCTATGCGTGTGTGTGTGTGTGTGTGTGTGTGTGTGTGTGTGTGTGTGTTTGAGAGAAAATCAGCACGAGCAAGAGATGAGACTCCCTGTACAAGTGGCCATGAGGGCTCCTGACGTGTGTGAAAGTGGTGGGACTGAAGTCAAAAGCTCAACTCTGTTTGAATTCATGATAACGTAAAACACCAACAACTACTACTTCAATAAGAGCAGCAGCAGCAACATGTGAGATGGAGGGAAACTCCTCGACCCAACTTACTATCACTGGACATGCTTAGTGCAAACAGCCAGCTTTAAGTATTGTTGTCCCTCCGGTCTCTTATTATAGCCATGTCACAAGTCCAAGTGGAGTCACCAGGTCATTGGTGCAGGTTTGGATTTTGCTCAATCAGAAGTCATCTCATATTGACTCCACAGCTGTGCAATTACGCATTTTAAAATGCGTTTAAAAGCCTCTTAGATTATATCCCAGATCAAATGTTGCACCTATTTAACGATATATGCAAAAAAACAATACCTTCTTTTCTATCTTTGTGTCAAACCCCAATGATCTTTTCCTCTTGTGAAATAAAATATGAAGCCTGCAATTTTAACCAATATTATCTTGACATTCATCCATTGATTAATCTGCAACTTTATGCGACGGGGGGTTTGTGTGGATCTAGCATGTCCTCTGTTGTTGCGTACGGGGCTACGTTCTAAGCCTGCCCACCTTTTAGCTGTCCAATCAAATGCAAAGGATTTGATTTAAATCCCTATTCTAACACTGAAATATACAGTTTTACTTGTTTATACGCCATTACAGAAGGTAAATGAGAACGCTCATTTGCGATCTGTCTCAGAGTTACACAAGAAGATCAACAATGATATGACAATCAGAAAATGGGTAGCTTATCTTAGCATAAATACTTAAAAAGGGGGAACTGATAGCGCTTACACTTCTAGATACAGATTTAAAAATATTACAATTGGCATTTGCGTTAAGCAAATAAAGCTTAATAAATCACAAAGTGAGAAACTGTCATTAATATGTGAAATTGTTATGTTAGGACACAGGTGCTCAGTTTCCATGCATCCATCTTTTTTTTTTAAGACCGGAGTAATTTCGAGGAACCTTTGACAACATTGCCTCGTACTTGAGAGGTGTGTGTGCTTACTGAGCTGACAGCAACACTGTAAAAATCAACATCTGGGGACTGAATGGTCTGGTCCCTCTGAAACAATGAAGGCACGCAAATCCCCTCCACCTCAGCTTTGTGTGTTCCCCTCAAAGCTGAGGGCGAAATGAAGACCGCTACAGGCTGGAGGTAAGTCGCAGCCACTGGGCCCCAGCTACAAAGAGGGACGAGGCCATTTGCTCCGGCGCTGACAGGGGACAGTGATGAAGGTCAGCGGAGGTGGGGCGCGAGGGAGCGGTGGTGGGAGGGAGCGGTTATGTACGAATGTGGGAGTGGAATGTGAGAGTGAGAAAGAAGGGGAGGCAGGTGCCAAGACCTCACCACAAACAGCGTCTCCACTGCATGACTCACAATTTCACCGAGCTTCACACACATCGCCACGATTTGTGTGTGTCTTTTCTGAGGCTGAGGCAACTAAAAAATACAACTGAATACGACTGAAGGAACATGATGCAAACATAATGTAATGGTTTTGGCAATGGCAAATCAAATCAAATGCACATGGCCAAGCCGATGGAAAACCTTTTCTCTTCAGCTGAGCAAAGACAAACAGAGGACGGACACGTTCTCTTTGGGACTCTCATTCACGCTTATGGAATGTGGAAATCACCAAACCTATGCCAATATTACGCAACATCGCTCTCTACCAGGATCCCATTTGTCCACACAGATTATATCCAGAAATCAATTCATCCCTACTACTGCTTAAGCACAGAGTTTTGGCTTGTGTGTTTGTACATCTTTTCACTTTTTGTGTGCCTGGGAAAAAATAACTGGAATTCGTAACTCCGTAGGAAATTGAAGAACGTCGAACCGAAACATCACAAGTATCATTTCAAGGGAGCTTCTCTCGTAGAAAGGCAATCTAATCCGCCCTTTTTTGAGCCTCTGTCTGACGCCAAAGAACACAATAATGAATAAAGAAAACACCATCACCCGTGTGAAAAACATTAACAGATGTGCCACTCAAATGCAAACAAAGAACAAACATAATACGATATCACAGACGCAGGATTCAGTTTTGTGTCAACCCGAGCACAGGTGAGGCGAGCTTTCTACTAAAGCATTAGTTCTCACACATTATCCCCTCGACTACCCCGATGTGGCCCCCGCCTACAACATTTAGCTTGAGTGCGCAAGGTGGTTGTTCGTGCGTGTGTGTGTGCATTGGGGGGGGGGGGGCTCCCTCCCTCGACACAGGAAGCAGCTGAGTTTCACAGCAGAAGTGAATTAAAGAGAGAGGAAGGTTAGCGGGTAAAAGAAAGAAGAAGAAAAAAAGACACCCAGCTGCCCATCTGGTCTGTCGCGATAAACACATTCAACCTGAGACTGGGGTGTCTGACAGTAACACCAATTTAATTGTTAAATTAATGTTAAGAGAATAGTGTGGGCATGTATGGGAAAGCTCAGTAGATGGAGCATGTCAAAAAAATGTCAGCTGGGGTTACTTTCCTACTTTAACTGTGTGTAACTGTCGAGATTTTTTTGTTCAAAGGGGCAGTTCAACCCCAAAATCTAAAACGTGTAGCGCTATTTATCCATCTAGATGGTTAGGTTACTTAAAATAATCTGCAGTCCTTTTGCAAGCAGTTTTTGTTCTACCATAGTTCTGTTCCTATTTGAGAGCAGGCAGATATCTCTGGTTGGTCTCTCTAAAACTAGGCTACCCAAACCTAAAGATTGATAATAAGCCCTGAGAGTAATTGATTTTTGGGGGTGAACTTAAGTCACTTGCTTCATAAGCCTTTGAGGCTGTATGCACACCGTGGGCTCTACAGGATCTGAAGTCAAAGCGAAGCATCGGCTACAAACTTTTTTGCAAACACGGAAAGTAGTAAATCAGAGCATCGGAGCAGAATAAGCAATATGTCAAATGTGTGTGGTTAGCAGATATCTGCTGAAGTCAAGCTGTTTCAGTCGCCACTTGTTGCCACTCGCAAAAAAAAAACACGCAAACAACAAAGCTCCCAAAAAACTAAAAGCATCAATGTCTCAATCAAACTTGCTTGTAAACCCTCCATGCTTTTACAGACCTGTAAAGCGCCATAAACCTACTGTTATCGTCATCTCTGAGAGCTGGGGGAACCCCCCTTGGGACCGCCCTCCACCCCCCCACCCGTTTAATAAATCCTGCATTCCCAGCCCTCACGTGGCACCCTGCGCCGCACTGAATTGAGCAACTGTGACTAAGAATGGGGAAGTAGGCCCCAACGCCTGTTTGTACATGAGAAACGCTGTCTGTCTGCGCCAGAGGACCGCAGAATGAAAGCGCATTAAGGAAATGGCACGGCCGCATACGGTGCGGTGGGGAGAGGGCCCATTTCTAAATCTAGTCAAGGAAAAATACTCTCCGGCCCCTGAGAATTGGGTCAATCGGCATGCGCAAAAAGCAATTATTTTGAACAGTTGTGAACCTGTTTACTCCTCGGTTATTATTAATAATAATGTATAAAAAAACAACAGAAGAAAATATGGTAATGTACGAATGAATCGCATGAAAAAAAACAGCCCTTTCTTTACTTGTAAGGACCAAAAACAACTTTTAGAACTTGTTGGTCCTTACAAGTAAAGATGTAGATTTAAAAAAAAAAAAGCAACACAGACATTGAGTTGCATTTTTATAAGGGCTTCTACAATAGGTGGGCACTGTAGCTTGATGAAATATGAATATATGGCAAATAGACTATTTAAAGCTGTGGATCATGTTGGGTAAAAAAAAACAACTACAGAAGTTATGTTGACAATAATAAAGGAACGTGCACACTGATGTGCATTCAACAGTATCAGTCAGGTTGTAAAGCAAACATATTACAACACAAGTGGGTTGAAAAGAACAGACAGGAGAGCAGGAGGACTCACCATTAAAGGGGTTGATCCCTCGGGTCATCCTTTGCACGATCGCCTCTTTCACTTCTCTCCTTCTCACACACTGAATGCCAAGATTCTGGAAACTGCGTGAATGACAGTATAACAACAACACAAGGGCATGAAAAAAAAAGAGACGCGACTCTTACAGTGCTGCAATAAGCTGATAGGAATGAATAAACAAAAAGCGCTGGCCCACACCTGAGCAAAGTATGATGTCAACAAAAAAACAAAAAAACTATACGGGCACGGGAAGCTGAGGATAAAGGTCAAAGCGATTGTGCACTCTGCCCAACCCGTCGGACTTTACCACGAACCAATGATTCAATGCTAAATGATTGACCCCAAATCTGCGAGAGCAATTTAATTTATCTGCATCATCTGAACTTACTACAGCGTCCAGGAGTTGCAGTTTTAGAAGCAACAGGAGTTAATGACTCCTTCGAAATCTCAAACATGAATGAATCCCCCTGAACCTGACCTTTCTAATACACACACACACACACACACACACACACACATAGCGCAACAGATAGGGGATTTAAATGGGGATTAAGGCCGAGACTATAGCGATGCCGATGACGTCACAGAGTGACACAGACTGCTGTTGTGAGTGGGGAACTCACGCGATCACCCTGCGGTCCGGTCCGAACTCGGCCTCGTAGAATCCGTCCTTGCAGTCCTTCCCCACCAGGTCGTGCGGGTGCGGTCGGTACGGTTCGTTTTTCGTCACCAAGTAGACACGCACCTTGCCTTTGCCGCAGTAATTCAGGATCTGTGTGGGAGGGCGAGCACCGTTTATTGAGGGGCACTGGTGCAAATGAGAGAGAGCGAAACATGTGCAGTTCATGTCTGAAACACTGCTCCAGCAACCGACCTGCAGACTCGGGTAGGACCTGTTGTTGTCGGAGCTCTTGTCACCGGGGATGCTCCCGGCCGAGCGACCCTCGCACTTGTACCTGAAGCGCATCCCCCTCTGCTTGGGCTGCTCGTAGATCTGGATGGCTGGCTCGGCCACTACAGAGAGCGCAGATCATGGGGTTGAAAAAAAAAGAAGTAAATGACAAGGTGTGGAGAGGAGCGGACGAAGATGGATTGAGTTCAACCAAAAAGCTAACATTTTCACAAATGTCTTGACCTATAAAATGTCAGAAAATTTTGCAAATGAACAGCACAACACGTGCGTCCATATTTCTGTGCATTGTGGAGGTATGCCTAAAGGTGTGTATAAAAGTGATTTTAAAGGAGCAAGGAAATAACATTTATTTTTTTTACAAATTAACACTTGAAATGACAAGGCGGTACGGAATGTAAATCACACTTTGATTTTCAGGTCAACCTTTTTTGGGGGGGGGGTCTTTTTACAAAAATGTAACAAAACACTGGCAACAAAAAGCTCTTGGGTCAATACTAAAGATAATAAATATGAAACTTTGAATCATACCCTTTTTTTAAAAAAAAAGTGGTTTGAATTGACATCAAACAGAAACATTGAGCGTGTTTACATTAAATGTATACCTGAGCCTGATCTATAGAGGAAACCATAAACTAGATCTTTGGATAGGTGGGAAAAACAACACTGAATGGAAATGCTATGGACTCTTTCTGCACATCACAAATTCACAAAATGTTGATAGGTTGACATATCACCTAAATCCAATCCACTTGGATTGTTGAATCAAGCCAAAAACATTGATCCAAAGGATTTTGCACTTCTTCGGTTCAAATTGGGGAAGCATTTCAGACAAGTTACAGAAATACAGTTGACACAGCGTCCTGTTAAAAATCAAATTTAGCCTAAGGCATCATTTAAACCGCTAAGCATTCAATAAGATTTGCTAAAAGAAAATTTAGGAAATGTCTGTCCCGCTTTGACCCTTTTGCATGAAAAAAAAAACCTGCAACCACATGATGAGAGGGGAACTAAGACGGGTAGGGGAAGTGTCAATCTTACAATAATCTAACAACACTGAAATGGGTTTTCGAAGACAGCCGAGCGACAGAACCTGCATACGATTGTTGCGTAGGGCAATGTGAAACAAGTCCTGTGACATTTTGGACCTATTGGGAAATATGCTTTTGCCAAAGTGGAGCGTCCGGGGCCACTGGCCTGCCTTACTCATTTCTTTGCACCCGCTTTGGGCGAGGACACGCCGAATGTCAGAACCAAGACGCAATGGAGCTCATGCGCACAGCAATGTTAGGACATTTGACCTTTTCTACAGACATGGATTACAGGAACCTCACATAAACTCACACTGCCAAGCTTAGAAAAAAATGAAGCAAAGCTTCCCAATACAACTAAATGAGGAAGTGAAAGAGGCCATCCTGTGCATTCAGAGATTGTTTGCCTCTTTTAAGCTTTACTTTGACACAAAGGGTATTGAAATACACTTACTCAGGTGTGGATCGTCCCCTAGCACGGAGGACATAAGAACTGTGGATAGGGGGCATGGAGGAAGATAATTAGAAAGGTTGGTTAATATAATAAATAATGACAGATTAATAACATGTCCCAACAAAACTGGTTTGTTGTGTTTTTAAAAGCTCATTCAGTCCTGCTAGAGCTGCACTGACACTTATTCTAAATCGATCATTGCAACATTGTTGCAACGTTGTTGAACAAACTCATGGTAGGGTAAAATAGTATTTCATTCAAAAATAAAATCAAGCACATCAATGTGTTTGATTTTAATATCATACATTCAGACTTAAGATATTAGTATACATCAAACTTAAATCACATTATTAGTAGTATTATGATTGATCCCATTCTGTCGTAACCTCTCCTACAGCTTATTGTTGTTACAATACAGTACATAAAGTTGTTGCTACTCACCATCCATGATGTACAACGTCGTATCACGGGTTATGGTCTCTCGGAGAACACCGAGCTGAATGAGTGACAGTGGACAGGAAAAGTTACATTTGTTACAGGACACCAGCAGGGGGGGAATTCCCCCTTCGTCACCGCCCCCTCCATGTGAACCGACCAATGAGAGGGCCGCATGAGTCACGGCAGAAGGAGGGCGATGGGAGGAGTCACTTCTCTTCACACACTGGCCCGTATGTGCCTCGAAAGTGCCGCGCGGAGAGATCACACAACAAGTGTGTTACACTCACATATAAGAGACCGGATGTGGGGGTAATATAGACGGGGGGGGGGGGGGATAACTCACGTGATAAGCAGCCATCAGTTTTTGGGATGAAGCAGCGAAGACAAATATATAATATAAGCAATGTAAAAACAGTAATGAGTTCTGAAACTTTGTGAAACTATGTGCCACTGCTGTCTGTTTTAATCTCAATGAGGCATTGCTGGTAAAATAAACTTCAAATAAAAAAGAAAAAATGAAGGAATAGACGTTGGCCTACGTTATGGCATTGTTTTACGTATTAGTTAGATGAGAAGGTAGTTACTGTTCTTGTTGTTTGTAAATGTGTTGCTGGAGTCAATCAGCAGCTAGTTAGCTTACCTTAACTTAGAAGAGTGCAATTAGCTTGCCAAGGTATGTCAAAAGGTTTTTACAAGTGGCACCCTATTTGATTTTGTACCCAACTTAAATACCTATTATGGGTGCTGGTGAAACATATTTTGACTGGAGTCAACCCTCCTAACATTCTTTTTTTTAAACTTTTTTTTTTTGCCCTTTCATTGCACACAGAAAAACACATATACAGAAATGAAAAACAATAACTTCAACAAAAAGGGTCTGGTTTGCTCTGTCCTCTCAAAAACACTACAAATCCTGAGAAACATTCAAGTGTTTATCTTCTATTGTTGACGCGTAAACATTGTTCATTTCTCACTTGGCATGACATTGCTCCTCTTGAGCTCGTATTACAGTTCCATCTCATATATTTCTGTCAGTTTTCAACTATCCATCGTGTGATGGTGGTTCTATTGTGCGCTCTCTTTGTAATAGCCTTTAGTATAGTTTCTATTAGTGCCACCATGGCTATACAGTGATACGGAAAGTATTCAGCGTTCACCATCCAACCTGACGGATTTGGCGAGGATCTGCAAGGAAGAATGGCAGAGATCCCCAAATCCAGGTGTGAAAAACTTCTTGGGAACATCATTCCCAAGAATACTCATGGCTGTACTAGCTCAACAAGGGTGCTTCTACTCAATACTGAGCAAAGGGTCTGAATACTTATGACCATGTGATATTTTATTTTTTAATAAATTTGCAAAGATTTCTACATTTGTTTTTGTTCTGTCCAGATGGGGTGCTGAGTGTACATTAATGAGAAATAAAATGAACTTTTTGATTTTAGTAAATGGCTGCAATGAAACAAAAGTGAACAATTTAAAAGGAGTCTGAATACTTTCCGTACCCACTGTTTGTAAATAGAGCTGTTCTTCATGCGACTGGAACCAGCTGCCAGATCTCAGTTAACCAAAGGTAGCAAATTTTGATATTCAAGTTAAAACTTTTCATCTGCCCGTTTGCTATGTTTTTAAGAGCTCTTTATCCTATTTTATGTACTTATATTTTCTTTTATATTGCTTATCTTCCATACATTATCACCCTTTGATTACTTTTGATGTATTTTGAACTAACTTAAAAATAATACTGTATTTTTCCAGTGGAAATTGTTTTCTTGATTTGGGCTGCAGTTTGATTTTTGCTCGTCACAGTTTTCTGCACATCTGGACGATACCGACAAACCTCAAGTGATCTTTCGATATTTCCGCCCCTCCATGAGGCAACAACAGTTGTAACATGAGCAACAAAGAAAAGACACCAACGTAGTTTTTAGGGGTTTAATGGGTGTACGGACTCATTTAAAGGAAGTGATAAACACATACAAAAATACCCTTTCAATACATTTTTAGAAACAAACATCTAAATGACCTGCTTTGTTAAATGTTTCCAAACAGCAAAACACAAGTCGTTCTGAAACAGAGTGGTGCAGATTTCATTAAAAAGAGACCTACCTGCTATGAATGCTATTAAAAAAAAGAAAAAAGAAAAGAAACACATGGTACAAATATGCAAATATAAATAAAGTGATAAGAAACCCCCCAATAATGAAGAATATGCCTTTTGGGGGAGAAAACAAAAACAGCTGTTCTCTGTACATTTATTTGGGGCAACTGACGCTGAAAAAAAAAGCTTGTGTCCCTGCGCCTCTCTGCCTGCTCCGAAAGAGACTCTGCCTCCTCAGCATCACTTTACACTTTGTTGTATACATATTTTCTTCTGCGCTGAAAATCAAAACAATCGCCGAGTTTCAGACCATAAAGATGGAAGGTTGGGGGCCTGAGGCGGGATAAAGCGTCGTCTCTTGACTACCCCCACCACCACCGGGAGATGCTTTTAAGAACCTCCACAGGAGGCGCGAAGGGTTAACACCCCAAAACGAAGGGAATTCCGTCTCTATCTCACATGAACACAACCAATCTATGCGTGCACGCTCTCGCTCTCTCTTTCTTACTCTCTCACACACTCACACACACACACACACGAACCAGCACAACTCTTCAAAAAGCTTCAAACCATTTTGCGTTTTTACACAAAGCACCGCAAACTCAACCTGGACTTCGCTTCAACAGACCATTGTGGAGTGAGGGGTGAGGGTCAAACGGTATTCAGAACAAATGCTTTTTTGTTGTTTGTTTAGCCCTCCACATGACGAAAATCCACTTTAGGCATCGCAAAATCACAGGTACGTACATAAAACTGATATTCAAACTTGTTGCTGCCTAAACTGTCCAGCGCTCGCTCGTTCGCCTTCTTGACATCTAGGGCCTCAAACACAGCAGGAAAAGCAAGCACAAAAACTCAACCTTTTCTTTTAATCCAGGACATACAGTAGGGGTGACACTTTGGACCCCGTAGCCACAATAAACAGAGGGGATTACCGTGGGCGTTACTGATATGGTCCTCTGTGCTCCATGCCAACCCCAGCAGTGACTGTAAAAGTGTCAGCGTTACCGTAAAGGATTACTTTTTCGTTTCTTGCGCTTACCGGCACCTGAGAAGCACGGATGTCACCGGGCGTCTGCGATCACCTGGGCACTGCAAGGTCCGATACCAACCTGGAGCTCTTGGGTGGTTGTGGTGGTGGTCCAAAGAGTCATAGTTGTGGTTTCCGTCGTATCCGAGTGAACCCCTCAATAAAGCCTCCCTGCAAACTGTATCCAAACCTATACAGTGTTTTACAAAAAAAATATCCAGGGCTGGAGAGTTTTTTTTTTTTTTTTTTTGGACAAGCAATAGAGAGAAGAAAAAAAAAATACAATGTTTTTTTTTCCCACTTTTTTTCTTTTTCCTTTTTAGATAAAACTACAATAGAATGGTCAAAAGACTTAGTGATCTTTTGCTTCTTTTTTTAAGACAAAAAAGTTATGTACATCAACATTTACTGTACAGGCTTCTGTTTGGGAGAAAAGAAAAGAAAAAAAAACAAACAGAAATCAACATACAACAGAAGTATGTGTAACAAGCGGGTCGATAAATGTTTCGGGCTGTTTTAAAACATGTTAACTGGGGCGGGCCGGGGGGAACGAACAGCACCGTTTCCATCTGCACTGTGTACATATTTAAACAGAGAAGAAGAGTAAAAAAAACCCAAAAAAAACAAAACAAAAAAAAACCCAGATTAGTTCTGGTGTCGGATATATCCGTGACGGTTGTCTTCAAGACAGAGAGTGCCTCACAACATCCGGTTTGACCAAATCACCTTTTCACTGGCAAATCTGTACTCTAAAGATTTGAAGGCGAGGTATCCATCCTGCTGCTTCAAACTTGAGACAGACCTGAAACACACTCTTCTTCTCTCTCTCCCTCTTCCCCCCGCTCCAAAGTCGTCTTCTCGGGTGTTTCGACTTAACCGTGAAGCCCCACAACTCTACGTATGTATAAATCCGAGTCTGTATTTGTGTGTTCAAGCTATGTGGATTCTGGCCTTTTCTGTTTCTTTCAGCCTCTTGGCCTGCTCCTCCAGAGAGGGGGAGTGGGATCTCTTGGTGGTTGCTCCATTCAGAGGGTCGGCTCCTCGGCTCACCAACGTAGGGATGGAGCTGCCGACAGGGGGCGCCACGTGTTTGGATGCCACGTGTTCTGCAGAAAGAAAGAAAAGGAACACACATTTTTTATTATTAATTTAGCTATTTCATTGAGGTCTTTTGATGGGGATGCACTGATACCGATAGTTAGCAGCGACGATAACGGGGACACAGGCAGTATCAAATTTAATTTGTTTTAGGAACATCTGATGAAAACACATTGTCAAAGTCATTCCTAGAACTGTATTTGTACTAATACATCCTTGGTACCAGCAAGTACTCCAAGGTGTCGGTGCAGCCCTATGTTTGGACCTAAAATGCATATTAATTTTTTACGTCACATTTTAGTCATTTCAATTTCTGTTGTGCTTTTCCAATTTTGTGTGGCTGTTTGAGACACTTTATTCACTCAAATAAGCATATTTTCTTGTCTTAACGATAACATTAAATGCTTTAAGAGCAAGAAACATGTTCATGGCCCACTACACAAACAAAAAGCCCATCTCCGTGATATAGGCTTTTTTGCTGCTAAAGAATCGTTAAGTTGCCAAGTATCTTGGCCGTCCCGCATGTGCAAGCGTAACCGGTTAATACCGTAACATGAACATTTCCACAAAAGTATAGGCATTTCGCCATGTATTTGACTTTTTGAAGTTCATGGAGAGTGGTCGTCCTGAAGCTACAAGGTTCACGGTTTGATCCCTGGTCTTTCCATAGTTTGCATGTGTAGGTGTCCTTGAGCAAGACACTGAAGCCCTGGTTGCTCCCAGGCACTTTCACAGCAGCCCACTGCTTCTTAATTACTAAGGATGGGTAAAATGCAGAGAATAATTTCCCCACTGTGGGATTAATAAAAGGCATCGCTCCCACCCGGGCTCCACCTGTAATACCTCCACACCGCACAGTTTGAGAACCACTGAATTAGCAGAACCGTTTGACAAAAATAAATAGAAAAATGAAATTCTCCACGTACTTGAGCCGATGACGGGAATGGACATGCCCATTTCTTCGCTAGCAGGAAGAACATCGGTGGCTAGGGTACCCTCAAACACTGGAGGCTTGGGAGGTGTGATGCTACATAATAAACAAACACAAAAAATAAAAAAGGACAGCCCGAGAATCAACGAAAGTTAGAAAGTAAAATAAAAACCAATAGTTTCAATTTCTGTGAAAATACTTGAAGCTTACTTGTGGCGGTTGAGTGCCAGTTTAATGGAATTTTTCACGACACGGCAGCTTGTACTGGCTGGGAGAGGCGAGGAGGCGTCTGGCAGCTCCATGCTGGGAAGTCTCTGAGGTAGGAAAAAGCAGCATTATGAATTTATAAATCAATTTGGGATATCCATGGATTGAAAATACTTAAAAGACACAAAGTGTTGAGATGGTGAGCATATGACCCATATAATATACTTAATAGATTAGATGCAAGGTTTAAGGAACAACATGATTTTTCTAATTTGTGGGGGGAAAAGAGGCTCTACAAAAAAACAAATGCAACTCACTGTATAAAAAACAAAAATGGGACAGAGAAAACAAAAATACAATAGAAAACCTCAAGTTCAGCTAAGAATCATGAAGACACACCCCAATATTTGTGTTTTCTTTATGGAGTTTTAGTTTTATAATCTAGCAATTTTCTATTTGTAATATTTCATTTTTTCAAGCTTGTATTTTTATTGGTTTCTTATTTGGTTCTGTATGATGAATATTACCCTCTACAATTGTGAAACAAATCTAAACTTTAAATGTTCTAAATTAGTTTTTCCCCCTGCTACAACAGAACTAAAGTCTAGCACGCAGAGAAAGGATGTTACCTGTGTTCTTGAGGTATCGATGGTTGGAATGGGCTTAGCCTTTGATCCAGTAAGGAGGGTCTAATAGTGAAGAGGCAAAATGTGCAAAGGTTATTTTTGCTTTGTCTGCCTGTATGCAATCCCTAACAGCAGCCAGTAAAATACACCTACAATATTGGGTCCTTCTGCATGTGTGCAGGACTCAGATGATGGTGGATATGGCTCTTTAAAAGCAGAGTCATCATTTGACACCACCTGCAGCAAAAAGAAAATGTCAATAATTGAAACGCACATGTTAGCGTGTATAATTATTGGAAGCACAGGCACCTGTCCTGTCCCCCTCACCTCTGTCTCTTTGTGCCTCTTTGCCAGGTCCTCTTGTGTGCCGGGCGAGTGTGGTCTCTGGGCAGGAGCGCCGTTGACCGGGTCCTCCAGGCCGTTGGGCTCCTCCTTGGGGCTGCTGGTAGCGTTGGGTTGCACATCGGTGATGGAGCTGCTGGCCGGTGGGGAGGCGGGTTTTGCTTTGACCGCAGAATCTTCGAAATCAGAGGGAGACAAAGGAGAAATTGGCCATAAATAAATTGGGATATTTTTGTATTTTGACATCTATTTAAGGGACATGCTTTCATCTCAACATATTTTGTTTCTTAATATTCTCTAAGTTTTATGAGCTTGTATTGTAATGTCTCATACAGCAAAAAGGACATTCTGTCATATGACTCTTTATGTAAATATTCCAATATTTAACAGTCTATCCCATAGTGTGTAATAGATTGTGGAAAAGTTCAACTCACTGGATCCAATGACCGGGATGGACATGCCCTGGTCTGTAGCAACTGTTGCAGCAGCTGTTGTTGTTGCTGCAGCACTGGGTGCTGGGGAGCCCTCCATAAAAAGCTGCTTGGGAGGACTGACGCTGCAAAATACACAACAAAAGAAATATTCGCTCAGCATCATATTGTGGGTTTGAGTAAATTGTAATATTATTCGGCAAAAAAGAAAAAAAACCTGCATTAGAACATCTGCAATTGACAGTAACACAATTTAAATGCAGTAAGAAATAGAGTGTAGAGGCGCATCACACCTGTCCTCGGTGTCAGACGCGGGCTTAGAGGGTTTGCTGGCTGGGGAGGTAAAGGGAGTCCCAGAATCGGTGTCTCTGGAGCTGTCCAGGTGACTGCTATCCAGAGAGATCCGCTTAGAGCTCCCCCCGTTGGAGCTACGGTTCAACTCTGCTATGCTCTGCGGGGAAAAAGAAGCACAGTAAGATACAACAAGCGAAGAGAGAAAACACATTCAGTCAGCAACCATAACATTTAAAAAAAAGAAAGTATTTTGACATGCATGAGAAGACGTCTCACCCTCTTCTTCTTCTGCACCAGTTCAGGAGGAAGATACTGATGGAGTTGTTTCTTCTTCACGTGAGTCGCTTCAATCTTCATCCCATCCTTCAGCATGTTGATGTTGTTGGCTTGTCTGTACACTGCAGGGAAACGACATGTCGCGTTCAGGTTCATTGACAACAAGCAGGAATGTAGAACAACGGGGTTGACTTTTTTCTTCTTGGCAGAGGCTTTTTTTCATCTTCTTCTTCTTTTTTTTTATACACACACACTTGAGTTTCCTGATTTAACATTTTCAAGTGAGTCTTGCAGCAACCTCTAAAGGTTGGGCAATGTTTTGTGAATACGGTATACTAATAATACCGTTTCTGAAGAAAAGTGAATTCTGCTGTGACTCCAGGGAGTTTAACCCCTCCCCACACACCTATGTAAATAGATATACAAAATTAAATGAAACAAATTTTGCAACAGTGTAGTATAATTTTATTCATTTAGTGATGGTCATGAAATCAAAACAGCACAATCAATATTTATACTAAGCTGTTCCACCAGCAGAGAGTGACGCGATAGGACCTACCAGTGTCTGTGAAGGACTGGATGTCGTACGTCAGGTCAATGTTTACACTCTCCGCATTCTCTACTTTCTTGAAGATGATCCCAATGAACCACATTGACACAAAGTCGTTCCTGTTACAGAAAAACAAGAAGCAATGTAAAAACAGACAGCTGGATTATTAAAATGAGGGAATATTTTAATGCAAGTAAACCATATGGACAAATCTGCACTCTACTGAGTGCACCTTTCTAGATTTATTCAGATTTTCTAGACCATCACATTGAACATGTTTGTAGAGCCACAGCATATCTGCTAATAATGTATACCTGCATTCAACTACTGCCATGTGCCTGCCTTATACTCAATGACGAGACACACACCAATGATGACTTCATGACTCACTGACCTGCACTAGCAGTATTCACACATGTCAACATGTTCCCATTACTCGAGGACAAAGAACAAGACAGACCTAGATAAGGTTTGATTAATGATTAGCAGGAGTTGCCTCGTCTTTCTGAGCTGTTTGTATGGATACAAATTTTACTCACTCGTTACGGTTCTCTTTGGACCCGGGAAAGGACTGGGGGTTGACGTGAGCCAGGGTGATGTACTCATTCCTCTCCAGGTTTCCCACCAGAACGCGGATTTTTGACTCCACTAGGCCGATCCTGAGGGGAAAAAAAACAAAAACATCAGGAGGTGTTTCACAGAAACAAGTTGTCCATTCAAGTAGAGTTTACAGACACTTACCATTCTAAGTGGTTTTCTTCTGTGGAAGCGCTGGCGGTCAGAACAATGTAATGCCTGCATCAGGAAAAAATTCAAAATAAAATCAGATGAAGATAGAAGATTCAATGTGCTACACAGAGGAAGATCATCTTCAATAATTTACACTGGTGCTTGTAGTGTATCTCCAATGAAGAAGCAGCAGCACAAACAGAACAGAATAAGTCAGTTGGGGCGCTTGTGTGGTAGGAACTTTCATCAAACAAAATAAGTCGACAAATGAGTCATCAAATGAGCCAATCACCCCCCTACCCCGAATGCAATCTATGGGGAAAACAGTTGTCACACAAACAAACTCATATCCATAGAACTTAACATGATACAGAGAGACTTTCAAAGACAAGGGACAAAATTAACAAACAAAAAGAATTGTGATCGACGGGCAAGACCTACTTGTATTTTTGGAAAAAGTTGGGTGGCTCAAAGAGTTTGGACCATTCTGCCTTTCCCTGAAGAATCTCATCTGTGACGCTGAGGCCTGTTCATGCCAGGGGTACAAAGATGTTATGACTGAGGAATTAGACTCGCATTTTAAGTCGTAAAAAAACACAAAAAACTACGGTTTTGTTACTATTCATTGCCTTTTCAAAAACAAAACAAAAAAACTACGTATGGTTCGGAATCAGATGAAAAAAATCTATAATTGAACGCTGCTTTGTTATTTACCGTATTTGAACTCCTCGCTCATGATAGTGCGCGTTGATGTGGAGACATTGTACGTGGAGTTCTGCTGGGGGTAAGCGGGGGTGATGATGGGCATCAGGTGGTATCTGTCGGATGGGTTTACCTAAAAAAATAAAAACACGGCACAGGGTCCACGACAAAAAATGAGAGCCTTGAACCAACAAACTCAATCTGCCAAACTGTGTTGGGCAACTTCTCGCCAACGTATTGAAACCCACACACGGTACATCCCAACCCACTTTCCTCTCATCTGCATTTTTTCCCCTCAAGTGAAGTGAAGGAGAAGTGAAGGAAACATTGTGAAGGGGTTCGGCAGTTACTGATTGAGGCTGCACAGTGGGATCACCTTTCTGCGCGCTGTACTGGAGCGCTAGCGTCTTCTGTAAGCGCTAATCATTTTTAGCCTTTTCAGTTTGACATGTTCCAAAAATGACGTGTGCATATTGGTGGTAGATATCAGCTACTGTACAACACGTGCAAAAGTTTAAACGCTCTCTAGATCAGTCAAAATACAATTTATTTCCAAGTATATTGCACAGATTTTGTTAATACTCTGTTTTAAATTGGATGCCAGCTATTCTACGGCCATGTTTACTGAGATTTAAAAAAAGGGTGGGGGGTTATGTGAGTGTCTCATTACTACAACAAAGGGTTTCTTTGGGGTTAAAATAAAAACTGTACTCCGAACACCAACTTCCGTTGACTTTATTCGTTTCAGTTCGACATTTGAGTTATGATGAGCATGTCTCATAGAAAACAGAAATACGCTAAAAGTAGCCTAAACATTATCTTAAGATATAATCTAAACCCAATGCACGGTGAATATTGGCCGTGCTGTGACTGAACGAAAACAACACCAGAAGATAATTTAAATGTGTTTATTGCTGAAGGGACACAACACACATGACACAGCAGATACAGCAGCTAGAAGGTTTTTTCCCCCGTCCGGCTATAGATCAATTAGGTTGGGATAAATATAATCATGGTATTATTTTTATATTTTTAAACAATCAAAGCAAGTCAAAGCCCCTGGCCGAGGAAAGAATATTCATAGTAAGACCTGCAAGAAGAGTGTCAAAGTTGACCTCAAATACCTTTTGGACCGCAGTGTTGTAAATATGGGATTTAAACACAAATTTCATATATGTTTTGCTTTTCAATTGCATTCTTACGAAAAGGTTATGTCTCTGTCATAATAAAGAAAGGAAAAGAAAAAGACGTTCACAGGGGAAGTCTTCCTTGCTCCAAGCTGCTTTGGTGAAGCCTCCTCCGAGCAGAGGTAAGAGCATTGGAACTCAAGATAGAGGACAAATTTTCCAGGTCACACGAGTACAAGAGGAAACAACAAAACAAATGTACCTATACGGTTATACGTTTAGCTTAGTTTCAAACACCAAAACCCACAAAAAGAATTAACTGTCCAGATGGTGCTACTTGCGTCTACATATAACAAAATAAACATATGGAAATGAAACACTCGTATCATACTCACTCTGGGATCCCACACAGGTAAATTCAGATTACTGTCCTCGGGCTGTTTCAATAGCACAGGATTCGGCCACTCCCTGTAGGATGGAAGTGACAAAAAGAAAAAGAAAAAGAATATTCATATATTTTATTTATTAATAAATAAAAACACACAAAAATATGCGAACTGGCTTTCCAAAAGGTTGTGAAATGCTGCCATCATGTGGAACAGGATAAATATTATGTTGCTGGAATGGCAGGAGCTGAACTAAATGCTGACCATTTTGAAAACACCAGGAAGAACTTGTGGACTAGTGTGGCGGCCACAGCGTTTGGGTAGAGCTGGCAGGTCCTGGCCACCAGCATGGCCCAAGACACGCCGCCTAGAAAGCCCAGCATGTTGGAGTAGATCCCACGGCCTGCAAGAGAACAGCACGTTGCAATGAGAGGTAAACACATGTCAAAGATATGAGCAGTGCTGCATTAAAAGCACGAACCTGAGAGGGCACCAGCAGGAGGTGAATAATCACTTGATATAATTTGTTACATTTTAAAGATTGTGGAACTTTTTGTTTTGCTGCTCAAGAAATACTTTGTTTGATACAAGAATGACGTTGAAGCAATGTTGATTGTGTACTTAATTGTCCGTTTTTCCCAAAAAGAAAATACTATACTTTCGGTAAAAGTATCGACAAAAGTATTAGTATCGCTAAAAACCTAACGATAGCCATACCTAGTTTTGATGAAGTCTGTGATACATTAAGCGCAGAATAGACAGACGCGGACAAAACAAACGTCTCTTCTATTTTCTACAGTGATGTCGAGTGCTTTTCTGGATGGTAAAAAAATTAATAAAGAGATAATTTGCAGCGTTTTCCCCTCTCTTTTCATTGGAAACCAGGGCTATGTGCACACGGGCCCTTACAGTGCACCTAAAATTACAAAAACATTTCAATCCACTTACGTTTCGCCCACAGTTTGATGGCTCTCAATGTCAGTCTGAAGTTCTCTTTGTTTGGCACCAGGTACAGAATTTCGTCAGTCACTCGACAACCTGCGAGACAAAACACCAAGAACTTAAAATGCGAGAAAAGCATTTCACACTTACAGTTAAAGCAATAATCCCCCACTAACAAATGGTTTAAGATTAAACTTGTTCTCATCGTACCGTTAAGACTGCGGATACACCGAATGTCCAAGTTTCTCAGGATGGAGTCTCCCCTCAGGTCCAAGTTGTCTGGAATGGACTGTAAGGCCAGTCTGGCAAAAAGCAGGTCAATCTGCTCAGGCGGAGACAGAAAAACAAGGCACAGACTCATGAAACGGAGGACAAATGACCCGCCACAGAATGGCAAGAAAGTGCAAAGCAATATGGCGCAGAATGAGCTTTTTAATTTTCAAAATTGTAATCAAGGCACGCTAACTGCAAGTACAGAAGTTTCTCATTTAGGCAGACATTTAAACAGTAGTCCCAACAGTGATCTTGTACACCTTCCCTGCGCTTTAGTAGACCTTTTCATTGACATGAAATACAAACCGGACATGCGTCATGAAGTTCAGACCTCAGGCTGAGAAAACCTTTTTTTAACTAATGTCTATACTACAAACACCTACCGGTACTTAATTTAAGATAATTTAGGAGTAGTGTGCCTGTCGTAATGAAATACCCCTATATGTAGACAAGAAGCATCACTTTTATCTCAAGGTTACTTACCTCTATTCCGTCAAATTTGAATTTTATCACTGGTACAAAGGCATCCTCCACAGCCTTAAGAAAGCACAAAAAGAGAGAATATTAGCAACACATCGAAGACAAGGCAAAGTCCAATAGCTGACTGACATTATGATAAATAAGAGGTAAAAGTCTAGGACCTTTACCTCTTATTTGCAATGAAGCTTCAAAATGCAATAAAGCGTCAAAATGTTTTTAAGCTTCATTCATAAACGTTGAAAAAATACACATGTTATATTGAACGCCTATTAATTCTGTTTAAACCTGGTATTTCAGCAGTTGCAGAAAATCTGGCGAAACTATTATTATTAGTAGTTTGCCATTTGTAGAATTCAATTCCAGTTGTAGCATGGGATTGTTTGACACATGTAATCTAAAGTCACAATGTATTGCTTTTAAAAGATGGATGTAAATCGTTTTCAAATTTCACATGTTTTATCTAAAGATATATTCTGCTTCAGTCCGTATTGGTTGGCGTTTAGCCTTAAAAAGACTAGTTACCTCACGCTTGCCACACACAAAAGGGAGACTAGCAGCAATCTAACAGCAACATTAAAAATGTTTTCTATCACAATATTTACAATAAGAGTGATGCAGCATAAAATATGACAAAAGATTTATGTACCAATAAAAGTGCATAAAAAGGGATAAGATTTGCAAAAATATATTTAATCAACAAATAGCCGCTTGATCTTTTTATATAAATTAAATTCAGTTTCACACCAAACTAACTAAAAGAGGTGTATGCACGTTTTCATCATGTATAATGATGTTAATAAATATTAGTGCTGTCAAGCGATTAAAACACAACTGCTAAACAGGGTGGTTCAAAATAAAATTATAAAGTGCACATTTCAGGTAAACAAAGGCGAGAGAGAGGTAGAGAGAGAGATTATTTTAATTACTTATTGTTTTGTTATTATTTTTGTTATCTGTATAAGTTGTATATTTCTATGTTATTCTGACGTGTTTTGATGCTTTGGCAATATTGTTGTTGCAACATTCATGCCAATAAAGCTGAGTGAGTGAGTGATGAACATAGCAGTCAGGCTTCGTAGGTCCTGTCGTTGGATGTGATGTGTATTATATCTGCTAGACCCTCGACCTCCACAACATTAACAGGTTACATGCAGTAGCATCCATTTAGCTATGGCTGCAGTAAGTTTGTTCTTCGTTGTGGTGTCCATGTGTTTCTGTCTGAAGTCATCCATTCGTGTCTAGCTATAACGAGGGTGCGCAGACTTAGCATCAGCTGTGTGCTCGGCCATCGAGTGGTATTTCAGACTGGATAGCTATGATGATAGCTCAGTTCACAATGACAAATGGCTCATACCACTTCGGTCTTATCAAGGTAACCCTGCGACAACCTTTTAAAAGTAAACTTTCCATTCATTAGCGTTGTACCATTGAAGTTGCCGTACTGCGCTCACCATTCATTCATTCATTTCAACCGGTAACGTCAGCCAAGCTTCCAAGCACAAACAGCGTGCCTATTGTTTTGCTTCCGGTCGAGCTACATCCGGTTGAGCTACAGCCGGCATTGAAAAATAAAAATGCCATAATGGCGTCAATAAAATTGACGACGTTAAAATTGGTTTGCGTTAACGCCGTTAATAACGCGCTAATATGACAGTACTAATAAATATAGATATCTTGGGAAATGAACATTACCAGCAGACCTAACAATAACACATGCAAGGCTCCCGGGTATTGTTACTTTATTATAACTAACTGTTGAGCAAAAAAAATACTTCAGGCAATCCATGTTATGCTATTTCTCTGCTTCCCAAAACAGTAAACTCAGCTCTTCCAAGCAACAGAGTTCTCAGAACACTGACGTAAATTATCTGTTGGTCTTGCATCTTCTTTTACTGAAAAACCTTTGGTTGGAAAGACAGATTTATTTAACCGGGCCTTCCACTTACCCTGAGGTCTTTGATTTCTTCGTGCTGTTTGAATTTCTCGAAGAAAGACTGGAAAAAGTCACTTCTCTCTACGTGGCGTGGGGCCACACATAAGGCATCAATATCAGCTCCTGGAAAAAAACAGTTTGACTTTTAGCAGTGTGTCCTGTGTTGTCAAGTCTGTTAAATGGTCAACAACTTTAAGAACAATCTGATAAGATGCTGCATTCAAGGCCAAAGAGAGTTAATGACATGAAATCTCATGGATAATTAACAAGGAGATATGGTACTTTTGATAATGTTTTTTTGGTAACTGTCCAACTTATAATACCTTCTTCTAGACATTGATAAAAAAAGCCAAAAGGGATTTTTCTATTATATTTTTGATTAATGCAGTAAATAGGCTCTGTGACACACTGTGCTATAGAGTAAAGTAAAAACGAACACACACACACACACGAACACACACACGAACACACACACGAACACACACACACACACACACACACACACACACACACACACACACACACACACACACACACACACCCACACACGTCATAAATGTAATAAAAGTCACTCAGTTCCTCACACTCGTTGCACTGAAAGTCCCTGTCACAATGGGGGAGCATTTATGCTATTGCTCGTTAACAGTTTATTTCTGGACTTCACAATAGTTGTGCAGAAAAAAAAGCATTAATAAGAAAAGTCCACCGTTTTGTGTTGAATGCCCTCCTCAAAGCCATAAACTGTGACTTCAATTATCGCTCTGTAGAGCTGCAAATAGTGTGCTCATCTAATCGCGGGTTGAAACTGCAAAGTAGTCTGAACGCCAGACGTAAACACAGCAAAAGATACGAGTTAAAAAAAAAAAAAAACTAGCATTGTAGACATCCTTACTATTTCAGATTCATGTAGAAACTGTATGCCGTTTGTGTTTTTCAATTAGTTGTGCAACAACATTATTGTAAATTTAAGTATATAGGAAAAAAAACTATTTTTCTGCAATGCATATATTGTAATTTTTTAACTATTCTTTTTATCTTCCCACTTGTTGCGTTCTTTGACTGCATTCACACCTTATACCTCCAGTCCATAGCAGGCCAATGTTTACACAGCTTTCAGACTTTTCAAAAACACTCAAAAGCAGGGGAGTGTGACAATGCCAGCCTTGTGCTTAAGTGTGGTCAGATTGAACTGTGTTTTTCAAAAACAACGAGATAGGGCCGCTTAACAGGGTCGAGTGCTGTGTTACTTGCAGTAACGTTCAGCTACCCCTCTCTTTCCCTGGTCCTTTTGAGTGACAATATCAGCAAAGCACACAGTACATGAGGTGTCGTCTACATTTAAAGTGATTTGATGTTCCTGCAATTATTAGACCTACCTTTTGTGTGTACTCCAAGTCTGTATGAACCAAATGTAAATATCTTGCCGCCGACGCAGCTTATAGCTGATGGTGGGAGGTTCTGTAGGGGAGACAAGTATATACAGTGAAAATCAGTAGGTTTCTGTGTTAGATAACCACCATTAATGGACGTTACGTAAAATGCATTGAACACAACCCACCTTTAATTCACTAATTTCTGAGATCCATTCTTTCACAAAGTTATTTAACTTCCCGAGAACTGCAAGTCTGAAATGGAGAAATAACTTTTAGTGGGCCAATCACAAATCACATAGTGAGGATGTAAAGGCTAAACGTACTGCATTCACAAACTCAGTTGATATAGTTGCATGAGGGCACATATATACTTTACAAATAAAATGCAGTACAAAAGAAATATAATAAATGCTACCTTCTGTTATGTTCTATATAACAGTTTCTATTTTGTTGAGAGTACCAGAGAAGAGCTGGTGCATTGTGTCACAAAAGTTTAAGCGTTTGTGAGCACCCCAATCACACTCTAAGTGCGATCGCTGCACTAACAGTAAAAGACGCCCCACCGTAGTGTTATGGTTAGTAGAAAATGACCCTTTCTGTTCCTCACCTATGGTTCAATTCCTCTTCGTCTTCAAACACCCCAAAAGGCTTCATTGCGTCACAGAGCTTCTTGGTGTACTGGTTGTCTACTTCTCGTGGGGGTGCCAGGCTAATGGCAGAGGTGATGCCATAGTGTTTCTGAGGCTGCTGCCCGCCAGGCATGGTGCTACGAGGGAACAATACAAACAATGGCAGCTAACGTTACTACGTTATCTTTTAAAATAGTTTTCTCCATGTCATGGTTTCTCAAACCTCGTCTTCATTAAAAGCAAGAACGCTGAGTTGAAACGAATACATTCACCTGCCACAGCTGCATTTCGTGGAAGTGTTGTGCTTTGCTAGTTTCTGTTCACCTTCCCATTAATGCCGCGAGCCCATGTGTAAACACGCTACACGCCGCTCTGACAGCAATGTGCTTCGTGTACATGGCTCGAACAGCGAGCGTGTTGGTGACTTAATAGTTGTGTGCAAATCCAAACCCAAAAAATGACTTTATTAAAATAGCAAAAACGGGTTCGAAAACGAGCTAGGTTACCGACGGACGTTAGCCGAGAGGCTACAAACAGGTTGGAAGCGCTAATAAATTGGCTAATTTAGCAAGTTAGCAACACGTTAGCGGGCTGCTACGGAAAAATAGGTTCCGCCAACAAGCCGCTTGCCAGTCAGACCCGTTTAGCGGTTGATATTTTCTAGAACAGAAACAAGTGGTATCCGTTCATTTTGTTGGGCGTATTCACGCCATAGTTACCGAACATCAAACTAGCTGGCTAACCAGCAAACGGTGGCTGCAGGCCTTGTTTGGTTGTTGTGACAGTTGGCTAACGTTAGCTTTTAGCCTATTCTTCAGGACTCTCTTAAACGCGAACAAAAACGGCCATCAACGGATAATGCACCACATGCACGACTTACCTCGACATTTCTTTCATGACACTCTGAAAAGATTGCGCTGTTTTTCTTGCTGTGAACCCGTAAAAAAAACTAAGAAAGTCAGCAAGTAGAAATGAAAACAGCCTCGACCTGATTACAACAATGGTCACTTTCCAGAGAGCAGTTCAAACCTTCCCACTGAACCGGAATCACTTCTTATAAGATAACGTAGCAGCGCGTAATGCTGAGAGAATGTTCATATCTAATTAATTCACAAAACCTGCAGAGTTTATTTGAGTGCTGGCACCTAGCACGCGTTTTAGGAACTGTGTAACTGTGTTTTTTAATCCAAAACTACAAATGTAACGGCATTTTGTCGGAACAATGTCTGCGTGCAACACGCTGGGCGACCATCGTCAGAAGGCAGGCACCTCCCCCTCTGAAGTCACAAATCACGTGACCACCGAGGCCCGATTCCGCTGCTGAACCGCTGAACTCACAACTGGCTGCGACATGTTCCACACACACAAAGTGGAGTTTCAGTCGTAAAATACGAGATATGTAAGAACAGATCTATTCAATATTATATTTTATTATGGAAAATATTTAGTTTCCATTTGCTATATAAATTTACACCAACAGGTTTATATATTTTTGAATACTACTTTAAACCACTAACACATTGCTATTCTAAAGCCATTTCAAACCTTCTTTCTGTGTTTGTTCTATTGCCTTGATGTTGAAGTTAAAATTCCAATTTGTCTGCATGGTCACTTTATGACAACACTTTGTTACATGTGACCTTTCATCTGTTCTGGGAAGTTGAAGTCCTCCCCTTTTCCACCAAACATTCACTTTTGCATTTTGGACTTTGTGTTACTCACCTTGTTTAAACTGCTCAGACCAGCAGACTCAGAGAGATTTGACACTGCGGCACAAAGCACAGTGAGTTTGTAAAAATGAGCAACGAAACTCTTGTGAATGTAGGGAACTGGATTGCAGCAAACGAGAATGCTTTCTTGCCACCAGTATGCAACAAGCTCATGTGAGTAGTTTCACTTTGAATACAATCAATGTTGTTGCTTACTTCTTGGATTGCGTCATGACCAATAAGTGTTTCACTAGTTAAAACTCAGATTTGATAATCTCTTCAAATCACAATAAGTGTCTGAGTACCCAATTGTCTTTTTAATCACTGTCTCGCAGGCACTTTTCCCAGTTGATCATTATGTTTGTTGGAGGTCCCAATATCAGGAAGGATTACCATATAGAGGAAGGGGAGGAGGTAAGCGATAGGTACTCATTTCTTTTGTCGTGAGATTTTGTCGACGGGGTGGGGGGGCATCTGCAGGCCAAACCTGCCTCTTGTGATGTCACTTGAGAGAGGCTGGGCCTTAAGTTAAGCTATCAGATTTCACACAGACCCCTCTGGAACCTCCGGTTCTGAAAAAGTGAAGCCAATATGTAAGTGCTTTGAACTTGCATTCTTTCTAATGGCCAACAGGGCGAGACTCCTCTAGTTGCAAAACAAAGTCAGATTGTATAAAAGTCTATGAGAAAATAATCCTACTTCTCACTTGATTTCTTCAGTAAACATTGTAAACACAAGTGTTATGGGCATGGTATTCATTTTGTATACTGGTCCATTTAGAGTCAAATAGGCCCTAAAGCAGAGTGGGCATACCTTGTGATTGACAGGTCGCTACCATCGTTGTTGTCCAGAAAGTTTCCCGTTTTTTATCCTTCGATCTTTGACCCTTTCACGGTGTGTTTCCAGTTCTTGAAAGTTAATTGTAACATTTTGGTAACCTAATAATGTCTTATTCAGTATTTGGTAGTACCATCCTCTTGCCTAGTTGCCAAGATCGTTCTCATGATATTTCTTCTTCTTTTTTAGCTGTTCTACCAGGTGAAGGGGGATATGTGTTTGAAGGTGATAGAAAATGGAAAACACAAGGATGTGCACATCAAGGAGGGACAGGTAAGCTCCTAATATTTCAGGATTTTGTATTTAAAATGTTGCACTTTGTCTTATCCATACTATTTTGCTCTGACAATCTGCTTTCCATCCTTTTCTTCCTCCTTCAGATGTTCCTTCTGCCGGCTCGGATCCCCCACTCCCCCCAGAGACAGGCCAACACTGTCGGTCTGGTGGTGGAGAGGAGACGGCTGCTGACTGAGACCGACTGCCTGAGGTTATATAAAAAATCCTCAGTATTTACAGAAAAAATAACCATCTTTTACAAAACAGTGCATTAAATCAGAAATTCAAACCAGAGGTCATTTAGTGGTGACACACAAAAAGTAAAAAATTATCTGCTTTTCAAATATCCTGTCTGTAGTTTAGAGCACATACTTTCAACCAGAGAATTTAAAGTTAATTCTCCCTGCTCGGGCACATTAGATTAAAAGGACTGCAGTAATGTTATAACGGAGCAATTCCATGACCTGGGAACTGTTACCTGCTACCTTCTTGGGCACTCAGTTCTCTTCATTGGGAAGAAGATGATCTGATCTGAAATCATTGGAGTCATGTATTTACAAGAAAAAAACCACAGATATTCTTTGATATTAAGGTCGTAAATTATGCGAAATAAAATGCATCCTGTACATCCTTTTTTCTCATAAATTTACCACTTTAATGTCAAATAATATCTGCATAATCTCAAAAAATATCAAAGTTGTATTTATAGTAAACATATTACTTTATAATATCAGAGAATAAAGCTAGATTTTTTTTCTCATGAATCTACAATTTTATTCTGTAATTTGTTTTTTATTAATATTACGTCGTTAACACACAGCTGACAAAAATGCATAAAATCATTTTTTTGAGTGGCATCTTTGTATTGCACATGTAAAGATGAGGGACAATGTGTCCAAATAAACCTGAGCATTCAGTGAGAAAGTAACAAAACAGACATGTATGTGAGAGCAGCATTCAGATGAGCGTGTGCTGGTGCCTTCAGGTACTATGTGGACAACACCACCAACCCCCTGTATGAGAAGTGGTTTTACTGTCAGAACCTCGGGACCCAGCTGGTGCCAATAATCAAAGAGTAAGACAGCTTTCCTTTGACACACTTACAAACAGTCTCCATGAGATCAGGTTGTTTGTTTTGACGCAGTTTGTTGTTGCAGGTTCATGGCATCAAAGCAGGCCAAAACAGGAAGGCCTGATCCAAGTGAGACATTGCTTATGATTCCTGTAAAAAATAATAATAAGTTAAGTTCTGATTCCTGTCAGTTTTTAACTGGTGTTACCGTGCTTATGTTTGGATGAGCAGACACAGTTTTTGGAGAACCTCCGTTCCAGCTGAACACCATGAACGTGATGTCCCCTTTCTCCTTCAAAGACTGGCTGGACCAGCATAGGCCTTCCATGGCCGGCGGCATTCCCATCAACATGTTTGGAGCTCAGTTTGAGACCGAGGTACTACGAATTACATCCACATATGGGTTTTTGTGAAGGTTTACAGTTTCAACTTCTTGTTTTATCAAGTAAAATGTGTCTTAAAATTGTTAAGTACTGAGCATCCTGCTCAAAATTGTAATTCTTCTTGACATATTATTCGATCAGATAATTGCTTCTTTAAATAATACTTTTGCCTATTTTAGACTACTGTCGTCCATCCTTATATCCTTGATTCAGAAGGGAAATACTCTATTTTTTTACCAAACAAGGTGTGAAGAGCAGATGCGTTATATAATTGGGGTGCAAATCTGGTCTCAAAGACTGTGTATAAGAACTGGACGTAGTCGTTAAAACATTACCTGTTGGTTTGTGGTTTGTGTTTTGAAGCCTTAATGTTCGGCATTTTGGCCATACCATCCTGCTTTTTTGCAACCAGTGCAAGGAAGCATCCATATTTAGACTGCGGTGGAGTTACGTGGTGGTATGGACGCTGTCTACAGCTCTTCTAGCGACCTGAGCGGACACCATCCCTATTAGTTCTCGCACCGTCTGGTCTTATATTGGAAGTAGTATTGGAAACTTGTTCAGCATAGTGTACTTTTTTAAACCATGACCTGTTGATTTGGAAACTAAAAAACAAAAAAGTGATTTGGTGTTCAGTATTGCATTATAGGTACAGTGGATTTGATTGAAAATGTACAACCTGTGACTATGACAGGTGATGGTTTTTGGACCCGGACTGACGGAGACGGCAGTGCGGCAAAGCGACGTGTGGATCTGGCAAATGGTATGTTGGATTAAATGTGCTTATCCTTTCCGTAGCCTCATATGCCCGACCAGTCCTGATTGTGTGCCTGTGTGTCTTCATCTCACTCGTCTCTCAGGAAGGATCCTCGAGAGTTACTGTGAAGGATCAGGAGTTCAGTCTTTCTGCAGGAGACAGTTTACTTGTTCCTGAACAGAGCCAGTGAGTAAATTCTGAAACTTGGATATTCAGGATGTAGTTTTATAAGAGCTGATTTGTCAATAACCTCACATATGGTTTCTTCTTCTGTAGGTACCAGTGGCAGAGAGATGAGGGGACTGTTGCCCTGTTTGTGGTCCAAAACCCTGAGCGGAAGAGACCCTGAACATCACATGCCAATTTTCTCTGGAAGTAATTAAGTCAGGCTGTTCTCAAACAACGTTTGTAGCTATGCCTATGAAAGTCAATGCACTGTAATTCCAAGATATCCAATTTGTATGAAGTCCATGTAATCATTAACCATGATGTTCAAAGGCCGCAAACAACCCACAATGAGCGTCATGGTGGGTCAAACAAAAACTGGTCTGTCCAGGAGACCCTTGTTCGTGCTTCCAAACAAGACGTCATCTTTGATTTAGTTGTCACGTAGCTTCGGTCCCTAAGTAGAATATTACAATCCAAACCACAATCTTTTTCTTAACCTAACAAAGTACTTCATAAGCTTTCACTAAACCATTAGTATTTCACAATCTTTTACAAAACCTGAATGAAGTAGTTTTGTTGCCTAAACGTTTACTATGATAAGACTATATGAAACTAGACTATGCAGAAATTGACACGTGTCAATAAATACGGAATAACTTTTTCCATAAAATATCAAATGAGCTGTTGCAGGAGGATGTGCTGAAGTAGAAAAGAGAATCCTTTTCATTACTATCCTCCTTAAAAATGTTCTAGTGTAAAAACCTGAAAGGACAGGTTAAGGGTTTAATTAGTTACCAACAATCACCACGTCATGGATGATTTACAGGTTCAGTCAACACCATGTGTTTCTGATGGGCAATAACTGGACTTGATTTTAGTCTGTACGACGCGCTTTACTTGACTTCTAGCCAACAAACGAATAGGCTTGTTGGAGTTACAAATCATACATATACATCATATATCAAGGCCTGTTATTCCTGTGATCATGGACAGTATTATCATATTGTGAATTTTAAAAGTGCATGTATTAGTGCTTCGAACTGATTACAAATGTAAGCAAGTTATTCACCTTGGTCAGAGGTTTGCTTTCTGAAAAGTCACTTTTGAATGATCTCTAAATGGCTAAAAAAAAAAGTGGGAATAATAAATGTAAAATTAAATGAATAAATATACATTGTTTGTTTGAGTGTATTTATGATTTAATCATAAGCAAAAATAGCAATCTCAGACCATTTACAGGTGGCACATTTTCAGCCACCCCGCAGACTCCATGAAGAAGACCCGCTCCCTATGTAGGTGATGAAAATATTTTCAGTTGATTATACACTAATTAAAACAAAGTTATGAATATAATATTTAATTTCTGCCAGTAGATCCCCTAAATCCTGTACACTTTAACTTTAACTTAAGAAACCAAAGTTTGATTGAACTTTTATAGTTATAGGAGTTATAGGAGACAGTTATAGGAGACTGATTCTAAGTATTTAGTTTTGCATTCAGTGGCTAGATAATCCAAATATGATTCAAACCAGCTGGTGCAAATGAATAGTTGGAATTTAAAAAAAACACACTTGTTTACTTTTTTGCTGGGATTTAGATGAGAAAGTCCGTTTTGTGTCTGTTTTTTCTTCATAAAGTTGGACTCAGGAGGTGATTATCTCAGCTTAGCCCAGTATCTCTCAAAATGTGGTTGTTCCAGGTTTTATTTTAAGAAATGTATTGAGAACTTTACATATAACAAAAGTACAAAGTACACGGACAGAAAAATAAGTCATTTATAAATAGATGGTGAAATGCCTGTGATCGTGTAAATGTTGACATTATGTCGTTCACAGCTTCGCTCATGAATTGAGAGCGGCCGTATCAAGCATGCAACCCCCTTTTGAAAAGATTTGTAGTCGAAAACAAGCTCATTGCAGCCCCTGTTACTGACAAAACTTGATGGCTCACACGTGCACAATTTAATTTTGTTTTTCATAGGTTGCAGTTCATTATTATCTTGAAAATATGTTCAGTGCAAAACAGGTTAATTGCAGCCATAATCTGCTATTATTTTGCTAAATAGTTGTTATTTTTTGCATGGATAGAACTTTATTCGCACTGTTCTAACAATAGATTGTACTTGTTTTTGCCTGATGCAGCGATCTGGTTTATTTGAAAGTGATTGCAATTTTCTTTCTTATTTGAAAAAGCACGAATGGAGGAGTAACAAAATTTGCAATACAAATTCAGCATGGACCATTTTGTGACAATTTTGTTGGAGGGGGCATGAACCTTTTTCCTCCTTCAAAGTGGGGCATGACAGAAAAAGTTTGAGAACCACTGGCTTACCCCTAAAGACGGCTCCGTCCAAATAAAAAAACATGTCAAACTGATTAACTAACTCACGTATGCCTGTCTCATTAATTCCAAAACATAAGTGTTAAAACAACAATTTCTGGTTCGACAAAGAGTTTTCCTATTTGATTGTTCTGTCTTATGTTAAGGAAAAAAAACGCTCACACATTGATTGAATTAAAAAAGTTTAAAGATTTACTAGCACAACTTGGGACATGTGCACCAACTCAACAAAACAACAATTTGCATGAACACTTTGTAGATACTATTGGAAGCACAGTTTTTTTAGACTAATATCAGTTCAGTTGTGCAGTCTTATCCTCAGAGTGTTTCTGATCACATGTTGCTCAGCTATGAATGCAGCCAAAGTCCAGGGCAGTGCGTACTCCAGAGTTACCAGTCCTCCCAGGTTGTAGCGGTAACCTGAGTAGTCCCAGGGACAGGCCCCCAGCAATCTCAGCGCCATCCCACAGCTGAATTCCCACAGATAAATTAACATGATGTAGGCCGCCAGACGTGCAAGTAGCGGGAGACGGCGAGTCAGCAACTGAGCTCTCAGGACCTCTATGAGGAAGATGGCGATGGCGTACATGGGCAGCGCCCACAGGCTGCTGTGGCCCGCCAGTCTCCTGTCCCGGGTGCTGCACCAGTCCAACACAGCAGTGAAGGCAACTTCACAGAGGCAGCCATGCAGTGCGTACACATAGAGACGAGCAACAGTAGTGAGAGGACGACTTCGTGCTGCTGGGGCTCCATCATCAACACCAGTCCCTGTCTCAAAGAAGCTGTTATTTACACAACGTTCTTGGCTGTTTTGGAATTTTTTTCTAAATACAATTTAAAAAATGTGGCAAAAGGGACACGATCACAAAAACAAATGTAAGGTAAAAAAAGAAGGGGCTTTTTTGCCACGCCATAGAACCTTTAATTGTCTGGCAACATCACAAAAACTACAACGACGTTTGACACACGTTAAGAATTTTTCTCCATTTTTGTTTCCTCAGTTGCCCAAAGAAGTCCCTCCAGACAAACATTTTCTTCTTTCTAATTTTGTCCAGTTACAAATTTATTGCACAAAAGTGAGAGTGGATTCCCATCTTCGTTTACTTTTTAAACTTAAGTTAGTTAAGTTCAACATTCTTGAATCATAACACTTAAATAAAAGGTAAAATGACAACAAAGAACGTGCTAAATTGTCTCAGTGACAGGTCAGTACAGTCGTGGAAAATATTGATCTCATAAAATATAAAAAAAATAATAAGGATGCATGTTTCTCAGCTGATCATAATTCAAACTATGATCCTACTTCACTGTTGTGCTACCTATTAGTTTTGACATTAACATTAATAACATATTTACAGTAGTTCTCGTCTGTTCCTTGTCCCTGTACTTAAAAAAGTGTCAGTTATTTTTGGGAGTGATAGCAGCTTGACCTCCTGTGTTTTGAATTTTATTGACTTGTTTGCTTTGGGATTGTGAGTTGTTCCTCCCACTTTTATTTTTCAACAATGGCAGCATGGTCCTGATCATAAAAATTATGGTAATACCAAAACCAACGACAATAATGGGACATCTTTTCTTATAGAAATGTTACTCCTATTGTTACCCTTCCTCATTAAGGGTAATATCATGTCACTGTTAATTGCAGAATTTCCCAGTCTTAACAATTCATCTTTAATATTTACTTTCATTACTTTTAAATGGATGCACAATAATTCTTTTTAAAGGATTCAATAAAATTGTATTAAATTTTATTATTATATTATTGATATTATTAGAATTTTATTTAGAGGAAGTCAAATTTACTTCTCTTTTTTTCAAGATTTTCTTCCCCGCAATATAACAACGGCCCTCCAACGCACATATGCAGTCATGTTCCGTCCCACATGCTCCACTTTGGATTAACAGGCTTAAAGACCATTTAAGCCCAGTGAAAGGCTTGGAGAATCTTCAACAGGTTTTCCCTCTGCGCTACAACAAAAGTGCCATAAACAAAATAACTGAGTGGCCGTCCATGTCATTCAATAATTTCTCCTTAAAATGGCCAACAGTGGTCTCTTAATAGCATTGAATCAAACTCCACTTCAGACTTCAACAAATGGCATATTATGCCTCAAAGTGTCGCCTTCCAAAATTGCTTGACATGATAAATCAAACACGGTAAAATTTCTCACCTTGGTCATTACTGCCTTGCGTTCCCCTCGCATTCAACTTTCTCGCCTCCATCCCCAGGCAGCATATGGGTGCCTGTGCCTTTGTAATCCCTCTGCTTTCCTGTGTGTGTGTGTGTGTGTGTGTGTGTGTGTGTGGGTGTATGTGTGTGTGTGTATGTGTGTGTGCGTGCGGATCTTGGGCTAAACATTAAGCGGGTCCTCGTTATCACAGCGATTCCATGTGTCACAGGCAGAGGTCGTGAACCAAAGGACGGACTCTGGAAGCTAAAACCTGGACCCATCTGAGGAACAAAAAACGCCTGTGTGCAGTATTGATCTTACATCGGGAGGCTGTGGTTACGTAAATTGTTTCTTTAGAGCAATACAATAGGTGCACAAAATATGTGAGGGTGAACGTAAAGGGTTATCAGTGAACCGCAGCAGCTGGGTGTGTCAGGGACACTGCAAAGAAGACGTAGTGATCTATGATAAAACTGTCTGTGAAAGTTACATTTCTCAATTCCATAACAGTAGTATTTGTTTTTCATTCTTCATAATACATATGTGTTTATAATATTTCAGATTAAACTGGATTGTTTGCCATGCGTGAAATGTGAAGTGTTCTGTCTCTCAAATTTCTTTTGATAATTAAAAGTAATTCTAGACTAAGCAAATTCAAAGGTTTCTTAAGTTTATTTCTGAATTTACAAAATGCATCTAACTATAAGTGAGTGATATGTTGAAGTTATAAAGTAATGCAGGTCTGTTTTTTGAGATACTCTCTGCCTTTGCACAGATAGAGCCTTCAATTCAATAGATTCGTCCTGTTAAATGTCAGGTAGTCTGTGTGATTTATTGGGTATAAAAGATCAATTTAATATTTAATTAATATGAATTAATTATTATTATAATTATATAATAATACTATATATTTTCTTCACATTGGTTATTAGTTATTGTAAATATTGTCTATATATGTTGATTATTTACTTTAAGCAGTTCAACAGTTGAACTCGCTCCAAAGAGATTTATAGTATCTTATAAAGATTGTTATTTGTCATTCATCTGCAATTTAAGAAATCAGTAACTACAATTGACTCACAACGCATCAACATGCAAAGCTGCCAGCAACCATTTAAACACGCACTCTATAAATATGGACAGATAGCCCGGTACAGTTTCAGACATGCACAGTGTAAAGTGTAACCATAAAGTGACTCTGGGAGCAGATGTCAGTCCTGACGTGGTGCCACTGCTGCGTCCCGTGTGTTTGTTCTGTGTGTACTCTAATAAAACAGTTAGATAAATGGCGGACCTTTAGATCAGAGTCCAGTGATTCTAACAACCACACCTTCGGGTTTGGGAAGTGGGACTGCACTGCTGTACGTGTGTCAATGACCATAAAGTTATCAAGCAGACAAATGTTGGACACTTCACACAGAGGTGAGCCAGGCTGACTCTGTGTGTTGCATTGTTGAATGCTGAATTGTCACCGAAGAATATTTGGTTGGGGTAATTAACATTCTCTTTCTCAGAAAGCAGAGAGCCTTCCCTTGTTACTCTTTTTAAGTCACTCGTCATCAATCTTGAGGCGGTCTGGTGTAGTAAATTGAACGCGCGTAAATTAGATTGAAATAATTGGAAAGTAACAAAGAGGAGATGGGTTGAGAGAAGATGAGAAGAAACAGGGTATGACAACATACAATGAGAGGCTCAAGGATGAGATGAGTTGTGAGAAGTTGAGACGATGTATTGAAATGTGAAGCGGGGAGATGATTGGATGTGAGAAGATAAGATGACAAAATGAGATGTGGGAAGATGAGATGACCTAATGAGATGTGAGAAGATGAGGTCAGAATCAACTTTAATGGCCATGTAACACATACATGGAATTGACTCTGTAGCGCCTACCAAAGGGGAGGAGTTGTAACAGCTTGTGTCCAGGGTGTGAAGGGGTCTGCAGTGATCTTTCCAGCCCGCTTCCTGACACTGGAGGTGTACAAGTCCAGGATGGAGAGCAGACTGAAACCAATAGTTCTCTCTGCAGATTTGACTATTTGTTGTAGTCTGACTCTGTCTTCTTTGGTGGCCGATCCAAACCACGCAGTGACGGAAGAACAGAGAACAGACTGGATGATGATGGAGTAAAACAGGATCAGCAGTTCCTGAAGCAGGTTGAACTTCCTGAGCTAGAGCAGGAAGTGAGAGGACCAGCTGTCATAATTTGACTTTTCTGTTTTACTGTTTTATTTTGTAGTCTTGTGTCCTCTGTGTCTCTGCACTTCCTGCCGTGGTGATTGTCTGTCTAACTGGTTCCTGCTTGTGTATTCCCCTCACCTGTGCTGCCCTCATTGTGTCCACCGGTTTCTCGTTACCTCCCTCTTGTATTTAAACCCTGTTTGTCTCCTGTCCCCTTGTTGGTTCGTACTGTGTGTTTACTGCGTGTTACCTTGTGTGCCTCTGTTCCCTGTGAGTTGTAGGTCTCTGTTAAATTATAGTGTTTTTTTTCTCAAATAAATTACTTTGAACTATTGCATGGGCATTTGGGTCCTCACTCTCCAAGCTTCCCGTACCGTGACACCTGTCTGATGATGAGATGATAAGATGTGAGGAAATGAGATGACATAATGAGATGTGAGAAGATTCAATTCAGTTTTATTTAAAATCACAAATACAAAGTGTGCTTAGGAGAGCTTTGCAATCTGTGCATATAACATCCCCGTTCCGGGACGTCACATTGAATGTTGAAAAACTCCAAATTAAGATAGAAAAAAATCAGCAGGTCCATGTTAGGGGGCAGGACCGTTTCCAGACACAGATATGATCCCTGGAAACCAGAGGTGAGGAAGCACAGAGGCTCGCGGAGAGAAGTACAGTTAGTAATGTGCAAGATGAGGAGATGTGAGAACATGTGACGACATAATAGGATATGAAAAGATGAGATGCGAGAAGAGGAGATGACATGAGATGGGAGAAGATGAGTTAATGAGACGTGAGAAGATGAGGCGACATAATGAGATTTATGCACATTGAGTTGCAGCTGCACATCATAACACCATGTAGGCTAGACATGGACAATATTAAATACAACAAATGTTTGAAATGAACGAGATAGATTCATTCATGAATTTAACGAGTTAACTCATCAAGATTACAAAATATAATTTACGCTGTAGCCCTGGCTCCACAACAGCAGCAATTAGTATTTAAAACATTTGTCATTGTTTTAACTTTGGTGCAGTTTGATTGTGAAAACTTTAAGCTGATGTCTGGTGTGTCTTTGAGATTCACTTTTTTTCTGCAAGACTTGTTTTACTTTGAAAATATTGAGGACTGTGAGTGTTTCCTTTGGTCTCGCAGTGGCTGCGACCAAGATACCATTGAACCGCCCGTTTCTCTGAAGACTTACTTTACATTTAACGCGCGACCATAGGCATGTAGGTTAAGGTTATATGTGTAAGAGCAGGACCACCACAATGCGGAAGACGTTGAAAGGAAACCCTGCCGTGTCTGCTGCCGTATTATTTCGCCATAAATTGAAATACTGTACACTTCTCGAAACGTTTTTTTTTCTCGGAAATAGAGCGGACATGTATCCGTACGACACATCAATCATTCCCAGTAACGTTAGCGAAGACGTTTGTGGGAAACTGGCGCAACAACGTATTAAAAATAAAAAACAAACAGTATGTAGTCTGTCTGCTGTTAAAAGACCAACTGCCGTGTGGACACAGTGAGCTCCAGTGGCGCAATCGGTTAGCGCGCGGTACTTATATGTCAGTACACTGTAGAGCAATGCCGAGGTTGTGAGTTCGAGCCTCACCTGGAGCAGCTTTTTGATGAAACGTAAAACAGCGAATCTTTTCCCAAAAAAAGAACCGTTAACCAAAATAAGTACACTTATCTTGCTTGAAATATTATATACAAAGGCACTCTTCCAAATAATCGGCAAATCAATGGAGGTAGACATTAAGAAAGAAAAAAAATGTATAAGCACATTGGGAAAATATATGAATCGTCATTACTGTTGGATTAAAACCCTCATTTTTGTTTTACCAAATATTACATACTATTTCTGTTCCTATTATGTGACAATATTGAAAACAAACATAGGTAGTCTTTACAGAACAAACTCTGAAGAGGTAATTCAGCTCAACCGAAAACAGGGGGCAGTATCTCTCCATCTCTGCGAAGATCCGGTCTCGTAAAGTTGGGGGAAAGGACACGCCACTCAAGTACTTACAGTATAGGATGTATGCTGACTTCATATTTACATCTTATACTAATCATTTACAAATGGTCTCAATTCTCAAATCCTACATTTTGTTATGTGATGTAATGTCCATTAACAAAAAATCAAAGATGGATGTCAAAACTTATTGCATGCCCAACACTAATCTTTGAGGAGAATATTTCCTCAAGTCATAGATATTCTAATTCTACTTCTAATATTTTGTAAATATGACATGCCTACTTTTTTTCCTGCTTCAACCTGTATCCAGTAGACTCTCTTTTGCACAGAGATCAATTTATTAAGTGAAGGAAATAAGGCATATGCTTAAATTAATTTCATATGACATAGGTTAAACTTCAAGCGTGAATAAAAAACATAATGATCATGATAGTGATTAGACCATGAGTCTGTGTGAGAGAAAAGAGAATAAATAAATAACTCGACAAGACACTTTGCTTCCAACCACTAGGGGTCATTGTTGTCTACTGTTTAAACATGCTGGTCCTTTTTTTTCTTCCTGACGCAGACGTGACTGCTTGAATGTGACTGGCTGTGTCTGCTGTTTGAATGAAAACAGTTGGTCTGCCTTTGCTCTTCCCACTCCCACACTCTATGTATTCTGTGTGTACTAATCGTTAAATTTGACATTATTAACAAGTAAGAACTGCCATGAGACTTGCACATATAGGTCTAAAATGCATGTTGATGAAAATTGGGCATATTGTTGCATGTATAAAAGTTTAACATGACAAAGTAATTTTTCATCTTGCCATGCTGGCCATTTAAAATACTTAGGAAGTAGTCCGAGGAGAACCTTGAGGTGATGTAAATGGCATTATGCATTCATGAATAGGAAGATGGATAGATATGATTTGATGCAAACCTCACAAACACACGCACCTCCCCCTCTCCCCCTCCCACACACACACACACGCAAGTTTCAACAGGCTTAACCCAAAGGTGGATGCATAAGTTGCATGTCATTGACTCTCGTAAGCTCAACACCAGAGCTAATGTAGAAAACATGGTCTGCTTGGAGACTTCAACTTGCTCCATAATAATCACTTGAGGCTACCTGCATTATGCAGGAGATCACTTTTAGACAAAAAGATGGCCTCTGTGTGTGTGTGTGTGTGTGTGTGTGTGTGTGTGTGTGTGTGTGTGTGTGTGTGTGTGTGTGTGTGTGTGTGTAAGAATGTTGGTTTGGGTGCAAAGAGTATTTTGCATGTTAAAGAAGTCTTTATAGTTTACGTAAATGGGATATGGGGATAGCTCACATTCAAGACACAACTTTGCCTCATCTGATCTAACGAACACATGTTGGTGTTGGTATTGCAGCCCAAGAAAGGCAAGAATTCATCCAAATCATGTTTTCTCTCAAAGCCACATTGGTGACATTGTTGGTGACATTGTTTGCGCATGTAAAATCTGTCAGTCTACTGGCATAAATACACAAATACTTTTTGACCATTGTGTCAGAACAATACAGGCAGAATTAGAGGTTAGTATTGGTTATACAGTAAGGTTCATATCAACCAACGCATTCCACACATTTTGTCTGTCTTTGAAGTATGTGGGTCATCGCGTCTTTAGCTGCACAATAGCGTTTAGTTTGTTTGAATATATGACCCGCTGACCCATTTCAGATGAGTAATCGGTGGGTGTGTGTATGCATGAGAATCAGTGATAAGGTAACCGAAAGAGATACACTATGATAGGACAGTGGGAGAGTGGATAACGATGAAAAAGAACCGAAGGTTACGCCTGAGAATAAACAGAACCTGACCAGCACCACAACTGCTATTCTGTAGGTGTTGCCCTCATCTGGCTTGCGATATTAATCACTTCCTCTGATTAACCCGCCATGTTCGCACTTCCCTGCAAAAGACAGTCAATGCACTCTTTCACGATTGAAATAACACACTCACCACCAAATGCGTTCATTTCATAAGATGAATAGCCGTGGTTATAACGAAGCCTTGATCATGAAGACTCCTGACTTTATGCTATTTGCTTCCCACAAGAGCACTACGTACATTAAGACTCCCTTTTAAATTGTGCAAAAACTCAGATATTGCAATGATGGTTGGCCTTAACTCCAATTCAGTATTTTTTTTAAAAGGCATCCTGCAATGGTATATTAAGATCTTCAGATCCAAGCTCATCCCCGTTACTAACCGTGCAGCTATGTGTCAAAGCTGTAATTCACATCTGCTTTTGGTTAGCGCCGAAAGTTCACTCACTATCTAGCTTTCTGACAGCTCCCAGGCCCAGCTGTTATGTATTGCGAGCCCGTAGGCTCTGCTCATTACGTGTGAAGGTATAATTATTATCATTATTGTTTTTTTTCTCCCCCCTTTTCCACTGCTTGCTCGAGCCCGGAGCGACACCACTGATGAAACGCCTGTCAAGTTGCCAAAACGGAAGTGATGTCATTTTGCCTGTGTGTGTGTGTGTGTGTGTGTGTGTGTGTGTGTGTGTGTGTGTGTGTGTATGTGTGTGTGTGTTAAATATAGATAAGGAGGGTGAGCTTTGCTAAAAACTTGCGATAATGTTTTGTTCCTGTTTGTGAATTTCTGCGGGTCGTCTGATGAAGAAGTCCCAGATGTGCCATTTACTTAATCTCAACTCTCTAACCTGTAAACTTTTCTCACATGTCATCGTCATCATGGGTGCATGTGGCCAGGATTGCTTTGTGTGCGTAAAGGGATTAATTGCAAATGGGACATAATGTTGCGGCCAAATTCAGAGACGAAGGAAGAGTCCTGACTGGTTGATCTATCACCTACACATCTAGTTAACTTCCCCACCTCAGATAAACAGCAGCACACAGCTTCTCCTTGGGACAGACTCAAGGCTGGATCTACCTCTGCCCAGATGACAGTGGTTGATACAAGATGTTTCATTTTATGCCGCCTATTTGTAGCGTGTAGCTTTGTGGAAACAGCAATAGGCGAGCGTTCAGAGCAAAAAACCCACCCACATCAAACTAGAAGGGCAATTGGAGAGCGCAAAACTCTGCCAAGGCCTCGCCCTCTCTCCGAAGCGAAATTTGGATCTGAAATTTGGATCCGCTCCAAAATGTAACAGGTTCTTCCTTTGTCCCATGACACACCCCTCCACCAGTTTCTCTAAAATAATTCCATAACTCTGCTGAAAAAACAACCAACAAACAACCGAGAACATAACCTCAATTGTGGTAATACCAGGAATGGTCTTTTTGTTTTGTTTTTACAGCGATTGATATGGGTTCCCGTGCTGGGACGATGTGAGATACAACATTGCTGTTGCCAACTAAATAATCCACCAACAATGTGCAAAAAACACTAAGTAAGGCTTTTACAGCCTACAGAAGAGAAGTTTTCAGGTTTTTGTGTGTTTACCTTTGTTATGACGCAGAACCATATTTTGAGATCAAGCTGACAATACACAGTGAAACATTTAGTTTAATGAAGTTCAAAGGATAAATATATATATCAGACACAAGTATTTTCTATATTGGTTTTTATTTGTCAAGTTCCACAGACACTAAAAATAAATGAAAGGTTGCTAGTTACAGTAATGTGTGCTGTGCTTTTCCTCTCGGGAGAAATGAAAAGTGAACCAAGCAAGCGGCAGGTGGGAGTTTTTTGTGTCCCAAAAACTGTGCTGAGCCAGATGCACTTAAGAAGTGGAGGGTTTCTACAAGTGTGTGTGTGTGTGTGTGTGTCAAGGACAAGGGTGTGTAGAGCCATTTGGCTGTCTTCCCCGCTCCACCTCCTTAACCTAATTAAACATCCCTCCAACAGCCTGGTTCCTTTTGCCAACTCCAATCACACACACTCAGACACACACAAAGACACACACACACACACACACACACACACACACACACACACACTCGCCATTTTTATGGACTTTTGGGTCTGTGTGGGTCAGATGTATGAATCAGTGTTTGTGTGACTTTTCAGGTTCACACAAATGTACTCATTCCCTTTTTTTTTACATCCAGGAAACTTGTACATAAAACTTTACAACAAACCATTACACCGCCCCATAACTTCCAGGAAAGTCGGACATCTTTATTTTAACAACTTCCTATATCTTCGCAGGCTAAGGCTCTTTTTTGTCAAAGAAAAAAAAGAAGAAAAAAAAACCAGGGAGATTATATTATCGTCCAAGTCAGAGATTTAGTTTGCATCCCAGCCTCCGCTCTTCTCCTCTGGCCCAGGGATTCTGGCCTGGCGGGGCCTGGTGAACAACCACATCCTCTACGAACGTGCCTGCCCATCCAGATAGATGTCACAAATAATGGGGGGAGCGCTGGGAGCGTTTGATTTATGTATGCGCAGAGCCCATCTGGAAGAGGAAGAGTGTGTGACCTGATGGAGGGCTAGGATCTCTAAAAGGGGTCCTTCCTGAGAGTCTAAGCCAAGCAGCATTCTTGGCTGCACTGACCTGAACTCATCACAGAAAAAAAATGGGCGACTTTTTTATATATATATATGTGTGTGTGTGTGTGTGTGTGTGTGTGTGTGTGTGTGTGTGTGTGTGTGTGTGTGTGTGTGTGTTAACAGCTAACAGCGAGCTAAGCAGACCAGCTTCCATTGCGCATGTCTCACAAGCACGGTGAGATTGCACCGCCAGAGTCCACAGGGATTAGTCTCCAGCTACAGCTTCTTCTTCTTCTTCTTCTTCTTCTTCTTCTTCTTCTTCTTCTTCTTCTTCTTCTTCTTCTTCTTCTTCTTCTTCTTCCGATTAGCAGTGTTCTGCTAATTGGGAAAAATTATTATAATACATGTAGTGTATTTTTAAAAAACAATTACATTATAAAATGTAATGCATCTGCTGTTTGCAGACGATGTGGTCCTGTTTGCTTCCTCGGACCGTGACCTCCAGCATTCGCTGGGGCGTTTTGCAGCCGAGTGTGAAGCGGCAGGGATGAGGGTTAGCGCCTCCAAATCCGAGGCCATGGTTCTCTGCCGGAAACCGGTGGATTGCTCCCTTCAGGTGGGGACAACATGCCTGCCCCAAGCGAAGGAGTTCAAGTACCTCGGAGTCTTGTTCACGAGTGAGGGTAAGGTGGAGCGAGAGATCGACAGGCGGATCGGTGCGGCTGCAGCAGTAAAACAGGCGCTGTACCGGTCCGTCTTGGTGAAGAGGGAGCTGAGTCGGAAGGCGAAGCTCTCAATTTACTGGTCGGTCTACGTTCCAACCCTCACCTATGGTCACGAACTCTGGGTCGTGACCGAAAGAACGAGGTCGCGGATACAAGCGGCCGAAATGAGCTTCCTCCGTAGGGTGGCCGGGCTCAGCCTTAGAGATAGGGTAAGGAGCTCGGACATCAGGAGGGAGCTTGGAGTCGAGCCGCTGCTCCTTCGTATCGAAAGGAGTCAGCTGAGGTGGTTCGGGCATCTAATCCGGATGCCTCCTGGACGCCTCCCATTAGATGTTCCAGGCACGTCCAACTGGGAAGAGGCCCCGGGGAAGACCCAGGACACGCTGGAGGGATTACATCTCCCGGCTGGCCTGGGAACGTCTCGGGGACCCCCAGAACGAGCTGGAAAATGTTGCGGGTGAGAGGGAAGCCTGGGTCGGTCTGCTGGGTGTGCTGCCACCGCGACCCGACCCCGGATAAGCGGCGGAAAATGGATGGATGGATGGATTATAAAATATATGTAACTTTTAATTATTAAAAAAAAGTTATATTTATAGATATATAATTATATTTTTAAATTATACAATAGCTATAACTTTGTGATTCTGTTTAGGCCAGCAGAGAAGACATAGCTGGGCCTAACGGCCCGCCACTGGTTGCTAGCACCAATCTGAGTCAAGCCTTCCTCACTCCCTGTTGCTCTGAATCTTCCCATGAACAGTTTGCATGTACAGATAAACACAAGCTCTAAATTTGATAGTTCTTTAAAACATCTGCTTCTGCAACAACAGACACTGACATAAACACACACATGCTCTCCCCTCCGGTCAGCATGACTTGTATGTTTGCAGCTTTGTTGCTACGACAAACATCATCATTTTCAGTTTGGTGCAAGCCAGGTGGGTTTCGTTAGTCCTTCACATATTTAATATGGATCCAATGATTTTATAATGCAGCCATTGTGTCCGTTTTGCCCCCTGCACAATAATGGCAGAATGAGTCAAATGTGGATGGACGATGACCCTTTGATGGAGGAGATGGTCTGTCTGAACCTGTGCCAGTGTGATTGGGTATTCTCGCTGCCCAGCCGTATTTTAGGGGCCTTGTTCGTTCCTATAAGAGTAATTAGTGTTGCATGAAGCAAAAAAAAAAGATTAAGTATAACATTGAGCTTAAAATTACACGGATCTTTCAGCAATATCACGTACACCAGCGTATCCTTCAACCCCGCCTCCCTGCCTTTGCTCCAGCCTTGGTCTTGAACTCATTCGCATGAGAAGAAAAACCTCTGGATTAAGTGGAAAGAATAGAAGAAGAATCTTTTATTTTGGAACTAGTTTAGCTAGTTTTCGTGGTATGTATTATAGTTTCTCTGCGTCACAATATAGCTTCAAGTAGCTGACAGAAAGACAAAATTATCCTTAATAAACCCCTAGGGGAAATTATTCTCTGCATCCAAACCATCCTAAGTAAGAAGCAGTGTGCTGCAATGAGGCGCCGGAGGAGCTGGGGGTTCAGTGTCTTGCTCAAGGACACTTCAACATTTTAACTCAGGAGAGACTGGGCATAGAACCGGCTACCTTTATTTTTTCTGGCTAGCGATAATTAATTTAGTCTTAAAAACATGTCAGCAAAGAACATATATACAAAGGAACGTTAGCCTTATTCTTTTTTGGTTATGGATAATTCATTATGTAAACCTAAAACCAACATTACAGTCCCCCCCCCCCCCCCCCCAGTCTCATTAACCTTACTTAGCACAGGAATAAGGCAGAAGCAAACATGGCAGACTGATTGACCAAACTTAATCCTCTTAATCTTAAATACAACCTAACATGTCCACCAATGTAACGTGACTTACATGGCAATGTGACCTTTGAAAAGAGCGATCATATCTAAGTATAGCAGGAAAGGGGAAAAGTAACCAAAGTTCTGATGGAGTCCAAAAAGGAGCGGTACTTAGGAACGGGCAGCTGGGCGCAGGGGAGTTGTATAGATGAAATAATTAATGTTTTAAGGGGGGGGCATTGCTGCCAAGTTGCTTTTCTTAATAGTTTTACTCTTTGGCTCAACCCCTGTGTATAACTGAATGCATGATAAATGCAGAAATACTGCAAATGGCCCGTAGTTCTCCGCGTCTTCCCTGTCTTATGTGTTCTGCACATGCCTGTATCAGCGTCTCATGTAGACAGACAGGGCACAACCAAGTGTGCTGGTGCGTGAGTGCATTAGTCCTGGGTGTTGGGTGGATCTGTCGGCGCCCAGCCTATCGCTCCCCGTTGGCACATGAAGGGCAGTATGGTGGCTGGGGGCTGGGAGCTGCTGACATGGCCGCCCAGTTCAAAGAGATGGAGCAGGAGATGCAGGCAGAGAGCGAACAGAGCGGCCTTTATATTCACCTTGGCTAAGCCTGGGAAAACTCTGCAGTCCCCCCTCATACACACACACAACCTCGTGTTCAGGCAGGGAGGCAAGTGGACTTACAGGTGCTGTATAGTGCTGCTCTGTAATCGGTCAAAGAAAACTCCACAACATCCCCTGTATTTCAATGAGGCTGATGGATGTCACCGCTTGTAGGTTAGAACATGTGAAAATATCACAAGCCGGTGTGTCTAAAAAAAATTAAAAATAGATTTTCCATCCACCAGAGTCAGTGCGGATGCTGAGGCTGAAAAATGCCTTCTAACCTCCATCCATGCCAATATCTTTGGTGGTAGTTATTTTCCTCTTGCACCTACTGTAATTGTAAATTAAAAACTACTGTAATTTACTTTCACAATCTAATACACAGCGAATCAGTTTTAACACTGCCACAACCAGGATGGTTTCTCCATGTCCTTGTTTTTGCCTTTGACAATTGGCTACATGCATTAATGCAACCTGAAGGGAGCTACAGTTTATTAAATTACAAATATAAAAGGTAACAAAAAAGAATGTAATGATTCATTATTTAGAAGCCTAAGTCTATAGCAAGTAATCATTGTGGTTTGATAATACTGTAAATTCTCAAATAGAAAATTTCTGCTAATGTACGCAAAGCCAATAGATTACATTCAAGATTCAAGATGTTTTTACTGTCAGATGAACATAGATAACAGACGGTTATTCGCTACAATGAAAAGCTTATTTTGCTCGGTCCTCAGAATTACAATAAACTTAAGTTAAAAAAAATAAAATAAAATTAAATCAGGCACAAAATATAAAAGTCTTATTGAGACTAAAAATCACAGGCAGCAACATAAAAAAAACACATAGTTACAAACAGAAAACATAGAACAAGAGGTAGTTAGTCAATTTAAGAAGCATTTACATTTTAGGGAACCTGCCTCTGTTTCTCTCATTCCAGATTTAAAAGCAGTCGGTGATATCAGTTCTATGAGCTTTAAAACATTTTGCAACATATTCCATATTGAGTGGCCAGAGTACACAAAAGTCCTTTTTCCTATTTCCGTTGTGGCATACGGGACAGTGAGCATAAAAAAGTCCTGAGAACCCAAATAGTGTTTTCCGACACTTCTCTGCATGATAAAAACACACAGGAACTTTGGGAGCAAGCCAAGGATTGCCTTATGAATAAAGGTGTACTAATGACAGAGCCGACAGGTGGCCAAAGCAGGCCATCCCACCCGAGAGTATAACTGACAGTGGTGAGTCAGAGCTTTACAGTTTAAAATCAAACGCAATGAAGCATGGTAAGCTGCGTCCACCCAACAAAGACAGTCCAACACAGGCAAACAAGTAGCAGCAACTACTTACTTTTTGACATTTGAAAAGCACAGCTTATTTCGAAAATAAAAACCCTGTTTTAACCTCAACTTTTTTACTAGATACTGAACATGTGGCTGGTATTTTGAACAACATTAAAAGCATTTTGCAAGCGATCAATTGCCTGCACAAGAGTTGACGAACAGCAATATGTCACTGGGTCATCAGCATAGAAGTGTCAGTTAGCATCCACCACATTTTGGCCCATATTATTTCTATGAATAGTAAATAAAGGTGGACCCAATACAGATCCTTGTGGCACACCTTTACAGACAGTAGCAATATCAGAAGATAGACCCTCATATCTAATGCACTGAGACCTATTCTGAAGGTAGCTCGTGAACCAAGCGACCGCTTGTTCCGAGAGCCCTGAGTTGAGGAGCCTCAGCCTTAAAACCTCACGGTCAACTGTGTCAAATGCTTTGGACAGATAAATATACAGTGACGCACAATGTTGCTTTTTGTCAAGAGCAACACAAATGTCATTAACCACTTTCATTGCAGCTGTAATAGTGGTAACTGTAATAGCTATAACATCAGTGCAAGAATTCACAGACCCTGGACCATAAGAATCAAACAGTGCGCCAGAAGATATGAAATGAGTGTTAAAACAATTTAGCATCTCCATTTTTTTATGGACAGCACCAGAGTCCTTCATAGTAAAAACAGGTAAAACTATTGCTATAAGTATGATAAAATATGATAATAGTATATTAGGAGAAATATGATAATAGTATTGCTATGATAAATATGATACAATATGATAATAGTATTGCTCCTTGTATCTCTATACACTATGCATTGCTACAGCATTGCAATTTGTCGGAAAGTTCACATGTTGATGGTATTTCGGAAGAACAACGTCCTGATGTCCAGTCTCTTGTTTACTGATGATGTCATGCAGAAGCCTCAATGCCGTTGGGGAGTCTGCTCGTGGCGGGATGTAAACTGACAGTGACATGTCATGACTGTCTCACAATCTTCCATGATACTGAGGTCAATATGATATAAATGGAACCATTTTATGTACAATCAGCGGGAGCTAAAATTATCGCAGAGCATTTTTCTGAACGGAAACCTTTAATATCACTTAACAACGGTACGTTTACCCATTTTTCGTTTCGAAATATATGTATATGTATATATATATATACTTTTGGGGGAACTTTGGGAACAACTGCTATTGAGCTGTATAATGCTAACACATGCTCCTCACTGCTGTGGCCTTTCTCTTACCTTTCACTATGCTCTCTCACTGGTTTGTTCCATTGGCTCTCTATATTGCACCATTCATCTCTGCCCTATATACAGGCCTTCGACACTTGGTGTTTATAACCTGCAATACTATGCACTCACACCTGGCAGAAGATACTGTTATACTTATTGCGCTGCCATCATGCGATGGCCCTCAGCAGCAGTGCAACCCAACCTCTGCCCCCCCTCCCTCCCGGCTCCACCGCAAAAACCCTCCAGGATCTTTATTTTTCAATGTTTTTTTTCTTTAAACTACTAACGTACTTTTATGACACCTTCCATTGGACTGACTATGATAACACTTGCTGGAGCAGGCTTACGTGGACATTGGCAGGGCCAGGCAGGCATCACTCAGCAGGCCGGTGCTGTTTTATTAATAGTGTTTTATGCTTCGCCGCGGATGGCAATGAATGTGGCCTTTCAGTTGAGGACCAGAGAGCAAAGCGAAGGAACCTGCGTGTGTGTTTTGTAAGAACGGGCTTAGGGAAGGCTGGTTTATATGCTGCGCCAGTGTCTGATTTGTGTGATTGAGGTTGTGTTTGTTTGTGTGTGTGTGTGTTAGAATGGAGGCGAGAGGCTGACATCACTTCTTCCAGTGCCGAGGGGGTTGTTATTGTTGCCGTTCTCGGCCTCGAGGAGCTTGAGCGCCGGCATATATTTCTATGGAACTACACATCACAAGAGCTCTGTCATTTCCTAATGTAGACACAGCATGCACGCACGTACGCTCACACACACACGCACACACACACCTGCGTGCTCGCACACACACACACACACACACACACACACACACACACACACACACACACACACACACACACACACACACACACACACACAAAGAAACACGTACATGCTAATATACCGTCATGCTGACTGGAATACACATTCTCACACATAAGGTTGAAAAAAGAACAACGCACTTCACACACAAACACGCACACAGCAACAGATCATTTCCAGTTTAATTACAGAGCATTGGTCTGACACTGCTGCATTATCACCCCCACTGAAACCCTTCAATTATGGCTCAACATCAGCTGTAAATCTGCCCATATTAATAAATTAAAGGCGGGCTTGTGGGGGTTTAGGGCTCAGTGTGTGTGTGTGTGTGTGTGTGTGTGTGTGTGTGTGTGTGTGTGTGTGTGTGTGTGTGTGTGTGTGTGTGTGTGCAGGGGTACAGCACAAGTAGACACTTGCTTGCACATGTTGTCCAGACTTGGGGCTTAAACACACCAGGCTGCATGCAAAGAACATGCTTTCAGGAGCAATTTATGAATCCTGACAGCACTGTGCGGGCGAAGCAGTCATTTTCACTGAATAAAGTTTAAAGGTGCAATCTGGAATTTATTTGACCATCCACACAAGTTTGACTTTGGGAAATAGCTGATGGGAAATAAGCCTTCTTTAAAACTCCACAATACGCCACAGTAACTCGATACAAATGTTAGACAAATGAATAAACCTTTGATGCACTTTATCACTCCACAAGAAGCACATTTAAAGTTGACAAAGAAGCTTGAGTAAAAAAACAAAACACTCTAACCAAAGTAGTATAAAGAAACATGGCTTCTGCTTATTTTAGCTTTAGCTGTTGGTATGGGACGGTGGGCCCCTGGTCCCAGACGTGGAAAAGGAGCCACTATCTTACATACATAGAAGCAAGACAGACTTTGTGAAGCCTTTGCCTCTTTTTTGTGTTTGGTGGTAATTGGTAATTTGTTTCTTGATTTGGTTGTTTTGGGTCTCTTTGTGATTGTGTTGTGGCCCTTTAGTATCTTTTTGTAATTTTGTCTCTTTGTGATGTTGTTTGTGTTTGTTTGTGGTTGTCGTGTGTCTCTTTGTGTTCAATTTGGGTCTTTTTGTGTTTGTTTTGTATCTCATTGTGGTCATTCTATTTAAAAGTAATTGTATGCCTTTGTGGTCATGTTGAGTCTCTTCCTGGTTGAAACTTGTCTCCTTTAGTGAAATTTAGTCGTTGAGGGCCAAGAGGATATTCCATTTAAGCCTGTTCAACACAATATGAGGACACCACTTAATGAGGATGACAATAAGAATTGGAGGGCAGTTTGAATAATGCAGAGAGACAATACTTACATAAAGTAAAAAGTTATGTTGAAGTCTTTCCTTTCCTTTCTGACTGTGTGGTATTGGTTATATCAACTGGAATGAAAACATTTCCTCTTCATTTCCATTTCAGTTTGGAATGAAAACATGGACTTCACCCCCCTTCCTTCAGTCTGGGTCTCTGTCAGTCACTCATGTGTGTGTGTGTGTGTGTGTGTGTGTGTGTGTGTGTGTGTACTGAGTGCCCAGGGTGGAGATTAGGTCTGGTATTAATGGGATGTCCCTTGCTGCATGTCCCCCCTCAGCTCCCTCACATTCCACTGTCCCTAACATACACACTCACATACGCGGCCTTATGTGACCCCGCTCCACCCAGCCCTACTTGAACATACACATGTACACAAAACCAGACACATATTCCCCCTTTGGCAACGCTTCACTCCCTCCCTCCCTCACCCTCCCGGGCCTTTAGACATCAGAGCAGGCCTTCCCAATCCCCCTTTAGCAAGCACCCAGGCCTGTTAGACCAACAGACGGCCAGGTCTATTGTCCCACAGCTTGATCTGGAGTGTGTGTGTTGGTTTGGCCTGGACGGTAGGTTAGGATAAGGTTTGGACAGCATTGGATCCCTTCTAATCCCAGAAAAGCAAACGTAAAGCCGGGTCCAAGACCTCCGGCGCTTTCAGTGATACACCCTCCCTCACCTGGAAACACACGCACACACACACACACACACACACACACACACACACACACACACACACACACACACACACACAGACATAGTGTTCATATATATACAATGATATGACGACTTCCACAGTGAAACCCACAAGATTGGCAAAGTTGTCTTCCGAAGCCTAAAAGGCGAAATTACAGCAAGAAGTTGCACAGCAATATTTATCTTTAACTTCTCAGTATTTTGCCTCTTTCATTTAATCACCTCTGACATTTTGTCTTTAGGATTGATACTTCATACTAATTCCAATAATGTTGAAAAGGAAGACCAAAATCAGTTGGAGCTGGCTGGCTTAGAACCATAGAAATAATCACCAGTTCTGCTTCATACTTGTTATGTAAATTACTCAAATCGGAACATCAAACTCCATCGTATCTTGGTTCATAATATTATCCGTAGTCCCACAACAGCGTCTGAATGACGGCTGCTATCAGCGATACTTAAGATGGACCGGCAAAAGTTTGATTCAACAACAACAGGACGGCTGTAATGATGGGCGGAGCTTCTCAATGCTTATTGGCTGACGCAACTCAGCGTCACACAATTTTTTTGTCAGAGTTGGAAAATTTCAACTTGCGCGAATTTGCGCCGCCTCAAACGTTCACGCCGTGTTCTCTGTTCACGCCGTGTCAAACAGGCTATTCCCTTCACCATCAATGCGTCATTTGCGTCGCTCGATTGAAAATGTGCTTTTTTTGCAACTTCTGGCGTCTGTCTTTGCATGTAATCTACTCGCGCGAATAATTCACGCCGCGTTTGGTGTGAACAAGACATTAGTTGTTTTATGTATCCCACGGTTTGCAGGAACGCACAATGCAAACATTTTTATTATTGTAGAATTGGATGGTAAAAACTCACACAAACCCACTTTACACTAATTAACCTGTATTTGTATTATTAACCATAAAGCCAGGCCCAATTCTAAGATATTTTACTCAGTATTACTTAAACATTTATAAAGTTAACTATTCTCAGAGAAAGTAAGATTTTATAACATCAAGAAATGTAACTATTTTTCATACTTGGCTAAGTGACAGCCATTTCCAATATATACCATTCCTTCTGTAATCATCATACCTTACGTTTCCCACACTTTCAAAACTGAAAGGCTTTCAGGCTTCCTGTTGGCATACATAATACGTGGTGTGCATTTCAAATGCGTGTACATTCAAAACAAGCAAAAAAGGAACAAGCCCCCCCTGCAGCCTCTTTTTAACCTTCAGTTCCCGAACACTCCTCAGTGACTGTCAGAGGAAAGAGTTAAGCCTTGGGGTGTAAGTGTAATGCACACTGCCCCTGCGAATTGACTTTAAACGGGGGGAAAGAAAGTCAGAACACAGCAAACGGTTTTGATTTATGGGAGCAGAACCACATTTGATATTCATTTCCGCAGCTGTGGCCAGCTAAAAAAACAGCCCGCAAATAGACCCACACTGACAATGGTGCAGTGTAGCCCTCCAGTGTGTGTGCGTGTGTGTGTCTCAGAGCCTGCGTGCGTCAGTCCTATTTTAGAATTGTTTTGGGGCTCCTTCAGTCAAATTTGCCGCAGATGTTTCTGATCTGCCAAACACATATAATGAGTAATTATTGAAAACACCTTTTGATTGCCCCGGTTGTGTGGCTCTTCATTTTGTGCAATCGAAGCTGCGGTTTATTTTAGAGAGGCGCGGGATCCAATAATTTACTGAAAGCCAGCAAAACAGGCCTGCAGTCAGAGTCTCCTGAGAAGAGAAGAGAGTAAAGGGAGTTTTAGGAAATATTTCCCAACCCGTCTCAGTGAAATGAAAAAGAGCTGGAGAGATGAAGAGGGAAAGATTAGCAGCAATCACAACCAGTTAGGTGGAGAGAGAAATGAGGAGATTTGGTCGCTCATTGCCCACTATAGGCCTAAAACTGGGCATGTAGACTGATCATTTCTTCTGGAATTAAAAAAGATATATCTACAATGGTGTGGAAATTATATGCACAAACACATGTAACTCTCGGCTGTTTTGCAGCCGAGTGTGAAGCGGCAGGGATGAGAGTTAGCGCCTCCACATGCTAACGAGGGTAAAATGAAAGTATCCTTCATTGTATCTTAAAGTACCCGCCATTGACTGATAACAAGCCTCCTTGAGAGAGCTGACCTTTGACAAGCCGTAGTGAAATGGAGGTTATCGTAGGTGTTTAGCGTCATTGCCAGTTTTATTTAACCTCTTCTGTCATATGTTAGTCCACAAATTAGGTTAGCAGACGAAGGGGTGACAAAGGTCTGGTTTTACAAATATATCTTTTTAAGAAACTGCATGAATGAATTTTCCAGTTAGCAACTAAGCTAATGTGCTTGCTAACTGAAAAGCTAGCTACCTGACACTTCGCGAGCTTGCTTGCTTGTAAAGCTTCTTTTCCCACGTCAATAGCTCTTTACCTCATGAAATAATGACCAGTACTAAGAACAAAATGCCAGACAGGGTGAGTCAGGGAGTAATGGCACATTACAGAGAAAACAGGAAATCTTACAAGCCAATAAAGTTTTTTAACTTGCAGGATTCCAATTAAAATGTGAATATGATGACATTTTGGCATCAGTTTACCCTCATAGTCATCTCTCTGTACAATCACTGTAGAGCCCCAGCTGCTACTGTCACTGTGTAAAGTCTCTGCGACTTCACAACTGTGTTTGGACAAGAATACATGTCTACAAATTGGTGTCCACGATTCTGTGCGGGTGTCTGAGTGCTTGTTCTGTATGCGGGTGTTTGTGTTCTGCATGTGTGCATGTCATTTAGAGAGACAAAGGGCTTGAGGAGAGAGAGAAAGAGATTGTAGACAGGATGGGGGATGACAGGCTGGATCTGATTACGGGGTTGGAATGACTGGGAGGGTTTTTGCGGTGCAGAGCTTTCTCAATAGTACATTCCTGTGTGCAAGCCGGGGCAGGATCCACGGCTACAGGCTGGCCCCTGTCAGAGGGATTGCATAAAAAAAGGACCTTGTCAGAACAAGCAGTAGGGTCAGGACTCACACTTGGTAGGCCTTTGCTAGAAAAAAAGGGGAAGGGGTATTGTTTCTGGACGCTGGGTGACTTGCCCTCTGAAACTGTCAGCACTGAGCGGCGTGACCTTTCCAGAAGGAAGCCAACTTTTCTTTTTTCTTTTTTCGGGCCCAGAGGTTTCTCGGGGGCCAAGGTTTTGTGTGTGCCAGCAGGAAAACGTTTGACAACTGTACAAATCAGCGCTTTTCAAAAGTCAACACCTGCATGCCAGCGTGAGCCCTCGGTGCTGGAAAAGTCAAAGACTCACCTCCTCTGTCTGGTGAAATGCTACAACTCGCTTGAGGTCCTTCGACACAAACTTGCACAGAAAAAACACAATGAATCAAAGCTATCAGCTTGTCGAGTGGCGATATGCCAAAATGTCTTTTCTCTTAGGTGTCTGTCACTCTGGGTAACTGTCTGACTGGCTGTTAGTACATGTCAGTTAACAGACAGACTGTTCCTCTTCCTGTCTCTCTATATTATGTGCTGGCGCTCTCCTCCTTACTTGCACACAAGACAAACACTCTACCTGCATACACACATGCACTCCCTCTGCGTCAAGTTCAGGCCAAGGTTTTGACACGAGTTGGTGAACAACACAGAGGTTCCCATGCTGAAAGCTGATAAGGAGGTCTTCCTCCCACTACCCGTTCCTTTTCCCTCCCATGCAGTGCGAGGCAGTATATGGATTTAAAAAACAAAAAAAAATCATTGGATGTGTACACAGGCAGCTAGTGAAGGTAAGTAGGAGGATGAGGAGGGTGATGTTAGCCTTCACCCAGGCCTTTGTTCCCTCTCTTACTCCTGCCGTCATCGCTGCTGACGGTAAACACCTCCACCAACTCACAAAAGAAACCCTCTTCGCCCTTTAGTTTGATTTACTACACAAAGGAAATAACATTAACTTGTTCGTACGCCGCTGCCCCCTCAGATTCCCTCTTTGTTCGCAGGTTTGTTTACTTTGTATGGAAAATCCTTCAGGAATGTGGAGGAAGTGGGTGTTTCCTGCAGTAGCTTGCATTTTTAATGGGGGAGGATGGGGGGCTGTTCCAATATCCCACAATACTTCAAGCGGTCATGCAAGCAGGGTGTGTGTGTCTGTGTTTGTGGGGAGTTGGCTTCAGGTTGCTACCCAAGGCAACAGAGCCTACTTTTCCTCAGTCCTTGGGTTGCACTAATTAAATGGGATAGTTCACATCTATGGACAAGTACACAAGACGGATCTTCCTCTTAAAGTTTCATCCGACAATTATCCGTGCCCAGTTATTCATTGGATGATAATTATGATTCTGTACCTGGAGAATTTCCTTGATCCGAATATTGTCTCATAGGTTTATAACAGTATTTGACAAAACAGTGCCACTCACACAAGGTATATTTATTAACTGTTTCCAAAATCAAGAATTCACTTTTAATCTCAAGCCACCGGGGGGAAAAAAAGATTCAATAAGCGATCAATACAAAATTCACAGCGTATCTATTGCCTCCACATGACTCTCAAGATGGCTCACAGTGTTTAAGAAAGGTAGGGTAAACATTACTTCACCATATCTTTACATAGCCTTTAGTTGGTTTCTGCTACATTAATGCTTTGATTATTTAGTAGAAACAACTTCCTGTTCTGAGTAAAGTTGTGGTACACGACTTCCCCCTTAGTTTACACATTCTTTTGAAATATTTGACAAATCCAGAAAAACATATATTAGAGATTCTCAAAAAGCCAAGACCAAACCTAAAAGCTGCTCCAATCAGTACTTTTATATAAACAACTATGTGTAATGTGAAAGGACCTAAAAGAGAGCATCTATTGATGTTAAATTCATCAGGTGGTCTGAGGCAGGGCATAAAATGAATGTTAATGTTGCTCTGTGTCTGCTGCATGTGTATAAAGGACGCATTTGCCAGAATATCTTCATGAGGACATACAGGTCTAAATGTTGTGTTCACCACTTGTTTACGCAGCCCTGCTAGTCGAGCCGAATTTGATTTAAAAATCCCTCAATGAGAAAATCAAGTAGACTTTAATGGCTACATCACGTTCCCCTTAATCGTCAATTTCAGACATTAAGTCATCTGTAATAACGCTTTAATTTACTCAACATTAGCTGTTTAAGGTTAGGTTTGAACTGACCTTAAAGGTATAAATTAAGGATTGACTTTTGTTTCACACATTTGAATGGATTTGTTTTTAAACTGTGCCCAGTGAATATCTAAAAATCATATAACCTATTAATTTATCAATACATACATTACATTTCCACCTGAAACTCCTTAAAAATGATTAACATGGCAACCCTGGTTTAGTTACTTTTCATGGGCGTCAGATTTGAAAGCAGCTTGATTCCTCTTTAGTGGTTATTCTTCACGTCACTGTTATGTCTGTCATTGACAGAAGTTTACTGTTGGTGTTACGTGGCTGTTTCTGTGGTGACCTCTGACCCTCAACCCCTGCTACCACTAAAAACACACCTCTGTGATTACACACAGACATCTGCGGTCACCTGCAACCCTCCTCAAAACCTCTGACCTCGAGGCCTTCGGTAGCTGTCTTACAACTCTGGACCGTTTTTCTCAAGCTGCCACTTTCAAGTGATTATATGAGGAAAACATGACGACGGTACCACCGAGGGTAATAACACTATTAGCTCCTGGCACAAATACGCTGGAATGAAATGAACTGTTTGCCAGTACTAGAGGTCACAACCTTTCCGTTATAAGCAATACTTAAGCAGATGAAGCTCTCATGCCCACTCGCCCCCTCCCCGCACACACACAGACTTGTGAAAAGGGGCTGAATCATCTGCGCTAAAGAGGGCCTTCGATTTCCATGCTGCTCCAATTCTGACTGTGTCGGTGTCTGCCTCGACCACTAAAGAGCCCCAGCTGCCCACAAAAATTCCTACAAGGGGATGCCTGCCTCCATGTGCTCTCATGTGTGTTTTTGACCAGCATGAAAAAGTACATTGTGCAACTGTGTTTTGTTTTTGCGTGTGTCTCCCAGCTAGTTTAACATCTGAAATGAATGTCTTAAAAGTAGTTGCTGGGAAAGGTTGACTATGAAAGTTTGGATGATTCCCAAAATACAGGTATATCAACAGTTGAGCACTTCTGTGCGATGTCGGCGCTCACTCGCCGTGACCTGTGTCATCCCACAAAATTAAACGGACCCAACAATTGAGTTGCAAACCCTGCAGGTCTGCTTTGAATCATGGTACCTGATGTTGCAGCACATCCAGTTTTATCCTTGAGGTTTCTGCGTTCCTTGGACTTTGTGTGTGTGTAACTATACAAAAGTGGAGGCTTAATCTGCGTGCGTGCATGTCTATCTTTGCAGGTGATGATCTGATCTCAGGTGGCAGCTTGTGTGTGATTGTATTCGAGGAATCCGGCCCCCCATCTTCCAATCTGTTCATCTCTCAGCGCTCTTGTAGAGGCGGATGAGAGTCCCGCCTCTCTGCAGCAGGTGATCACAGGACTCTTTTTTATGGAAACAGGCCTGTCACCCTGGTATGTGGCTGGCCTGTTAACACTCTGCACATGAGCCCTGTTTCATCTGTTTATAAAGCTCAACCTTTTCTTGATATTTAGCAACATAACTTAATAGCTAACATAACCTAGTAACTATTCAATTGTATAAGTATACCAAGCATCAACTTACAGGTCTAAAAAGAAAAGCCAACGCAGAAGGGTTTTAAACTTGCATTGTTTCTAATGGCCAGTAGGGGGAAACTTCTCTTGTTGCAGAAAGAAAGATGTTGTATAGAAGTCTACAAGACAATTGTACTACATCTCACTTGATTTATTGCCCTCAGTACACATTATAAACGCGAGTGTATGGTTTAAATTGCTAGTTTCAGTGTTTTAGTACAGGAAAGTTAATTGGAACCTTTTTGGCATCGAAGTCATCAAAATGAAGATAGAACAAAACTCTTCACGGGCTATGATTGACGTTCTCTTCTCAGCTCGGCTTCAATTTGATGGAAGATGTCATCTTTAATAAATATCAAGTGCTGCTCGGACACAACAACTAGCTGTGCGGTTGTATGGAGCGAGAGGCTGCCCACTTAATGGAAGGGTTAGACGTGTGCTTTGGATCAATACGATTACTGTGATTGGCAGTCTGGATTGCAGGGGCAGATCGGCTTGAATATCACGACTGAACAGACCGTGACCTAATGGATGATGGGAGTCAAACACATAGCACAAACCGCGTGCATGGTTGCAAATTTAATTTGGGAGGAGAGGAAAACAAAACAGCCTATAATCTATTTTGAAACGCAAACAGGAGCGTGTGCTGCAGTGCTCGAAGCAGGATGGCACCTAGATAAAAAGGCAAACCAAGAACATTGATAGACCATGTTGTAAACCAACAACCACTGCCATCTCATCTCCCTACCCCTAGCACAGACTGACGCACTCACAGGCCCGGCCCCAACATTTAACCATAGGGTTTACCGTTATCAGATGAGCGTGTAATCTGATCTCTCTGAGAGGGGAGCTGTAGAGGGGAGGCTGAGGAGATGCAGGAGATGGACAGTGGGGTCATGGTGAGGAGACAGAGGGATAGGAATTGCATGTGGGTGCGTGGTTCAGGTGGGTGGTGGCTGTAATTGATACCTTTAGAGCCCCCTGGGGTGAGCACATGATCTGTGCTGCAAATGGGTGTTGCTGGAGTGCCTAGGGAAAACACATCGCCAACTTAATCTTTTTGACTCCAAGGCTCAGGGTGTAAAAGGACCAGCGAGGGGAAAAGCTTTGACTGTCCTGCTCATCTTCGAAAGAAACAAAAAAGTCTGTCTTCTTGGTTTCTACTTTCTATTTTTTTTTTTACTCATTTAGCCTCACTTGAGCTCCAGCCATTTTTCTCAAAAATTCCAAATGGTTACCATTCCCATATTAAATACAGAATATCTCCTGAACAACAAGGCCTATTTTAATAATTTCAAAAGGTATAATATACAGAGTCACTTTCAAGGCCTTCAAGTCATGTGAAATGGTTGGTAATAAAGTGAAGTGTAGTTTGGGTTCATGCTTGGTTCATTATGTTTCCACAATGGCATGAAATGTCTTGCTCGGGTAGGTGAGTGATGGAGGAAACTGGAGCAGCTGAAACGCACTGGGACTGGCCCTTTTCCATTGCAAGGAGATTTTTTTTTTTTTACTTTTGTCTTGCTATATTGTAACAATAACAACAAGAATGCTACTTTTGTCACAATGCTTCCTCTCGATCCCGGCGCTGCTGCCGCCGTTGCCTTCTCGCATTCACAGAGATGTTGTTGCTGGTTTTCATTGAGCCAGTTGGGGTGTGTCCTTGCTTTCTGTCTACGTCACAAGACACTTCCTGCTATTTGGAGAAATAAGGATGTGATAGTATCAATGTGAAGCAGACAGCGGGGGGGGGGGGGGGGGGGGACTGGGGGAGGTACAAAAACACAGACTGAGCTGATATTCACTCAGATGACGTTGTTGTTACACAGCTATAAATACACAATACAATATGGCTGACCAACAAAATGGCCGCCCAGTTTCCTCAGTAAATTAACTTGTTAAATGCATATAATTGAAAAGAAAAGATGTTAAATGCTGCAGGATCAGGTGGCAAAGTGATGCCCTTAAGCTTAAAAGCATTCTTTTAAGCTTAAGGGGCAACTTGTATGGTTGCAAAAAAAAGTCTGAGGTTATAGAAGTCTATGATAAAATTACCATTGGTTTATTTCCTCAGTAAACATTGTACACATGAGTTTATGGTCTCAATCTCTAATTTGAAGTTTTCTTTAATAAAGTATGATGTACATTTAAATATTATAGTCCATTTTGAGTAAATAGACGATAAAGCAGAGTATATTTTAGGGCCGGTTTCAGTTCATGAGGTTCAATTGTAAAATGTTTAACACTTAGAAAATGTAACATTCGGTTGTACTGAGCTCCACCCGCTAATTTCACTTCTCAAGATGGCGACAGACAAAAACCAAGATGGCAAGTGACATCACGGCAATTACGTCCACTACTTATATACAGTCAGTGCAAGATAAAATAGTGAAGGACACATCTTTTTAAGAACCTTGTTTCTTATATTATTCTGATTTTTAGATACTATATACAAAATGCACCAAAAATGACATCTTCCTGTTATTAACTTATAGTCTTAAGTCTTCATGCAAGCAGGTAGCAACAAACACAGCACTAAAAAACCACTGCCAGTTGTTGTTGAGCATTGATTGATTTGGGCAAATCACAGCAGAGGGTGAGTGAGTCATCCTCATTGCTCCAGCGACAGGCCTGTTCATGTCTCAGAACATCAGTTGGAAACCAGTAAAGTCAGTTCTGAGGAGTGCATGTGACGTGACAGTTACGCACACATAATATGTGTGTGTGAACAAGAGGTGAGTGTATGCTATGTTGCAGTTTTTACTCTTGTCGGAGTGAAGATCTTAAAGGGGAAGTACGCTCATTTTCTATACCAGTTATTGCCATGATGACAGTCCAAAATTCTTAGTAAAACTAAAGTGAAACTGCTTCATAGACAGGGAGTTTGGAAAGCTGTTAAAGAAGACTGAGAGCACTAGCACTAAGGGAATATTCTGAGTTGATGATACATTTTCTGTTTCACGACAGAGCAGTCCAATAGAATAAAAAAGAAAACAAACTTTCTGCGAGCCCATAATAATAATATTTCAATACATCAAAAGACCCTTACCGGAGATGTTTAAATTTGTGTAGGAGGGAATATATTGGGAGAAATTCAAATATAATTGTGGTTTTTGCACATATTAACAACGGACAAACAACACTGGCTCTAAAGAGAGGCTTTCACATGTTTATATTTTAATGCAACCTCACCACTATATGTCAGTAAATCCTACACACTGCTACGAACTTCGCCGATTGCTTGATCAATTTTTTTTTAAAAACAAAACAAAAATCAGTAAATGTTTTTAAATTTTCTTCTAGGTTAAAAAAAAAACATTCTATGTAGGGAAACCTGCTTTAAAAACTACAATTTTTAGGAACCACAAAGAAGTGGAAACGAGTTATACAAAAGCATTGTATAGTGAGTAGGATTTTATTTGAAAATTTAAATAATGTCATTGAGTTCATCATCTTAAATTAAGGTGCCTGTCACTTTGATTTGACACCTGCTACTATCTAACTGTACTTGTGCTTCTCTTGTGGCTCCTGGGGACACACACAAAATGCCAATGTTTACCTTCAGAATCCACCTATTGCTGATCTTTTAAAGGTCAAAGGTAACTCCTTCTGGCTCTACCTATATGTGTTCTTAAGTGGGAATTGATTGACGAGCAGGCAGAGGCAAGCTCCCCAGCAGCATCAAGTATGTCTCGAGGCAATACGCTGACTCAGAGACAGAAAAACATATCGTATCTATACCCACACACACACACACACAGACCAACAGATTTATAGCTCTGGTTCTGGAGGCATGAATTACTCACTGTCTCCTTTAAATGTAGCCAATCACCTAGAAAATAATGCCCCTGAGAGCGGCAGTCAATCAATGCTGCCCAAAGAACATTCAGTTCCCCCGAAAAGCTGCAAATTTACGAGAGAAAACATATTATCTGGGCTTTTTGCACAATCAAGGCAGCTGGATAACACTTACATATCTGTCAGAGCACTTTGGTTACCGGTACAAACAAACGCTAAAGAGTTTGACTGAGGTTGCGTGGATAAGGCTGCCGAATCAGTCATCCAAATAAACATATAAATACAAACCAGGTATAATTATTTATTTGCTTCTTCATCTTATAATCTATCCAAAAAATAAGTTTGACCTTGTTCTTTCATCTTGTGGTGCCCTCCTGACTTTTAATAAATATCAATATATGTTAGGGAAAAATATGTCATGGCCCAATGTGCCATGAAGGGATGTGTTTGCGCTGGAGTGGTAAGGATATTATTGCACCTATGACCTCCATTCACAGTTCGGCATTCCTTAACTCCAGGCCAATCGGCCAATTCACTGGCTGCTAGTCCCCAGATATGTTATTGTGCGTATGATCCTCCTCATTTGACTGCTTCCCTCTGGCTACTGCCGTATATGAAGAGTAGTGAGCTACCTTCAGTAATTCATCGCACACGTTCCAACTCTCTGAAGTACAATAGCTTGATGGTCCTTGTCCAGGACGCCTATGACAACTTCAACGACTTAATGGAACAAAAGGAAACGTCAAAATTGCACAATCCATACGTGTAATCATCCTGAGATCCTGACTCATCCGTCAAGACTCGACTCGGAGCCAGAGCAGTGACACATCAGCCAAAGTAAACCTGTTCCGATTGTTTGCAGATTGACCAGCCTAATTAAAGGAGAACAAATCCAGGCATGTGTTATTGATCCAATGTGGCGAGCAGGTCGAGTCTTGTTTAACTTTACCTGCAGCGCACTTCAGTAGTTGTTTGCTCTGGCTGGTGCTGTCCTGGCAAATGGGAATTACTTTTTTGCTTTACCATTAAACAACAACCACACTATCCATATTAACAGATAAGATGTTAACACATATATGGATGAACAAATCCATAGTTGGAGGGGGAGAAAGAAGACATCATAGTCATCCCTGTGTCTTTGAGTAAATCATTAGGCTCCGAGCTAACACTTCAGAATCTGCTGTACTATGTTCAGCACATTAATACGGCTAGTGTGGTTGTTTTGACAGCTAAACACTGACATATGACATTAAAAAAATACAAACGGAAGCCAGTATGTCAAAGGCGCCACATTCCCTTTTAGTGCATGTCAGCTCCTGCCATGAATTGACTTTCTATCTAGTTTTCAATCACATTTTAGATATAATTTTTAGACCTTGATGGATGAAATATTTTAGTCATGGGGCATCTGGAAGTTATAAGAGAAAAAAGCTCACATTACCGAGATGTCTTCTGTTTACCAAACAGCACACATTTTTTAAAGCAAAACTGCTTTACTCTGTGTTTTACCGGTTTTAATCACGGGGCAAGAAGAGACGAGACCTCTGCTGACATTCGGCTCCTCGTATAAAAAAAACCTGCTGAATGCTGAACACTGAAGGAATCCTAACCGCGAGAATCTGACTGCAATGACGTCAAAGACAGCCAATACCATGATCCCGAGCTAATAGACAACGTCACAGAACTTGTCACTTGGTATTGTCTTGATTGAGTGACCCCTTGTGACTGAAAATGAAATGTTGTGCGTTAAAGAGGAAACCATGATTTGCAGGCCTTTTCTTTCTCATCTTTAATGGTATCAGTTGACTTAAAACATTGGTTTTCCTGTAATGTCAAATAACAATATGTTGCATTTGATAACCAGGTTGTCTTGCTGCCCAAAAGGCAGTAAACTGTGAGTGCGTAAGCTGCAGGATGGAGCCCGGTGACTGTGCAAGCGGAGACCCGCTTTGCTAATGGCGACAGAATCCGTCAGCATTTGCTAAACCCAGAAGGAGATAGAATAAGTCAACGTGTCTGAAGCAGGACAGACCCTAAAGTCTCCGTTTAGAAGTGGGGGAGGGAGTTCTCGTCCCTTTTCCAGCATCTCCGTAAACAGAGCTTCTTGTATCAACATCATCACCATCATCATCATCACTTTGTTATTGCAAGCTAAAATGGTGGGTGTTCCATGTAGTGAGTGACACAAAGGTGTTCTGTTCTTTTTTATGTGCATCAGTCTTAGTTGCGCATAAAAAAAAAGCTTGTGAAATGCAACTATTTGGTTTTTTATTTAAATATTTTACTCTTTCTTAACATGGTGTGTGTTTCTGTGTGTGTGTGTGTGTGTGTGTGTGTGTGTGTGTGTGTGTGTGTGTGTGTGTGTTACCAGCAGACTGGTAAGGCTGAAGGCCCGGCCATGAGGAGCAGCAGTATGACATCGAAGAACAAACTGTACTCATAACGATCGCTGGTTTCCACGCAAACAGACGGCATCATTGTCTCCGCTGCACCTCCAATCAGTGTCCGGCATCATCATAACCGTCGACATCAGGAGAAAGGAGAGTGAGGAAGGTGGCGTCAGATTATGTTGTCCCTCTCACCTCGACCTCCATGCTGACTGTAAACAATCCATTTCACACTGGCTTCACTATTCTCTGTTTGTCCTTCTGCTTTTGCTTCCTCCCTGTGTGCCGTTGTCCCCTTTTCTTTCCTTCCTCTCCCTTCTGTTTCTCTCTCTTTCTTTCTTTTCCTCTTTCTGTGTTGTCGGGGATGGCAGGTGACAAGGCTCGACGGTAGTTTGGTCCCAGTGACAGTGCACATTTCCCCTTCTCTCCCCTTCCCTCCCCCGACGGTCTATTCTTGGCCGCGCGTCCTCAGAAGTTTACAGGCCGATACTCTCCCGAGGCATCACAGCTAATCGTTGTTCCATTTCCTCACCGCTACATCACTGTATCTGTATGTGTGACCGATCAAGTGCGTGCATTTTGTCTTTTTTTTCGGCCCGTGTGAGCATTCATTCAGCCTTGTGTATTTGTGCACCAGAGTGTGTTTTTTGTACATACTTTCATCCATTTAAGTGTGTTTGTGTACATTTGTGTGTGTGGGTGTCAGTTATCGTCCTTGCATATCTTGGTTTAGGAAAGCCTGGCTTTGTTGCTGGTGTTCCGCGGGGAGCAGGGCAAGTGTTACGTAATTAGACCTAGTCATATGGACGTTGCAGATGTCTAAGTGTGTGTATGTGTGTGTGTGTGGGTGAGTGTATGTGTCTCAGTGTGAGTACGTGCGTGTAGGTGGGTGTTATGGTTAGCTATCCATCTCCAGGGCATCTGCTCTTCATTAGGGCTTAATGGATGACAGATAAGAACATAACAATTGGATGCAGAATAAAATGAGGGACGAAGTGCCGCCCCACTGGGGGAGCTAGAGATTCATGATAGTTTTTCCTCCTCCACCAGCCCTTTTTCCACCGAGGACCCAAAAAAACTAAGCCAAATCAATTTTTGACGATAATTTTTTATGATTTCTGTTGGCTCTGCCTCAGTGCCAGATGGGTGGGATATGCCACATAGAACAATACAATGAGTGCCAGAACTATTAGACAATTATTTTTGAAAGTATTTGAAAGTCAGTTTGTTGAACTTTTCTCTGGCTGGCAACTTCACTTGACACAGTTTGAACTTTAACAAGGGTGTAAACCCCACGTAACCTGCTGGTACTCTGAGCAGGTCAAATTAAATGTTCAAGATTATTTGACCCACGTTTGTTACGCTTTCTGTCTGTTCCTATTTAAATCATCGTTGCCTTCTTTTTTGAGCACTTTTCTCTTCCTCAATTCTTCAGCCACATCTTACAGCCAACTAATAAAATCTGACACTTTTTGCAAAGGACGGACTGCTTCGATAAAGTCAATGGTAGACAACTCCATACAGGGTTCATACGGTCATGAAATACCTGGAAAAGTCATGGGATTTTAAAATGCTCATATCCAGGCCAGGATAAGTTATGGGAAAAAAAAATATCTCAAAAGTCATAGAAAAGTCAAATGTAGGTTGTGTGGAGGCAAATATCTTCGACATTTTCGAACATGGGGGAGGCGGCATTAACGAACCTTGCTAAAGGGAGCCGACATGTAACATTAGGTTATAAATGTAAGAAATAAGCTCACATGAGCATACAATTAGTATTATTAGTCAGGCAATTAGTCATCCATCCATCCATCCATTATCTTAACCGCTTATCCTCATTAGGGTCGCGGGGCGCTGGGCCGATCCCAGCTGTTGGTGACAATTAGTCAATTATGTAAAAATGGCAACAAGTGAAAGTTTATCAGGTTTCTCAAATACAGCTGGAAATCATTGACATTTATAAGAATAACAAGAGATAGACAGTGAGCAAAATGTGCCTGAAAGAAGGCATGTCAGACACTTTGTCAGCAAAGTATTAAAAACAACTTGTGATTAGACTCCCAGGAGAGGCATCTCTGGGCTGTACCTCTGACAGAAAAGACAAAATATCCCACCATTCTCCTTCTTGCATGGCTTTTTCCCCCCTCTGTCCTGGTTTCTTCCCCTGGATCACATCTCATTTTTCCAGATGGTCTTTTCACACACCATTCATTCTGCTTGGACAGTGTCCCATGCAGCCTGTATGGGACACTGGCCTGTATGGGGCACTGGGACACAAATGCGTCCTCCTTGGATGCGACTCCACCCGATGGAAATGAATTGGAACTCTGGGTTCTCTGGGATCTTCCAAGCTAGCAGTGCCAAACTGGCCACCAAGCCGACTAAATAAGTTATTGTGTAGTTGACCTTGATTTAACTGCCTTTTACTTTGCTACTCTGCTCAGTGTTTTCCAGTTACAAGTGTGAGACGGTTTAATCTTTATCTAGCTCTGCTGGTGCTCTGTTTAGTGCATGGTCTATGTACCACTTGCAGTTTCAACCATAAGAACATGTCAAAAATCAAATTCTCTGTAATAAACCTGTACTTTAAGAAGCCGGTGTAGGCTTCTGTAGTACACTCGTTTTTTTATTTTTTTTTACTCTACAATAAAACCTTGCACACTCAAGGGGATGTTACAGCTGAACCCCTGTTCCAGATCTCAAACATTGTCAAGGCTTTTAAAGAAAGGCTCTATGGAAAATATATCTTTTTTCTCTTTCTTGCAGAGTTTGGTGAGAAGATCGACACCACTCTCAATATTTTTTTAACTCCCATGTAAAACAAATTTCAAGGACTGTCTTTTTTTACCTACGTAACATTTAAAAAATCTGCCAAATCTCGACTCAAAGCGATGCAAAAAAATGTGTTGGCTGCTCAAATACGTCTCTTCAATCTTTCCAATAGATCAAGAAGGTGTTCTAACAAAAACTAAAAAAAGAGATCATACTACTCCTGTATTTGTTCTTCAATATTTTGAGTTCAAAATGGTGCAGCACAGTTTACAAAGCCTGAGATTATCTTCATAAAGTAAGGAATTCTTGTTCATTCACTGCAGAAAAAAAATGCTGGACATTATGCTAATGCTGTGTCTAAGCAATAGATTGGAAGGTGGTGTTTTAATCCGTAAATTGTGGGCTTTACGATGGCGGTCTCCGCAAGCCTGCAGCTAAGTGCTACCGGATGTGGGAGCTGAAAAAGTCTCATGTAGTTATTTCTTAACTCATTTGGACATTTTAGTTTAGTTTTGCTTTGTTTGTTTAGTTCTGTGTTTGTGTATGAATTGATTGCTTAGTCTTATAGCTCAGGCGTGGCTGTTCAATGTGCTGTATGGCATCACTATACTGGCATTACTAACAGTTAAATATTTACTTTTCTTGTAGCCACTAAGGTCCTATACCTCAAAATTAAAGGGCGTCACCTGGCCCCATATAAGGGAACTTGTGCCTAACGAATTGAAGTTTATTCAAGATTCAAGAAGTTTGTACTGTCATATGCACAGATAACAGACTGTTATTCTATGCAATGAAAAGCTTATTTTGCTCGGAAATTTAAATAAATTTAAAGTAAAAATAAATAAAAAATAAGGCCCAAAATATAAAAGATATAACAGTATTACATACAAATATGATAATAGTATTGCTTTGATAAATATGATAACATATGATAATAGTATTGGTATGATACATGTGAGAAAATATAGTATTGCTCATTGTATGTTCATACACTATGCATTGCTACAACATTTCACAATATACATATATATATATATATATATATATATATATATATATATATATATATATATATATATATATCTCAGTGATTTATAGTCCTATATGACTGAAAACTAAGGAGCTCATAGCCCATTTGAGAGCTTATAGAACCATATTAACCCAGGGAGCTAATGATAACGTGCTCACTGAATGCACAGCTACTAGTGGTTCAAAGTCGTAAAAAGTAGGATGGGAGTCAGAGCCTTCAGTTATCAAGTTATCTTCTATGGAAACATTTTACATTAACTCTACTTCTTCCCTGGAAGAGTGTGATTTCTCTCCTCGCAAGTTTGGATCCTGATCCTGATTTTGTCTGGACCCTGGTCATTCCCGACACCTACTTGTTATTATCATTATTATTATAAGTTGTATTGCTATTTGTTTTTGCCCAAAGGTTCATTCCTTTTTTCTCCCCGTTAAAGTTTTTTTGGTGGCAGGGGGGAATTTTTCATGAACCAATGTAAGATTCGGGACAGAGGATGACCTACAGATTGCAAAACCCTCTGGGCTGGGCAAACATTTAACTGATTGATTTTTTCTGTGATTAATCATGATTAATCGCATTATGTGCCAAATTCAATAATGAAGTAAAAACTAGTCTATTGCATGCTTTTATTTTAAAGTAATGTTATCAGAACAATATAAGAGCACTCTGGAGCAACAGCAAGGTAACACACATATATATATACTATATAAATCTGATTTTTTTTTTTCCTGAACAGGTACTGTTCAGTCATAAGGGACCCGGTGAGGGACAAGCCACTCCTTCTTTTTTCCATGTTCAGTTTGTTGCTTACCTTAAAGACACATGTTAAAGACCAGCAGTTGATCAACTTTATACAAAAGCAGAAGAAAAAAAATGAGAAAAAAAAGGTACCGCACTGTGTTTGAACAACTCTGAAAACCTTCCCTTGATCTTTTAAATAGACAATGCAAACATTACTATTTCCTTGTAAAAGATACAGACAAACAGTGACGAACCAACTGCTCATGAAAAGTTGGGTTTCAGAGCAGGCAATTTACTTTGAGTAAGTTATTTTGTTTTAAAATCAAGTGCAGCTTTTGGCATGGTTGTCTCATCTTCATTTGGAAACATTGACACACAACGTTGCGTCGGGAGTAACCCAGGGATCCATCCTTGGTCCCATTCACTTCTCAATCTACCCAGAGTTTATGCATCAAACAGGTCATACATAACTTTCAACTTCTGTGCAGATACTAGACTCTGAGTTTGAGTATTAGCACAATTATATTTTTGATCATAATCTTTAAGTGGTCCACCTTCGGGACGAAAGACACTAATGCACACAGAAAAACACATGACTGAACAGAAAGTATGCTCACATGACAATGGCTCTCCTCATCTTTAGTGACACACTGACCCGAATGACGAGCGCTGGCTGCCTCCGAGTCTGCTCGCTGTTCAATCAGCCTGTCTCTCATCATGGAGTGGTGGGCATGCGTCTTTTTGTGTGTGTGTCTATTTATAAAGGGATTTGGGGGTCTTACGAATGATTCCGCAGGATTTCTTTAGGATTGCTTTGGTTAATAAATGCTGCATTGTTGCTTGTTAGTCACTACTTTTTACTTTTTACTACTCTTTTGTCACTACTTTTTAGTGACAGTAAAGGAATCTTGTTTGGCGTGGAAAGCAACGCATCCATGCCTGTACACACAAAAACATGCACATATCTCAGGCTTGTAGTCACTGTGGTGAGGTGAGACCATCTGCAGGAGCTCTGTTCATCCGATAGGCCATCTCGTAAATTCAAGAACCGGTAGGTGGAAATGGCCTTGGCATGTTCGCACAGATACACACACACACACACACACACACACACACACACACACACGCACGCACACACACACAAACACACACACACACATCTGTAAAGTATCATGGCCCTCCCATCCACTAGGGAACTATCGTTGGGCTCAGCAATCACCATCGGAGATAATGAAAAGCAGAGTGTGTAAAAATGGGGGGTGAGGGGGATGCTACGTCATTAGATCTTGGTCTCTTGAACTATTGGTTGGAACCCAAAAATAATTGGGGGTTTAGCTTTGTTTGTTCCGCAAAGAAACACCAGTCGTGTCAACAAACGTGTTTCAGCTCATTCATTGTTGGCCACAGGCAGCTGTGACGGGACAACTTCAATTCAAACAAGTTGTTTCCCCGCTTTTTGTACAAACAATTTGCTCCTTCTATCTGAACACAAGGTGGGCATATAGTTGGAACTAAGTATGATATGTAAAGTAATGTTAGAGCAAAAGATGTTTTTTCTTAGCAGCTCATTCAAATTTAAGGCCTTTTTATGTTTTTTTTCCAAAGAGTAAACCTATGTTCTAACTGATCAGATTTGGAATGATTGCAGGTTAAGGCTTGTGTGTGTGCGTGTGTGTGTGTGTGCTTGCGTGCATGCTTGTGTTCAGATTTTGCGGTCCACTGAGTACACATAACTCAAAAAACACACTCGTGCTTTGCACAAAAGACTTCAGGGCGGCTGTGATTGGCTGCAACGGAGGCACGCTGATCCCCAGTAAATCCCTATGAAGAGAGAAAGAGGGAGAGAGAGAAATGAATGGAGAGATCGAGAAACCAAGGTGGAGGGAGACAGACGTAGAGAAAGATCCAGCCGGATTGCGAGCATTCCTGCCTTTATTGTATATGATGCAAGCTACAAGCTTCTTTAGCCCATTGACCTTTTGTACAGTGCTCACGATAGGGGAATGAACATGGCCACAAATGCACACACGCACACACACACACACACGCGCGCGCGCACACACACACACACACACACACACACACACACACACACACACGCACACACACACACACACATCTTTGTCCCTGATCGCTCATTTTGCAGACAACTCTCTGGACTCCAACCAACTTCGCTGACTTTGAAAGTAAACACACTGCAGAGTTATTTAAATCTTATCACCACCCGCTTTCTTTCATTTACCCCTCCTCCCCCCACCCCAGCTCAACACACACCCCATCCAAATATCCCACCTCCCCCACCTCCATTTACATTTTTGCCTTGGAGTGTTTTACAGTAAGGGATGGTCCTTCATGTGATTTATGAGGCCTTGGATTGTGGCATGTTAATATCAAACGTACCGCAGTATTTTTTTTTTCTTTTCTTTCCAGAGCCAAGCGTTGCACATCAAGATGTAACTGACACTGATGAGCACCAAGCTGATCCATCGCTTTTTAACAATATAAACTTTTGTTTTGTGGGTTGGTCGGTGAAGTGAGCTGCAGAGTATCTTCATGAGAACAATCTAAACTCCTTTGTGCAGTTTGTAAAAAGGCAGACACTGAAGCATTATCTCTTGTGATGTATTTTAAACAATGACACCCAGCTCCTTCAATACTAAATAAGAGGGACGGACAAAGTAAGTTGCTATGTTCTCCACAGAGAACATTGTAGAGCATCTAGCAGAGAGAAGCTAAAGAGAGAAGCTAAAGAGCTAAAAACAATAAATTATAGCATGCAAAAGCAACTGCAGACTTGATGGTTTGATTTAAATTGCCAACATTTATAACTCTCTGACATGCATAGATAAACAATTGCATGTTCTGGCTTTGTTCAACCATCAAATCTGTTGCTTACGCAATGCAGTTTAAGAACTTAATCTGTCAACACTTACGCTTGTTGCTTCTTGCCAAGTTTTCAACAAGAGAGTTGTGTAACCTGCTGACCAGCTGTGTTTTAGTTGATCTGAAAGGAGCAATGATATTTTGGAGGTTTGGGTGGTGAGGAGGTGGGGGTGGGGGGGGGTGTTGCACTTAAATTGAGTATCTATAAATACTGATGTCTGATTATGAAAGTTTGACATTTTGCTTGAACCAGTGGATTTAGCTTTACATAGTTTGCTTGCTTAACGTGCTAGCGGTCAATACAACAAAACTTGCTATTTTTATGCTTCAGTTTTTGTTTGGATAAGACAAACAAGATACACCATGTTAATTTGGGAGTTTCATAAGAACAGTGAGGCAGGTTTTTAATAAAACATAATTGTTTCACTTTCTGAACGCTCCAGCTTTATATTTTGTGCACATATATGCAAGTGGTATCAACCTCCTTGTATACATTACCTTAAGAAAGCAAATCAGCATATATTTTTCCCACCAAAAATAATAAAAATGAAAAATGTGGTTTGATATAAAACCTAGCTGTTTGCTGCCACAGAGCTTCTTGTGGAAGGTTTCAGATTTTAAAGCAATTTCTCTTATTCCCTCCCCCTTAAAATATGGGGCTCTATCTCACCCACATAATTAGGGTCAGATCTTATCATCACCTCCCTCCCTAGTTTCTCCTCCTCCCTCACATTCACTCCAGCCCTCTTTCATCTCCCCTAAAGAATGCTTGTTTATCTTTTGCGCTCTCCAGATATAGGGCAAGAACTAAGAGGTTTTTGTGGTTATGTTTGTGTGTGTGTGACAAAGAGATTGCGCATGCATGAATTACGTTTATTTATTTTTTTAAAGCAAAAGTGGTTTATTATTTGGTGGATGAAGGCCCATTATTCGTGTCTGTGGACTTAGTTTGACAGGCTAAGATTTCAGGAATCATTATATCATCTCCTCTGTGAAAGAAAAAAAAAGTAGATATAAGTGATGCTATTGAAGACCTATAGGGTCTAGTGTGTGATGTCAAGGAAAAACATAGGGAAAGCGTAGGGAAAGCGTAGGGAAAGCGTGTGCCTTTTTTCCTGCGGCTGTCCAATGCTAATAGACCTGCACTGTTTTCTCAAGAAACTACAGAAAAACAGTGCAAAGTACTTTTCAAGTCAGGACCTAATTGGACAGTTAACGTGTGTTTGTGTGTGTCTTGACCCTCACAACACGATGACTGTAGAGGCAAACGGCTGACACCTTTGGGGAGAGAGTGAGAGAGTAAGCAACCTATGGTCTGTGCTAGAGTGGTTTGAAAAAAATCTCTCTGAGATTGTGAACATTGTGTGGATTTCGGCAGACTACTCATTTTACTGCAGTAGGGTCTGACAGTCTTCCCCGCTCAGTCCTGGTTTGTGTTCTCCCATGCCACCCTTCCCCCCTGCGGGGCCCAGCTATACGGCCCGGTCCTTGAGACTGTTTGTTTCCAGTTTACGGTCAGTAACTTAAAATTGAAAACGCAGAATATGATGTTTGGAAAGAACTACACATTTTTTAAATGATATTGTGTTTGCGGGGCACGAGCCAATTCAAAATCACCTCCAGCACCGGCAAATACCTACTATATAAACTGAGTTCCTTGATCCATTCTGTGTGTGCAGATGTGGGCTAGATTATTAGATGGAGGGGCTGCTGATGGAGGAGAGACTGGAGGAGGGCATGGGTGGAGGATTTCGAAAAATTTGAAACAGCTGGAGTCGTTTTCTTCTTGTCATGGGGAGGGGTGGGGATGGATTGCGTCACTGAGTGAACTGACTAGATTGCAGTGAAGAAGTAATGAACATCATGCAAGTCTTATATTTATTGCATGCCTTCCTTTTAGTCCATACAATTATTTAAACACATAACCCTCTCTCCTTTCTTAATCATTTTTAACGTAATGACCACTGGCTGCCCCAACCACCCCACGGTCCAAGTGTTGTGTCTCCCAATAGAGCTGTTGTAATTTATATTCAGGCAGGTCTTGTGTTCTAGGCCTCCACCCAGCCGTTTTACACCCTTCCTGGGATATCCCGCTGAGATTCCCACATTGGATGAGACCCAGCGCTATACGAATTGGACATAGACTTGTAAATGGTCATCCCCGAAAAGCAGAGCGTTTTAATCAAACTCACAAGACCAATATTCTTCAGACGCTTATTCTGTTCAGGGCATAGACTATATGCAAGAAGAGGATGTAGTCATTGTGATGTCACCCATTGGTATGTGGACTGTCGTTTTAAGGCTTGAGTTTAGTGTTTTTGGCCATCGTAACTTTTTGTAACCATCGGAAATGACAATGTTTGAATTGCGGAAGATTGTCGAAGAGATGCTGTATATGGCTTTGGTGTGGGAAATCGCACTTACGCCATCACATGACACCAGGCTTTCAAAAAAAACCTAAGAGACATTATTCTGTTTATGACAACATGCATCTTTTTTTTGGTTTTTCTAATAACACTGCCTTTGCTTTTAAGAAGTTAGATGGGGGAATACAAAATCCAAGCAATGAGAGCTTATCACCAATATTTCATGCACGCTTACTCTGTTTCTTATCTTGAAATAGAGGTTGGCTTCTCCTTATCTTCCCCTGTTCAATCAATCAATCAAGTTTAATTTATATTGCACTTTTCAAACAAAGTAATTACGATATAAAAGTATTAACCAGATGATTGACAAGACACAAAAAGGACTGTAATGGAGGAAAGATGTTGTTGTTGGAGTTTTGCTACGTTGCTTGTTCCCAGATCTGCAGCAATTACATTGTGAATACAATGTCACTATTGCTACTAAAAATGATGGCCAAAGCTCTTGAAATGTGACTGAGACATTGGCCAGTCGCCAGTACATCTCAACTGAGGCCAACATTGGTCCAAATCAAACCCATGCATGAGCCGGAGCCCATGAGCAGCCGTCTGCTGTGAGTGTAAACATCCATGTGTGACTTCACAACACAAAATTCCCTATTTAATTTGATTCATTTTAGAAGGTTTGAAGGCTGCAAACGCAAATTTCATTTGGGGGTGGGGGTGTGTGGGGGGGGAAACGAGTCACATCACACAGCTGCGAAACTGTGAATTTAAGTACCATGTCTTCACGGTCCATGATTCATCTTGCTGCTCCTTTGGGAATCATAAAAAGGGGAAAGGCGAAGGGGGGGGGGGGGGGGGGGGGATTATAGGGGATTATGATCCCCGAAGGAGCATCGAGATGATTGACAAAAAAATGATGTGCGAGCAAACAGAAGAAGTAACTAAAGAACGGGGAAGAAGGTTCTTGGATTCAGAGCAGGGACGGAGAATTACGGAAAGACCCCCTCGCCCCTCTCAAATCACAGAGTGTGACTTTGGTTCCATTAGTGGTCAGTTTGTGGCCTTGACTTAGGGCTCAGTCTGTACCCGCCCATCTTCCCCCCGTGTTTTTACTCCTCAAGATCTGCATCCCTCTCGTCCTGCAATCGGCTCAACCCCTATAATTTGGGTGAAAGATTCGGTTGCTGTTATGTTTATTGAATTCCCAGTAACGTTGCTGACTTTAAGTGCGGGCGACTGGAGCTTGCCGGGCGGCTCTGCCGCTTTGGGGATACTAAGCTTGTGCCAGGTTGCGGAGGTCATTGGAGGATTTTTCTTTTACGTAGCGCAGGGGAAAACGCAGAGCAACAATCATCACATTTAAAGATGGCTCGTCGAGGTCTCTAGGGCCCAAGGAGACGCTGCCAGGTTTAAAGCCAGCCAGTAGGCTCCTGGCCACTAATAAAGGGATTTCATCCACATTGAGTGAGTGGTAAGGATGGTAAACAGAGTTGGTGTGTGTGTGTGTGTGTGTGTGTGTGTGTGTGTGTGTGTGTGTGTGTGTGTGTGTGTGTGTGTGTGTGTGTGTGTGAGAGAGAGAAAGCGAGAGCGAGAAAAAGGAAGACAAAATGTGTATGTAAAAGCAGTGGTGGGCCGTCAGGGCCAGCTAAGTTTTCCAGGCTGGCCTAAACAGAATCACAAAGTTACAGCTGTTTATCAAAATAAAACTCTTCACAAATATACAACATGTATTATAATATTCTTTCCATATTAGCTTGTTTTGTCGTTGCACAGCTTGTGTCTTCCTCTGTTGCTCAGCTTCCAGCCTGCAGCGCTGCTTCTAGTGCAGCTTTTTTTTAAGGACAGCTTTTATCCAATCAGATTACACATCAATGTCTCTATGGAAGAACTCTCGCTGAGGCCTTCTAGGTGGCCTTTGCATATTAAAGTAAATGGGATCCTTATAGTTGATTTTCATAGTTTTCAACCAATCAGATCTTCAGTTTGACATGCTGGGCATATTCTTTGACGTGTCAGGGCCTTCGAGGTGGCCTGGAAGTACGTCCGCATTAACATGCACTGTGATTGGTCAATGGGCCAGCTTGACTTTTGTCAACAGAAAGCTAGCTAAGAGAAGTCAGTAAAAGCTAGTAGCAAGAAGAGTTCAGGTTGAAACAAGAAAAGTTATAACTTTTTTTGTGTTTTGCTTGGTGTCATTTTTTAACATTTAATGGTTGAAGGAGGAGAAGAAGCGGACTTGGTGGCGGAACACCTTACTCTATGAGGGTTATGTGCGCATGGAAACTTATTCCAGAAACACAACTGGGAGGCTCGACTGCTCTCACTGTCATCTATTACATTACGTTACTTGAACTGAAGCGCACCGATAAACTTCGCAACCGCGTAATTTCACTGTTTGTTAACAAAGAGAGGCGGGTAGACTTGGTCTTTAAGTGAACAGCATGTGATGAGTGAACTGCTGTTTTGCGTATTTATATATACAATATCAGACGCCACAGACCCTAAAACAGGATAAGTGGTTTGGATAATGGCATGGATATGAAATGGCACAGAAGGCCCAGGTAGAAAATACACGGCCCAGTACCGTGGGCAAATACACATTCAAGCATGTTAAATGTGTCTGTGTGATTCAGTCAGTGTTCTAATGAGACTACTTCTGTGTCCCTCCATTGTATCTGGGCTCTTTAGTGCAGCATGACAACACTCATGACTCAAAGCTTCGCCATCCACAGCTTCATGTCCTCTTTTATGAATTTTCACTGAATCACATCGACTAATTTGTTCCGCAACAGTTGTGTTTTTGTTGCCGTCGCCAAGCAACGGATCTGTGACGAGCGATTATGAATGGAGGCCTATTTGGCCCTTTTCAAGGCTGACACGGTGACGTCAAACAAGGCTGTTATTCATCCTTCCTCTCAATCAGCCGTTTATCAGACTTGCTGTAAAACATAGGACTGACCGTTTGCTAGATGCTCTCACCTGGAAAGTGATTATCCAATCAGAGCACAGCAACCTCAAGCAGGTCTGTCAAGCTCTGGGTCACTTTATTAGCAATGCGGATGGAGCTATAGTGGGAGCAATACATCAGCGCATAATCTTGTTAATTAGCCTTTACAAAAGCAAAAACACAAGCGCAATAGTATGATGAGTGTATTTGACAGCTAGTTTGTGTTCTCTAACGTAAGCTGCAAATAAACACGATTATTTGTTAAAAGTTTTCTAAAATATGAAGTGAATATGCAAATGGTAATGATCTGATACCGACTTTTGGTGAGGTAACGAGAAGCCTATCAACGTAACTAGACTTAGGAGTAAAAGAAACATCTAATAGTTTTTTTGGAAGTTTTCTCTCCACTAGTCTGAAAGACGGTACCTTATGAATATAGCCCAAAATTGACCAGCGCAAGAAAAACACCATTTTTGCTTGTGGTGTCTCGTCCAAGACGGGTTTTATTGGTAAAATTGAAGGGGCCCATTAACTCTTTGAGAAGAGAAAAAAAAATCAGATCAACTTTCTGCTCAAGTTGGAGTGTTCCTTATGGATGGAAAAATGCTTTGGCATTTACAAGATAAAACAACGTGAGCACAGCTCACAACACACTGGCAGGTCTGGTCAGTGTAACTTCTCTATCTGAGCGTTATGAAGTGTAGCAAAGTCTTGGCCCGCTGTGTGTTTTACCCCTCGGGCCTGTAAGTCTGAACCTCTGGGGTTCTACTAAATTTTCTCACGGTCCTCATCACACACACACTCACAGACACACACACACACACACACACGCACACACACACACTAACACACTGCGACACACACTGCGGCAGCGGTTACCCAGCACTCCCCGGGGAGCAGGTCTGGTTACAGCCTTGCATGAATCGTAGTGGTGACATTGCAGACTCTAGTTCAGAGCCAATATATGGCCTCTGCCGCCTGCCCACCACATGTCTTAGTCACAGACAAAACACCGTTTCAGAGCGGGAAGCAGGTTTCGTCTCTTCTCACACTTTATATGACATTATTGCATGTTTCCTTCTTCGTCTACGTGAGTGTGACCCTCGGTTCCCAGGACCACCAGACCAACGAACACACCACAGCTGTCTTTAGTCCCCCTCCTCCCATGATCCTCCAACTAATCCTCATGTAGTGTAACTCTAATCACTGTCGAGACATCAACATGGTTTTATCCCTCTTGCCCAAGGACACATTGACATCGCCCGATCCCAGGGATCAAACCGCCGATCCTCTGATTGAAGGACAACCCTGGGAGAGAGACTCACAGACCTTAAAGTTGACAAACCATTTTTTGTTGTTGTTTTGTGTCTCTTTGAAGTAGTTATGATCTTTTTGTTGTCATTTGATGCATCCAAGTCATTCCTTATAGTGGTAGCCTGACCGTCTAATTCTGATGTGGATGGGTTTACATTGTAGTTAATTAAATAAAAAATGAAAACTTAATTCAGCACCCGATGCAGCTCATACAGACGTTAAAGGGTGCCACGGTGCATCTGACAATGTAGGCCAAGCAACGTGTTGTTGCAAAAGTCAAAGAAAGCTTCTATGAAAACCTTGAGAAACGTTGTGATTTCATCTGCCTTAAAGCATTGTCTAGTATTACTTTACATTCCTCTTCGGCCTGTGACGGAAAAAAAACAGAGCAGCTGTTTCACTTTTTACCTTCTTTTTTTTCTCCAAACATTTGATAAATATTTTTTCCAGTCTGCAACTCTTCTCTCTCTGTGCCCCTCCACCGGCACTGGAGCCGAACAGCCGCGTGACCCCTGACCCCTGAACGGCACGGAGTCTTGTTGACGTAGTGAGTTGAGAGGAGCTGGGCCTGCAGCCCGTCGTAGCTTCTCAGCAAATCGGCAATAAAGCAACACTGTGATTTTCTCGGGGGGCCACTGCTGCCAAAAATAAGCAGAATAGAGTTAAACTTGTCCTTGGCAGAGAAAAACGTCTCATTCCAGATTGTGCCTCAGCCAAGAACATCTCTCCCCTGCCTCTAATGTACATAAACACACACACAGACACACACACCAGCTCTGTCGCCTCTGATTCGCTGTGTGCGTGTGCAGACCCGACATGTGTTGTTGGCTCATCAAGCCAGAACATGGAAAGTGTGAGTGGCTGCAGATGTTGAGAAGGGGAGAAGATGAGGGTTTTATTTTTGGGGCGGGTTAACATGCTTCCTCCCACTTCAGCAAACCTTCGTCTTATCCCACAATCACTGGGACTTAGAGTGGGATCTCAAAGTCCACTGTACATCACCTCTCATCTCTATGCAGAGATCCCCCAGGGATTAGGGCCCCACACTGTATCTGAACCTGAACCAACTGCTTACTCACCTATAGAGAAATACTCTGGCTCCGACAGGAAGGACGAACACAGTGAGAGCTGATTTACAGTTTGGGAGCTACATTATGAATAAGCTGATCATGGACGAGCAGGGAGGAACCACAACAGACAGAGAGGAAGGGAAAATTCCTTAAATATGAGTGGGCGGAAGGGGCAGACAGTACCCCCCATTGATGGTAGCATTAACAGGCGCTCATGGTATCAGCCGTCGTGACTAATCCTGAAATGTCAAGGCTGGTCGCCGGGGAATTCATCCCTGCGATAATCGCGTCGGCATCCGGACGGACCACCGCTGGCCGGACCGCCTTGCCGCACAGAGAGTCTTTCACCAGATGAGACGCGTGGGAGAGAAAAAAGCTTGACCTTGGAAGCTGTACGTTAAGCCTGGGGGGTGTTAGCGATCTCTCACCATTGTCATCGCAGTAGAAGGGATTCTCGATTCTCACACTCTAACCCCCCGCCCCCCCCACCCTCTCACCCTACACACACACCTGTTTGAGTGTGTTAAGACATGTGCTCACGCCTGGGTTTTGCGTGGCGATGGTGCTTCTCACCCTGTATGGAAACATGCAGTTGTTGTGTCTGCGGTGTGAAAGCTCTTCCGACCTCTCAGAAGTCTGTCTGAGAAAATAATCCGACTAATTCTTTTTTATTCCACTCAGCGGCCACTTCAGATTTATTTTGGACGTACCGGCCGCAATGGGCCAAATATCAACATAGAAATACTCTGGGACTTCGTAAAGGATCCAGTTTCTGGCAATTTCCTGTCAAGAGATTTGCCACGGCAAACTTGTATAAAATATTATATTTTTTTATGAAATAACTAAACGGATAACATCCATAAAATATAAACAATCTTGTGAAAGCAGACGGTGGGTTATTAGCCTGATCTGAAAACCATTACAAGGAACCGTTAGTCACATGTTGCTAAATTCCTGGATATGCTTCTCTGAGATTCAAGAGTCCAATTCAAGTCTTGCATTCAACTGTTTTATTTTAAAAGATTTACGTGCTGATGGAGTTCATTATTCTTTCCCAGGCTCTTTCAAGCCAAAGCACTGCGAAAAATGGAATTGGCAGGACTTTTGTTGTAACACTGAAATGGTGTGCAATGTCTGTCTTGTTTTGGTAGAGAAGAACCAGATGAGCTTATAAGGAATCAGAAGGGACTTTTTTTTTTAAACTTGATGATTGCATTACAGATATAATCACTACAGAGGAGATTGTGAGGTAGTTTGGTGTAAGTAAAGGCACCAGTAACTCAAGACAGGTGTGCTGATGAGCTTTCTTAGAAACCCTCTCAGGGACTTTGAGAATGACAACATCAAGCTGTACAAAAAAATAGAAACACTGTCGGATGGACAGTTTGCAGTGCATCTAAGTCCTTTGGTAAAGAAAAACATGACTGAAAAATGTATTTTTGGAAGTTGTATATCGATTCTGAATCTTAGAAGATGGAATCTAAACTTTCCCATGAATACATGTATTCTATTGTCCAACATGGATACATACAGGTCTTGCTTTTGGTTTTTGAGATGCTGAAGAAAATGAAAAATATGGAAGAAGTTTCACAAATTCCACATGTCAACATTCTTGTGCTTGCCAGCTACAATACAAAGAAGCCAACAGGTCTCTATGGCTTATCAGGTGTTTAATTATAGACTGCCACTCATTACAGGGGCGTGTTTTTGACATAACTAAAAGTTGCAGAACATCAGCCAAAGTGCAACTTGTTATGGTTCTGTTAGGCTCCCTGGTGTTTTTTCAGCTATTTGTTATTCAGTGCTTCTTAGGTTATGTCAACCCGAAAGCATTTGGCATTTTGTATGTTTTAGGGTGGAGTTCTGTTTTTCTGTGGTTGAACTGGCTATACACTGTTTTCTAAGAGGAGTGTTAGGGGCCTTCCTTCTTTCCCAGTTTTGCACATCCTCAATTAGGCACCGCTGAAGGGGCAGACATTTTGATCATCTTGAATATATACAGAATGCACATGATCGAAAAAAAAAATGAGGAAGCCCCCTTTTTATGAGCTTTAAGTTCTTGCTCTGTGTTTTCTTTAACATTCTTTCCTTCCTGTCTCTTGCTTGTTGCTGTCTTTGCATTTGGGTCCGGCTTGGCCGCCTCTAACGTGGGACAGCTTTCACCAGGATTGATGTGTAAAGCATTCAATCAGTCAACCATGTCGAGGCATTTCTTTCGCGCTGCTACATGTTTGTGTGTTTTTATGCACAGTATCCGCATCATGAAACTGGGATGATTTGTCCTACACTGTTGTTTTTTCAGCTTACTCCTCACTGCCAAACCAGTTCCCCGCTTGGACACGTAAAACCTAAAACAGCATTCTAATTATTCTTTCACTCTCTTTCTCCTCCTGATCACCCCTTTCCCTTTTCTACTTATCCCATAACCCCACTCCAACCCACCACCACCTTATGCAACCCAATCAGGGCCCTATTTAGGGAAATCAAATCAAATAAACTGTGATGTGAACCGAATCCAAATAGGGACTCTTATATAAGAATGAGGTCGCTTCATAGATGACTGGCTCTTGGAATGGACGCGGATTCCCAAGGCCTGTATTTATTTTCATTACCATCGGAATGGCTCCGCCAGTGAGCGCCATGCCGAATGAGGACGGAGCGCAAAGCGAGAGGGAAATTCATCCAAAACTCTTTTAATCTTGAAGAGATGCCCCTCGAATTCCGTGGTTTAAACACGAGTCTAAGTGATTGATTTTTTTTCTTTTTCTTCAATAAACAGCACACAAGGAATTAACGGTTTCCTCATGCCGGTACCTTTTCTGCAAGTCGGGATCTCCACTAATGTTGGCTCTGTACATGGTACAGAGCCACTCCGCCGTGTTCCGACAGGAGACAACGCCGTTAGCCCCTGGGAAATAATTCAGCACAGTTCTGTCAGCACATAAGTCACGCAGATGTTTACGTGTGTGGGAGGAAACGTAAAACAGCATAGCATTAAAGATGAGATGAGATTTTTACGATCCTGCAGGGGTAAACTGGGTGGCTGCAGTGATGACAAACTGCGGTGTGATTCATTAAAGGGAAAAAGGAACACAGCAAACAAGAGGGTATTTAAGATGAACACATGAGTCACTGCATGGTAGGGTAGAGTTAATATGTCAATCAAGTTGCATTGGTGAAATTGAGCACCGCCCGGCGGCATGGTGGAAATACCAACACCGCCCGAACATTACTGGGAATTTTTTATTAGATAAGTAACACTGACACAAATGCAAAGCAGCAAAATATGCTTAAGATTCAAATCCTTTCAATGTAAAACACATTATGACTTTATGTGTCGCAAACAAGCTGTTGCAACTCTTTTCCCCGAGCACCTGAAACCAGTTTTAATTTAGCAGGTATTTGGTTTAATCTCGTCTTAGTCATGTTAAAAAATAAAAAAAGACAGTTAGTGTTTCATAACGTAGGAGCCTTTTCTTCATCGTTCTTCTCTGCATTTGAGTTTGCTCAACCCTGTGAGGCACCCGGGGAGCAGGCAGGGGTGTCTTGCTCAGGGACACATCAACATGTGAAACGATGGGGATGAACGAGGACTGGGGGATTGAACTGGTTATCTTGTGGTTACTGGACGACCACGCATCCCCCCGAGCTACACCCGCACACTGAAAACATTTGTGATATGATGAAAGAAACCAATTACGTTTCTAAAAATGTATGGCATGCATGGCAAGAAGTTAAGAAATAATTAAACGTGTGAAGAAAACCAGGGTTATGCTCTGTTTTTTGTAGTTGTCTTTTTTGTTTTTGTCAGTTTCAGAAACCGATATCCCGGCACTTACTATGTGGCACGAAACATTGATGTTGGCTGCATGATGAACATCTGGTATAATGAGATTAAAGTTTCCCAAACTCGCTGGGTAGAGACAAAGGTACAGAAGAAAAACACATGAAAGAAGAAGACGAAAGTGAGGATGATGATGATGATGATGAGAGGCGTTATGTGCATTTCAGTGATTTGTCTCCTATGTATGAGTCTGGAGGAAGACAGGGCTTTTTACACATCTCAGCTGACACCACACTCTGTTTTGAGTCTTCCGGTAATCCCACTATCTAGAGTCGAGGCCTCGTTCTCTAAACAAACATGGTTGCCTGACCCTCAGAGTCCCAACATGGCACACACGTGTTGCTCTTTAATCCCAGCTGGCTGGTGTAACTGTGAGTGTAAATATTAATATACCTTGATGCAGGAATAGCTTTGCCGGAGTCGTTGAGGCTGTGTGTATATGTTGGCATGACAATGCCATGGGTGAAAAACCATCTATCATTTTGCCCTCATCATGCCCACCATCCCCTGCTCTGTTCCCAGGCTGTTTCCTGTAGCTGAGCTCAGCAGTGACATCAGCCAGCCGTCCCTCTGCCCTCAACCTTTGCCCTAATGTAGCGGATAAGGAAGTGTTAGTAGGAACCGATGGGGTCAGGTGGGGTCTGGCTCCTGGCTGCTCTGCGGCCCCGCCATCCCATTCCTGCATCGAGCGCTCCACATGTGCTTCCTGTTGTTTTTCAGACTAGCAGCACTGGGTTGGCCCATCGTAACAGAGCGGGGGCCTTTTCCTGATGCTTTGTTTGGCCTGGCCTCTGGGAATGGCTTAAATTTAGGTATAGGTGACAGAATCTTCCACCGACCCCCACAATCACCATGTGCGCTCCAGTCAATTCAGTTGAGTCTCGTAAAGACTGGACTCACTTTTTTTTTCTTTTTACACCCCTTCCCTTGCTGTCCAAATGTATAACTTGAGGGCAAAATAATAGGTCTCTCCACAACTGTAAAGAATATGGAGAGAGGTGGAGTCCATATCCAGTTCAATGTGTAAACCATTTTATTTAGATATTTATGGGAGAATGTATCTTAACACAGATGATGTACAGACAAGACTGCAGTTGATCATGAAAGTTCATTCTTGACCTTGGAATCCGTAGCCTGACTAATAACTGAATAATATATCAAGGGTTAGGTTAGAGTTACATGACCTACAGAAGAATATATCAAGGGTTAGAGGATTTACGTCTCAACAGGATTTGGAGAAACTTGTCCATGCATTTGTCTTCAGTAGACTTGACTACTGTTACGGTGTGTTCACAGGCCTCTGTAAAAAGTCAATCAGAAAGCTGCAGCTCGAGTTCTCACTAAGACCAGGAAAGTGGATCACATCACTCCAGTTCTTAGGTCTTTGCACTGGCTTCCTGTCAATCAAAGAATTGACTTTAAAATCCTGCTGCTGGTTTATGAAGCACTGAATGGTTCAGGGCCTCAGCATGTTTGTGACCTGCTGCTACCTGATGAACCATGCCGACCCCTCAGGTCGTCTGGTTCTGGTCTACTTTCCTGTTTATTTCTTAAACTGCACTTCAGTTTTTATTCATTTTATTTTGCTTTCTGACTGTTTTAATGTTTTAAATCTACATTATGTTTTGCTTTTAATGGTTTCATGTGAAGCACTTTAAATCGTCTTATTGTTGAAATGTGCTATACAAATAAATGTGCCATGCCTTACTGTATGGTGCAGACTATTTTTTTGCAATTCCAAGTCAAGTGCAAAGTCGTTGAGGGGCAAGTCCAAATCAAGTCACAAGTCTTTAATGGACAAGTCCAATTCAAGTTTTAAGGGCTAGAGGGACAAGTCCAGGTCAATTCACAAGTCTTTGAGCAGCAAGTCTAAGTCAAGTCTCATGCCTTTGGGAGACAAGTTTGAAGTCTTGACATGCCTTAAAGCTCCAGAAAAAGCTAACAAAAAATAAATCCATAACAGCCTTTTGAATTGTTGGGCCACTTTCAGAAAGCCTAAAGCAGCCCAGAGCTTCAGTTCATACATTACTTAAAATGCTGGAAGCTCACATTAAAAATGAACTGGACCAATTACTGCAATTATCGCTGACTCTGAAAAGCAGCTCGCAGTACAGAGACACACATTGCTCCAGCGCATGTCAGTTTGGGGCACATAATTTAAATAGAAAACGCTCATGTCTCTCCTTAGGGAGAAGTTCATTCATAAATACAGAGTTCACCTCCTTTTGTTCCTTTTTAACAGATGTGGTCCAGAACGACCGACAATTGACGAAAGATGTGTCCCACGTCAAGAGACAGTCAATGGGACAGCACGTAAAAACTTTATGAGAAGCAGCCTGAGCTGTTTCAGATCAGGACTTGTGCTCTTGCTCCTCTGCTGGGACTCCTCCTGCAGGGAGAGTTGTTTTGTTCATGGCCTCCTTAATTATAAAGACACTTCAAAGGCACCCAAACTCCTGACAGAACATGGCCCTCTCCAAGTTCTAGGATCTCTGGAGGCCCCCACAACCCTATCGGTGCAGCCACCTCCGAATGTTTCCAATCAAGGGACCCAGCACGCTCATTTACAGTGTGGCGAGAAAAAAGGAGAAAAAACTGGCGGCTCAGCAATTTCATTCGCCATCCCGGTACTATCTTCCTCCTCCTCTTTACTGACACAGCACTACTGTGCCAGTGTGTGACATCACAGCGCTCATCTCCGGAGCAAGGCGAAAACATTCCCAGCAAAACCGACGGGAGGGACGGACGGGAGAATGGCTTCCATATGGGCCCCCCCCCTCCCTACAACCCAGCTTCTTTTACCTCTGTGTGCTTTTTCCACGAGGGGCGGAGTTTGATGGGCACAATGGGAGGACAAGAAGATGAAGAAGAAGAAATGAGAGAGTTGGCAGTTTATCTTTCCGAGTGAAATTAGACTTTCATCCTCAGCTGGCGCGGGGCGTCTGCCCACAGCCGAGCTTGCTCTCCCGAATCTATCATTTTTATCATCCCCGCGCAGACAGGAAAGACTGCTCATCAGGTCTCTCTTTCTTTCTCCCTGCCCGGTGATTGAGGAAACAGTAACTGGATCCCGGTGCTGGGTCCGCTTTCCCTCCAGCCCCGCTGCGGGTTTGGCTTGGCCATGGGCCAGCCAGCTGCCTGACACTCTGTAGCATGGGAACATCCTGACTGGCTCCGCAGGCTCAAACTGCGGCACAGTTTAGGCCCCCCTCGCACCAATCACATATTTATATGCGTCCACATCAATGTGAAGAATACATAAACAGTGCAGATGCATTTGTCAGGACGCAGCGGTCTCCATATGTGGTTGATTTGAGATCACACATACACACACACGGATCAAGCAGGTTGTCACATATATGAAGCAGCGGGGCAGAGGGTGTGTGTGGCCAGCGCAGTGGAGAGAATACAGGCCTGCACAAAGAGATTAATGACACACACACACACACACACACACACACACACACACACACACACACACACACACACACACACACACACACACACACACACACACAAGATCTACTCCTTTCTATCACAAAAACAAATGCAGTGCTCGTCTCTTTCTTCACATTTTGATTTACAGGTACTTGTGCTGTGTTCACACCGAACGCGACAAAATTTGGTCTGCGTGTATTTGAGCTGCGTAGGAGCTGCGTAGACGTGACTTTTCTGCCGAGCGACGGGACAGAAGCGTTTGACGTGACACGAACAGCGAGTTTGCCGCGGGGCGAACAGAGCGTTGGGTGTGACAGGTTGTCGCGCGAGTTGAAATTTCCCAACTCCAGCGACAAAAACAAGTGCGTCATAGCTGCGTCAGCCAATCAAAGTTGAGATGTTTCGCTCGTCACCGCCGTCCTGTTGTTGAATCAAACCTCTGCCGGTGATAGCTATGATAGCGGCTGTCATTTAGACGCTGTTGTGGAACTACGGATAATATTATGAACCCAGACACGATGGAGTTTGATGTTCTGACGTATGTGGAATTTGCACAACAAGTATAAAGCAGAACTGGTGGTTATTTCTATGGTGGATGAAGGCTGGTTACCGTTGTAGTATGCCAGTTTCAAGAGTCGGTGAAATTCACCGAGCTGTGTGCGGCTACTGATGGTGTTAAGAACACCAACAGGAGGGCGTTTGATATTCCCACGTTCTTGTGACTTACACAAGTATGAAGCAGAACTAGTTGTTATTTCGTCCATAGTTTAAAGCGTAAAAGATCGCTCTTTCCCAGAGAGAATTTACAGAGATAAGCCACGCCCCCTTTGTGGCAGCGATTAGTCATGCTGCATTTGGTGTGAACACACTTTTTTTGTCTCTCGACAAAACTGACACGGTAGACGCAACGTGAAAAATCTTGCCGCGTTTGGTGTGTACACAGCATTAGTCCGGGTGAAAGGCAGCTTACAAATGGAAAAGTCTGTGTGTACATCTGAACATTTTTGCACAAATCCATGTCTGTATCTTGTGTGTGTGCAATCGAGAAAAGAGGAGGCCTCTTCAAAGCGTCTCCAAGATGCCAGTCAAGCAGAGCCTTTGTTTGGCTGCCTTGTTATTTCTCCCATTAATCATAGTTAATGTCCGTCTAATCTTTCTATCTCGGCCCTGATTGCTGGCCAGGGGGTCATCATCAGCAGACAGAAAAAATAACACAAGAAGAAGTTGAAGACAGACCAAGGAGGTCTCTTCAACCCCTGACCCCGGAGCCATTGTTCTTCTAATTGTCAAGCGTCAGATAGCCCGCTGTCCGTCCTGATCAAAGGAAAACGCCCCTGATTAATCTGCTGCCGTGCTCGCTGGATTAACACATTCTTGTCCCATTGTGGGCAGAGAACAGAAAGAGAGAATTGGCAGAGTGGGAGGAGCTGACAGCGCGGGGTGGAGCAGCAGGTGACTCAAGGGAGTCGGAGGAGAAGGTCGATCCAGCTATCAAGAGGGCTTAGCAGTGTTTGCTTCCCTCAATTAACTCCTTGTCCTAGAGTGCCTATGTGTGTGTGTATGTGAAGGGGTTGGAAACACGCACTTTTAAAAATTTCAATTGTGATTATGAATTATTTTTTTTTGTGTTGTGATACAGAGCTCGAGGCAAGAACATCCTTTGTGTTTGTATCAGTTCCGCTTTTTTATGTGTGTGCATTAGTTTTTAGTTCCAAGATGATCCTGCAGTTGAATCAGCTCCTCTCTTATGTTGTTTAAACTCCAACTAAACATTAGAAGCTTGATGAACCCAGGAGGACTACTGCATTAACTGGACTGCTAGAGGTTTAACTAGGGTGACCAGACGTCCTCTTTTTCCCGGACATCTGTCCGGGATTTTGCCTCGTTGGATATTTGTGTTTCTCTGGGTCTTTCACAAACTAGTTATAACGCCCTAACAAGTTTTGGAAACGGTATCTCCCTTCCATTCTGTCTTCTTGCGCGAGCTCTGACTGCAGAGAGAACTGTCAATGGTCGACCGATCTCAGTGTTGCCAGATGCACGATTGAGCCTTTGGTACAATATTTCTTCGCCATTTCCAATCTGGCAACACAGTTGCATTGTTTACAACAGCACTTTGTTGCAGAAACTAACTTTTTGTAAGACATAGGAACTGTTGTATGAGTATAATAAAATGAAAATATATATATTCTTACAATTTACTTGTGCTGGTTACTTGTTGGGAGCCGTGTGGATGCAATCCCATGCCCTGATTTTTTTATTTAACACTTTTAACATTCAGAATTTACAAGTTATGATGTCAAGCTTTGAGGGAAAAAAATAAAAATGTAAGACTCATCGTTTCACCTTGACTTTCAGTCAGTTGGTTATTCTAAAATTACTTCAGACTTGTCTAAATACACTCTAGGGATATAAAGCCTTTATTAACAACAATAAAATAGTTTGACTTATTAGTCATACACTTGTGATAAGAGTTGAAAGGAGTATTAGATTGTGAAGGGAACAGAGCTCAGGTCCTCTGTTTGCCATCTTGCTCTCATTGCGGTGTATTTTCTCTTCAACATTTACTGTAAATGCGGAGGACGAGGAGGAGGCGGTTAATGGATTTGATTTCACAAGCCCAACCGACTCACCCCAACGTCTGTCAGGCGTTTGTTTTGGAGGTTGTGCTCCAAAATGTTTGGCAGATATTGACTGCAGCTCCGACTCATTAGATCAGGAACAGAACAAGAGCCACCTTAAATCACAGAGTGCAATAAATATTCAGGGTTCTCGTGTTGTTATATGGATGATGACTTATTGGCACATTTTGCTTCACAGTAGGATACACAGAATCCTGGCATACAACGTGAGAAACAAGATCCTGTCTAATATCAACAATTGGTAAGGACAACTGCACAATTTAAAAAAGCATGCAGATTTGCCAACTCTTAAATAATGATAAATACAGTTTGTAATTAAGTGTGGCTTCAGCCGCATGGGGTCAGAGACCCCATGCTGGAAGCACACTTCATGTTCTCCTGCGGGCTTATTATTATTATTATTCTTCTTATAGTCAAACCACTACTCCTCCCAGAGCGTTGCCAGCACATGCGCAAAAATTACATCGAAACGTGCGGTTTGCGCGGGAATCGTGAGGAATGACTTTTCTAAGAGATTCGCCCGTACGTTTTCCCGAAAAATGCAAAAAACATAAAAAAAATTTCACGAAACGTTCGTAGAGGGTGGCGCGCCAATTAACAGAGTGAGAAGAAGCGACAGAAACTGTTAAAAAAATAAAACGTATTTTGTCTTTACTCCCACAATGTTCACTCTTCATACACCATTGTTGGATAGAAACGTTGGAAATCTTGTCTTCTGTCATAAACTGTGGTCGATAGGAATCCAACGGACTCAGACGTCTTGAAATCGGACTGAATGTGAGAGAAAGTCCACCTCGCTCTGCCATCCGCCGCCATGTTAAATCTCCCTCCAAAACCACGTCTCCCCTGAAGCTCGTACCTGATTTGTAAATCGCCCGTACAGACACATGTTTTATCGTACAGACTCGCCAGTCACAGTATCTGTTCATCAGGTCTTCCTAACGCTCAATATGCGATATCGAAGCAATAGTGGCTTTTAAAGTACCATTTTTTAAAAATAGTTTGAAAGGAGTTCCACAGTATTTAGGTCTATTAAGCTCAGCGTAAGGAAGTCCCTTTGAAGTCATCACCATGGCAACCTTTGATCTAGCGACCCACAGGTGTTCTCGTTAGGGCAGTTTAACAGACACGCAGACACTTACACACGCACACACAACACAGATGACTTCTGTCTCTCTGTCTGTTTGTCTCACACACACAGACACAGAGACACACATACACACACACAAACAAACATATACACAAACACACACACACACAAACAGACACACAAACACACACACACAAACAGACACATACACACACACACACACACAGACACACACAAAGACGTTTACGTGTGTTTTATATTGTGTAGTTGTCAACACTGTGATCATTAATAAGGTCATATGATATTTCATATACGTTTGTGTGTGTTCAGGACGTTCAGTAGTTTATTTCCTTAAGTCCACAGTCCAGTCTGCCTCTAATCAGTCTGCTGGCGCTCACTTGGTCACCATGACGACGGCAGCACACAGGTGCTTCATATCAGCCAATCAGTTTAACACACAAACCAACTCAAGTGCTTTGGAGGAGAGACGGGCGTCAGAAACAAAAGCTATATATTGCGACGTCTTACGGCAGTAGTAGCCACACTTTCAAAATTTCTTGCGAAATTTTCTAGTTGCATATAAAACTGCTATCGCCTGCTATCATTGTTTGGGGCTGTCAATCCTGATATCAGCTGTTCTGATCAGCTGTTCTCCTCTGTTCGATAGGACAACGACACAATTACATGGTTAGCCTATCATCTTTCTGCCTTTTCTTTTTAAATATGATTATCTCCTGTACCTTCAGTACGTTCATGCTGCTGTTACGCCCAGTCTTTGCAGATCCTTCAGCTTCATCAACTCATCATTTTATCAGCCTTGTCATCAGCCACCATCTGATGAGGCAGTATCTGGACTCAACAGGGAGATGACCCTCAATTACAAATCTCCCTCGAGAGTCCAAGTGGCAAAGACCAATGTCAAGACATTATCATCATATATCATCTGTTAATAACTTGTCTCTTCTAGTTGAAACACTGTGAGTGTATTTATCTTTGCAATGCATAAGCCTGAGAAGGTTAGGTGTTCGTGTGTGTGTTTGGGTGGGAATGTAATATATGTGACCTATCAGCTCATGATAGCTAATGTTAGCTAAGTTTATTGCTCTATGATTAGACTTTTCAACACGTGGACTGAAGGAGCCAGAGATTGACCTAAACATAAGGCTCACTTCAAGGCCTGAATGAAGGCTTTTAAATATGTCTTTGTTGCCATAAGTCATGACAAGTTGAAACATTTGAACCAATGGCAGCACCTTCAGACTGCAAGGGAATTATAAGTGAGCATGTGTGAGGGTTGAATGGCAGGATGTATATGACAAATTAATTAGGCATGCATGACTATACTTTTCTTAACTGAAGTTTCACTGGAGCTACAGCTCATTACTGTCGGGGCTGGATTTGGCTACACACATAAGTGTGCACGCACAAACACACACCCCTGCACCAGACACCACTGATACCAATCTGCTTTTCTATTGTTTGAGAAGGCAACACAAAACTCCATTGCCTTCAACTGTCACTTTTGTCATCCCTGTGCGACTGAAAATTTCCATTAAAGCTCTCACATTGGCTCCTCTAAACACAAAGTATTTAGAGGAGTAAGAACCACCATTGATGAGGAGACTTGGCTGTACCAACCTGCATGACGATCCGTTCCAAACCACCACTATCATCACACAGATATCACTCCCATCTCTGCTCGCATCTACTCCACAACAACACACACACACACACACACACACACACACACACACACACACACACACACACACACACACACACACACTCTCCTACTTTGGAAATCCCCTCACTATGACTCCCGTTATGATTATAATTGTTATGTCCAACGTCTCCATGGCAATGAACAAACATCATCACCAGACAGCAGAACTGACAAACTTTTAGGGAGATAAAACATCCACATGTTTGACGCTATTGATGCTATCAAACCGCCGCACTGCACTCCGTCTCTGAGCGCCTATACACTTGATGCAGCGTAGTTAAAATTCATCTTAAAACGAAGGATTTGAACATTTCGCCTCAGCAGCTGTAGTGCTGATGATGAGGTGTTGAAGGCGCTGTTGTTCCTATTAAAGTTGCTATAAAAGTCCAGCATTACAGCCACATCTGGTCTGCCATTATCTGAGGATCTGGCCGGATCTAAATGGTTGTGTGTGTGTGAACTTGGGGAGTGATGTAACGTCCTGGTCAATGTATAACCAAGCAGTCTGTTACACCACACCTCTTCCCGCGTCTAAAAGGAAACCAAAATGGCCGATCTGCACGGTGCACGTGTGAATGTTTGCATGTGTTTAAAGGTCCAGTTATTCAGCATAGATCATTGACATTTTCCGTGAGATTAAGAGCATAATTGCTGTCACGAGGGAACCTGTTACAGTGCGTCTAGACTCCAGGGGCACAGGTTGTTCATTGTTACAGCTCTCCGGCAGAGTTAAGGTGATTATTTTTTTCAAGAACAGTTCGACCGCTCATGTTAGAAATAAAAGAGTGCCCGGGTGCTTTTTGGTTCAGTCGTAGGAAAAACTGAATGCGAAGATGGTGCCCAGCTTACTCAAATGTAAGTCGCTCGGTGTGCAAACACACCAAAAGAGTTCATTCATTAGAGGCATTCTCTGGCTGAGTCATTCTTCTCTCCCTGTCCTCCACCCCACCAACCTAAGTGACAGAATGTCACGTTGTGTCGTTGTCTTCTAAAGCAATCCGTATGTGAGCCGTCTGATCTGGTGCATCTATGGTTAAATGCAGGATGAGCAGAATTTTCCTAAAAAACTATATCTGCAGAAGCCTCGCCCCTAGACTCTAATTTCTTCTTTCGTGCTTGTATGTTTGTGATGTTTTTGTGTTGTCAGCCTCTAAAAAAACGCACCCAGTTGCCAGATCATCAACACAAATATGGCGAGGCTATAACGCCTTGGTTCAAAACAATAACCCTCATAGAACCGGGGAGGAGGGGCCGACTTTGAATGCTGTGTTCACAAAGCGCAACCGACAAATCCTACCCTGTATTGTAGGAATTTGATTCATTAAACAAAACCAGTTGATGAACGTTGGGAAAGGTTATGTTGATTGTTAAAAATATGTTGATTGTTCACACAGCATTATTAGGTTGACTAAAGGCCGAAATCAGAATATATAAAAATAAACGGCCATTTGATTTTCTGTTTGGACATCATGCGACTCTTAGCAGCGTGGGCTTTGGCTACATGGACAATTGTTATATGGTAGCCTGCCAACTACGTCAGTTGATCTTTCAAAACAGAATCTCACTGCTCAGATCGGCATCAGAAACATTTAATGCCATGTATGCTTTTGCATTCAAGGAATTTGTTCTGGCAGGAGGTGCATACATTTAGACAATAAACACTTAAAAAATAAACAGTGCAATAATATTTACAATTATATCTCTAAAAATCAACAGTAGAATACAGTAAAAAAATAAAAAGCACCTGTAACCACTTTCTCAGACTTATACACACATATAGATTTATGACCCTGGAACCTATGTATACTCTCTTTACAAGCCTCAAATGTAAGATATGTGCTCACTGCAATAAACTGAAGAAAACAAGACATCAATTTATTTCAAATGACAACTTAGGCATGAGTAATGTTAACCACGTTCACCTTGTTTCTTCATCTGGTGGGGTTTGAGAGCTTGGCTGCAGCAGAGCTTTTAGGGCTGTGTCTTCCATCAGCTACTGAGATTAGAACAGCCAAATGTCCGGCATGTTACTGCAACAACATTTGGGCTTACAAATGGCAGCGAGCAAGTTCAGTTTGTTCACTGAAACATACCGTAGTGATATTGCTGACACGTCAAGGCTGAGGAACGGTGCTGATACATGCGAGGGTGAAGATAAACAGATATAGAGCTCTATACACATTCATACATGAAAGCACACACATGCACTTAGAAACACAAGGTCGCTGCATTCCACCAGCATGAAAGTGCTTTCATGTTTACAGCAGAACAAACAGAGGAGGGCTTTGCCTCCTGTGTTTATCTGTAATATGCTTGTTTCCATGACCGCATTGCCTCCAAGCAGTAAGAAACAGAACATTTGCTCTGGCGGATTAGAGTTTGACAAGCAGTGAGCGTTAAAGAACAACTGAGACATGTTTGTTGTAATTTGTAATGGCCATTCAGACTCAGGAATATTGCTTATGAACAAAGGTTGTGTCTCAAATGGGATCACATGTTTAGGTAAGACAAATACCACTGACTATGGCCAATAAATGTGTCTTGTTAAAGAATAATTCTGATTTATTATAACTACACTGTAACAAGATAACTGTAGAATTTACAGTAATTTGCTGGCAGGAATTAGTTAGTAAGTAGCTGTAGTATATTTTAGGGTATGCTTACTGTAAAATTAATCACAGTATCCATAGGATACTGTAGTATTTTTTACAGGAATAATCCCTGTACCGTCATTGTTATTATAGTAGGCGGGCTATCAGGGCCTTCTCTGCTGGCCTACACAGAATCACAAAGTTATAGCTTATTTTCTCATTGCAGAACTGTCTTCATCTGTTCCTGTGTTCCTTCAGGCCTCTCGTATGGCTTGACTCAGGAGCTGGTTAACAGCATTTTATCCAATCAAATTTCATCTCTCTTCCTCTATGGAAGAGTAGCCTGGTTATAATACATGGAACAGCCTTCGAGAGTGTCTGGGCGTGTGATTGGTCACAGGGCTTATGTGACCATTAACATGCGCTGTGATTGGTCATTGAATGATTTCCGTCAACACATAAAGCTACATAACTGGCAGGATTAAGAAGAGTTCATTTATTACTGTATTGTGATTCACAGCAACTTGTATCTACAGCAGGGGTGGGCACACTTTTCTGCTCAAGAGCCACAATGAGTTTTTAAATTTGACACACCTAGAATAGTAAAGATGTGTCCACACAAACTGCGTTGCGAATGTTACTTGAACCTAAAAGGGGGCGTGCCTTATCTCTGTGGCTTATCTCGTAAAAACTGTTACCATCCACCATGAAAATACCCACTAGTTCTGCTTTATACTTGTGTAAATTCTCAACGTCGGGAAGCGGAGCTTTCCGAAGGGATGCAGTACATTACGGTAATCGTAAAAAAAAAAACGTGACGAGTTTGTCTGTGGCGCGAGGGTGGAAGTGAGCAGTGCAGAGAGCAGCAGGCTGGAATCACAGCGTGATGCACCAGCAGAAGGCACGGCACGCAGCGGCGGCATGTAAAGACTGCTGTGGCGCTTCTCCGTTCCAAACTTGAGTTTCCTGAAGTACAATGACGCAATAGATCAGCATCGATGTTTCTTACTGCTTATTTATTGCTCAGTGCTCTTTTAGGCTGTGCGTGCGCTCTCCTGCAACAGAAAGCATTACAGCGGTCTTCACGTGCTGTGCGGTCTCACCTGTCTGCCATTTTGGGAATGGAGAAGCACTACAGCGGTGTTTACTCAAACTTTTAATTATTATTTTTATTATTATTTTTTAGATACGGCTGTAGTTAATTAATTTTGACCATGATGTATTGCAGCTCTTCAGCAACATGCTGTCTAGGAGTTCAACAGTAAGAATTGGGCCAGTATACAGTAATATTACTGTGGAAACTACCAAAACTTGTTACAGTGTAGAGTGTGATTTCAATGCCGCATCAATCAATAGTTTTACATTGACAATGGAAAAATGATCTAACTGTAATTTGAAAGTTGTCTGTTGTATTGACGGAGCCATGGAGAATTAAGGACTGCCCATTGTTTCCGACGCCCCCTTGCTAAAGTTTAGGAACAAGGATTAAGATTGGTTAGGTTCAGGGTAAGCCAATCAGAGGCGGTGTCGGGCGAGCTATACCTTCGTCACAATAGGAAAAATATCACTCCAATAATTATTGATAACTATGTATAGCATATACCCATGTTAACTGTTGGTTCAGTGGAGCATTTTGTTTGGACTATGAGGCTTTCGGAAAGGCACTAGGAACAATAGCATGGCACCATAGAAGTATCACCTGACTCTGCAGTTCCCATGGGCTCTAGTGAAGAATTTTATCATCTTTAAGCAATTGTTTTTTGTTGTGGTTTAATCTCAACATGCACCAACTGGTTTCCAGATGCAGAAGACAGCTATTTTCATAGACAAAATCTCTCATGGTCCCACTGTAAATTTCCTACTCAGACAAACACAGTTAGCAGCTTTCTTAGTGGAGGACCAAAAGAAAAGCTCAAAGGAAAGAGGTTAAGTCGCCCCTGTGTCTGTTGGATGCAAATATGTCCTCCTGTGGTAGGCCAGCTTGGCAGCCATTAATGTAGGTTCAATAGTTCTAACCATTGCTGAGGTCTTAGAGTTTGGCAGCCTAATTAAGAAGAAGTTGTGGAATGAGCATATGATAAGACAGGTTAGCCAAACTCAATTGGAAGAGCAAATTAAATTATTGTAAACAACATTCACATATTATAGATAAAAGAACCAATCTTGGTGTGACACAGTGTTCCTTTCAATTTTTTCACCAGCCAAAGAGATGAAGACGTGAATAAGTAACACTCTCCTCCCCCTCATGAGTTGCATTGTTTGCCCCTGAGCAAGGCAGAAAGTCTTGCTCTTTGGTAGTCTACTAACTGCTGTCAGGCCTGAAACTGATTCAACAGCAAGCCTCCGGAACAATGGCAACTGCCTCCCCTGGATGACTATAATCAATAATACGTGTATATTATGTAGATGGCACTGCATTCTTTTAAACCTCATGTGTTCTATTGTCACAAACTAAATTTAGGTAATGTCATCAGTCCAAGCAAGCAGGGTCTGGGAAAATACAGTCCTCTGCTCTGTATCGGTTCGTAGTCAGTGGATGTGGTTGGCGGATGAGGATAGTGGGCATAGTATGTGCGACTTTCTGAGTATGTGTGTGTGTCTGTGTGTGTGTGTGTGTGTGCGTGTGTGTGCGTGTGTGTGTGTGTATGTGTGAGTGTGTATGTACAGTTTTTGTGTGTTGGGTAGAGGGTCTCGCCAGCTCTCGCCTCGCTCCATTTGCCATCAAACCCCAGCTGAAATAAAAAACACATGGGAGCTGTTTTGAAGCTCCCTCATTGCTGGATAAATATCTAAATTTCCCCCACGACTTCTCACTGTCTCAGAGACCCGTCCCTCATCCCTACCCTTAGTGCTCGGAGTTCGCCCGGAACAGGCAACACCAGTCGACCTCAAAATTTCCATTCGGAAAAGAAAAAGGAAAACCAAAATAAACAGATGATGAGGAACGAGAGAAGAAAAGACGTGAAACAACGTTTGCGTGCACCACAGTGATGGGAGGGCAAACTCTGTGCCAACTGTGTTATGGTTGGCTAGCCTTGAAGTGCCTGATCTAGAGATGAGGGACGGGGGCTGGGGGAAAGAACCGGAGCGATATACTGCCATACAGTGAGGCTGCCAGCAGCTGTATGTTTGAACCATGGGAGAAATGTCATGTGGTTGTGATTTTCATATTAAAGTAATGGGGGTCTATCAGTGTCCGAGATGTACAGATGGGAGGCCTACGTACCAGCTGCTGTGCGTGTGTGAGTGTATATACATTCACAGTGTCATTGATGTTAGCATACAAGTGCGTTGGGAGTTAGACTTGCAGTTCACCTCGTAATAGCACCTAATAACGGCACTCTAGAATTGCCAAAATAAATGCTGGATGAAGTGTGAAAAGGAAAATAAAGTCCTTCAGTGCCATTCTCCATTTCAGCACTTTGAATATTGCATTGCATATTACTCTATGAGGCAAATAGTTTTTTTATAAAATAAAGATGATATACACATATGTTTCACTTAGTCTCAAACAGTACGTAATTGAATACCACTATTTGGGTGTAGCCTACGTCAACTTATTGCAAATGTTTCACTGGAAACAAGCCTACCATGTCGCAACAGTTGAGTAGTAAAGTAGAGTCATAGTAGCTTAACCACTATAAATAGATATCTGCATGTGAATGCAGTTATTTGTAGGCAACAGGAAGAGATTTTGGTTTTAGACGAGTTCTGGTTCTGATTTGTAGTCCGTTTGTAGTCTCAGTAATACTGAGCAATCACATTTCTAGTGGATTTTTGTGGAGAGAAGCAATCTCAAAAACCATCGGCTATTGTCTGAAAATCAACTATTGTTAGCTTGCCGTTAGCTTGTAGACCAGCTAATTGGACTGTAAAGGATGCAGCACAGAAGATTAAGCCTATCTGTTATCCAGATATTTGCATGCTCCATCAAAACCCCAGACACATTGACCCCTAAACGTAACGTATGTTTTCCTTGATTGATCTAATCCAGGCTTCATTCCATTTCGTCCTCAAATAATTATTTACACATCAGTGTCTGTTTGGGGTTTGGCTTTTCATTAGACAGCTATGTTTTCCCAGAATGCCTTTAGATTCACATTATTGTCTGGCTGGATGTCTTCTGTTGCGACAAAGGTGTTAAGGACAGGCCCTCTCCCTCAGTGACCCTCCGGGCCTGTTGACACAGTGATTGTCACATTGAGGCTCCCCTGTTATCTCCCATCACTGGGGTTCAAATCTGGCGTTATTTGAGTGTGTGTGTGTGTGTGTGTGTGTGTGTGTGTGTGTGTGTGTGTGTGTGTGTGTGTGTGTGTGTTTTAGTTCAATGGGTGGTCTAAAGCTGGTTAAAACTCTGTATGTGTCTTTACTTTAGCAAAGCAGGTTGAGTCTCCTCAGCCTCCAGATAGCAAATATTCACATGTTGTCCTGCAACTTAATTGATTTGACTTGCCTCTTTCAAGTGGTATCACAGCTACTTTGTTTTTGTGTAAAGGGTAATAATAAATTGTTCCAATTGTTCACTGGTTACCTTCATATAAAAACAAAAATGTTCTGGCGTGACTTTGGCTTTTTTTTAAAGTTGGCTGTGACTGCTTTTGTATGAACTGTCACTAAAGATTCATTGAAATTCAATCACTGAATACAACTCCTGAGTCTCCTGTTTTTCTCATCACTGATAAAAGCATGCCAAAAACAAGTTAAAGCAAGACATCAGATCTCATTTCGACTTGTAGTTAAGTGTTTTTGCAATTCTTAAACATGAGCCGTGTTTTCTCAAAGATTGCGAATATTTTGTATACTCATACTAAAGACAGAATATCTCCTTAACCAAGGGCTATTTGAATTATTTAAAAAATACATAATATACATACAACACTTTTGAGACTAGTTAATAGGTTCATATAGCAATTTATGTGTTAATGGTTTAGTGGTTGATGATAGAAGGTACCTTCTAGGTACCTTGGTGCCCCGGCACCTGAGGTGGGATGCTTCTAAATTACTGGCAGATGCCCGGCATCTCGTAGAATTAGTGGCGCCTGAGGTGGGATGCCTCTAAACTACTGGCAAATTCCAACTGCTCGCAGGTCTCGGTGGGGCACCTGAGTTGGAAGTGTGGAAGTACCGCCACGTAATTAGTGGCAACTGCTCGTATATGCACTATCACAAATAGTAGTGTAGCCCAGGGCTCGCTTGCCCCTGTACTGTGTAATAATAATAAAATAACAACCCGATGCTTGGTTAGTTTAGCCAAGCTGGCAACTACTTTATTTATGTCTATCTCTTTTTACTTGTAACATTTCCCCGCACCTCTCTTTTCATTTTTTCCCTGCAGAATAAAAGTCTCAGAAATTTACACTTGAAAACTGCTTCCTAGAGCGCCACCCAAATACACAATACAATAGCTTACAGTAGCAAACTATCACAAATAGTCTGGCGTGTAAACTTACGCAAGTAAAGAGTGCACTCTGCTGCATTAAAAATTCCCTTCAAAATAAAAGCATAGGGTTATTTTTTGCCCATCTAAAGACCCGTGACTCACTGAAAACGGATCTGACACCAGTGTTCTATGAGGTGCCGGTGCCACGACTTAAAAACTCGTGGCAAATGCCGTGCCATTTCGTAGAATTTGTGGCAACTGCCTTACTTAATTTGCGGCATCTGCGTTGGAAACTGGAAGTGAACCGGAAGTGCCTCTACGTCATTAGTGGCATCTTTGGTGAAAAACGGACATGCCTCTACGAGATGCCGGTGCCATAAATTGAGTTTGCCCTCTCTCCTGATTCCACAACAAAGTGCCTCTGCTCAAGCAGAAGCACCATTACAGACCAAGCAAAGCCATTATATAAGTCATATTTCAGTTTTGACAAAATGCAATGTGGTTGCTGAGGCTTTGTCTGACGAGGGATTTAAGCGTTAATGGCGGATTCTGTAGGCCAGTAGCTTTCCAGTAATCATATATGGCATCAAGCTAGGGATATGAAAATTTATATTTTCATAGCTTTAGGGAGCTCTCCCAAGTCAGTTTTGAGTCCTCTCAAATAACATTCATGTTCTTTGTTAATTTATGGTTGAATTGCGTTATAAATATTTAACATGGACTTTCTTGTAAGGCAAGGCTGTGCATTTATTTTTTTTTGCTATGTCACATCAGTGGCTCTGGTATTGATTCATGGGAGTACGAGGACATGGAGAGTCAGGAAGAGCTCCTAATGAAGAGATTAGCCACCATTTCTGGTTGCTACTGGGGCTTATAAGGGTAAAATGTTGACTCTACTTAAGGAATACCGGCATGCTAAAACTCCCATGCTTTTACATTCAAATCTTAAATGGGGAAATGTAGACAGTTTCATGCAATTGAAAATAAAAAAAAGGGAGCGTCGTTGACTAACAAGTTAAATCGTACACTCCAGGCATGCTGGAGTGTCTTCAAACAAATAATTATGTCTGTGCGTATGATGCACTGGAACATTTGCTTTTGACCTGTGCCAATAAAGATGTTGTTTGATACAACTATGACCTCCTTGAATATACCAGCAACGCAAACAGTGACTTACTGATACATGTATCTGAAAGAAAGTAGCTCGCAAGAGAACAAAACAAAGCATTCATGTTACCGTGCTATACGGATTCTCTCTCATGACTCCAAACCCAGATATTTGCAGGGTTTCACACATCCTTCATAAAGTAATGTGGTTTTGGTTTCGCTTGTGTCCAGATGGGGTTTCTCCCTCATGGCTATCGTTGTGAAGAGGGCTCAGGGGCTGAGTCAGACAGCAGGATTAGTGGTTATAGTGCTTTGCCAGGGAGATGGACGGATGGGATAGAAAGCCCAGAACTAAAAAAAAACAAAAAAAAAACTTTGTTGAACCCTCAGATTATTGACAATGCATTTTTAATTTGCTCTTGTGGGGTTTGAAAAACTTTCATGGGACCTGGGGTTGTGCAGATCGCTGTAACATTTAAGGCCATATCAAACTTAATTTCTTATACAAATAGGAAGATTCCAGTGGATGCAGTTACAAGGTTTGTACAATGGGCAGATGGGGAAAGAAGAAGAAGAGGAGGGAGGGATAGATAGATGGTAGGGTGGGACGAGGAAGGGAGGTTCTTTGATTGCTTGCAAAAAACTTGGCAGAAATTGCAGGAAATCTGTGGTTAGAGAATGAGGTCTGAGCGCTTTTTAAACCAAGACAGAGAGAGATGGCTCGGTTGCCCTACATCCAAATATTCAATTGTGGTCCGAAAAAGTAACAGAGTTTTGTCTGCAACATCCAAGTTGCTCCTTTATGTTGGTGTTCTCATGCGATCCGTCGCTGTTTAATTAAAATCTCACTTGTCTCGCACAGATCTACTTGTTTGCTGGGTTCTGGAACATAGTTTAACTTTTTTTGCATCCAGTGATGGTCTCTCTCTCTCTCTCTCTCTCTCTCTCTCTCTCTCTCTCTCTCTCTCTCTCTGGTGGGTTTGAAGAGAGGGTTCTGTGTGACAAAGCGTCACTCGATCTCTTGATTCGCTTCACATGTCATTATGCAAGAGGGGTATTTGTGTATGTGGGTCTTGCGGGGATCGACGGTTGTGTTGTCCAAATCCATAACTTACAAGATACAAGTTTAACTGAGCTTAACTGTGCTTGCAAGACATTTCCCATTTCAGCCGGGCATTGATTAATGTATTATATGTATTGTATTATACATATTGTAGCTTATGATTATAAATGTTCGCAAGAACAAACCAAGGGTACAAGAACCTGTGGAGCTTGCGTGCTCATAGTGTTTGACACTGAGCTGACTCTCCCCTCCCTGTCCTTTGTCCGCCAACGTCTCCTCTGTGAAACCTGACCACAGGGACAATCATCATTCCTCAGCTATTAGCACCAAATCTCTGGCTGGAGCCTGAATGTGAGGAGATGTTGTGTTGTCAGCCGGGAAGGGGGGTTCTGGTTTCTCCTCAGATGAGCGGAGAAAGGGGTCAGTGACGCCTGTCAACGACCCCCAATGGCCCCCAATTTCCTGTCCGGGGACCACTCAATGGCCTCCATTACGTCTTACTGAAGAACCAAAATGGCATCTGCTCTAGATTTCCCCCCAGGGGTCTTTATCAGGATAGTCGCTTGGCTGAAACCCAAGAGTTTTCATAATGAATGAAGGTTGAAGATATAGCTAAGATATGCATACACTGATATAGGTAATTCACTATGAAAGGAAGTTCTTCAGACCCTTGAAAAGATGTCCAAAGGAATCAAGGGTCTAATTTTTCTGTGCCGATGTCAGCAATATGCAACTGCAACTTAAGAAGGAACTGGCTATCAGCTTGAAGGACATAGAAGAAACTTAAAAAAGTTATTGTTAAGTCTTTCGGGATAATAAAAAAGACTATTGCAGTGAAACAAAATAAGCCTGTGAAAATCCAAGGAAGAAAATCAACCAAACTAGTTTAATCTTCTGTGAACATGAGTTTTGCATGAAGCTGCTCGGTGCTGTAAGTGTCCGAGCAATTTTTTATCTGAGCATCCTACCCGACTGTGGGAACAAAATTGTTGTCTCATTGCTGGAAAAGCCTGAAGCATAGAGAGAGTTGGAGCTGTGGTGTGACCTTTTTAGCCTGTAAGAATTCAGTCCAAAAAGGCCGGTCAGCGAACCAGTGGTGAAAAAAACAATCTGGCAATTGACTTGCTCACTTTGCTGGTTTCGCGGAGGGGTTCTCTGGTCTGAAATCAGCGTGTTAATATTTGCCTTTAGCTTTTTAAAGTGTGTGTTTACCCACCTTTTTACTCAATTACTGCCAAGTCGGCAAAAACGTTTAAAATCATGCAACCAGAAACCATGTGTCAAAATGGTAGACATTGCAAAGAGTGAGAGAGCAGTTTTTTTGAGTGACATCTTGTGATATGTAATGATTTATATGCTACCTAATATTACAAAATATGTTTTCAGTTGTTTTTATCATGTCGGTCACAATTATTATGAAACGAGAAAAAAAAACTAGTCTTAGCATTAAGATCAAAAGCATAAACCATTCACGCCGTGCGGAACAGACATTTTCAAAACGTAGAGAAAAAAAATAGTGTACAACCAGGCGGCAACCTTCAATGCTGACAAAGCAATTGCATAAGTGCCTACTCTAATGGCCATCAGGGGGCGACTCTTTCATTGCAAAAATATTTCTAATTGTACATCTGACCAGCTATAAGAACATTACCTTACCACTCAGTAAACATTGTACGGTGGACCATAAACAGGGTAAATTCAGGGTGTGACTACCTTGTCATTGACCAGTTGCCACCGCCACCAAAGCCATAAAAGGTGTATCTACCGCTTCCTTTGTCTAAATATGGTCTCTTCTGTTCACTGGTTGCAAAGAACCAAGATGGCGACGGCCAAATTTCAAGATGGTGATGGACAAAAAATGCCAAACTCAGGCTTGACGAACCAATGGGGGATGTCACAACAACTACATCCACTGGCATTTAGAGGGTGCGCATAAAGTACCATAGGAAAACAATGGTTTTGATGGTTTTGCTCGTGACTCATTTTTTAAAAGGTGTGATCGGCCCTATGTGTATTTCAACACGGAAGCTCTGTGATCCGAACCAAGACGAACAACTGGTTACAATTATTACAATTATGCAACGCACACATCCCCCTTATTAACAAAATTGTGCAACCACAGTATTAACAACTAGCACAAACAATGCCTGAATTATTAATACTGCATTTACAATCACTGCCACTGCTACATATATCACATGTCCATCTGCGGACAGTCCTGCCGTCCTGCGGACTGCTGTGACCTGCTTTAAATACATCGCCAGACTAAAGGCTGAATTATACTTCTGCAACTCCAACTCCTGCTGGCCACGCAGTCGGATTGACGGACTCGTTTTGATTTTTAGTTCCCCTGCGTTTTCCATACGCCACACCAGTAGGTGGCGCAACGACCGTTTAAGAGTCGACCTGCACACCGACGTTCACCGATATTTCCCTCGAGGAATTCACCTCCATCTGCGTGTCCTGATACTCCGTCAGACAGGTTTTATAAATGCTCATATTTGTGGACCTCTTCAGCCAAAAGTTCTTCAACAGGATCCATTGTTCGTGTTTCTGCTATGGCTTTTAAACACAGCGGTATTATGCTATGAAACCGAAAATGAGAGACTCAGAAAGGATGCGGTTATCGGACCAATCGCAGCCTTCCGGGCTGCGTACGGCTCGTGTAGCTTTGACGGATAGTCAAAAATTCAGGGTGACGCACGCAAGCACGCAAAATGGCCGATTTGACGACGCATGGTCGGCCATGCGTGTCTGGCGTGCTTGCGTCTCTGCGTAAAACCCGAGTATAAATCAGCCTTAATAAGCTCAATACTGCTGCACTGTAAGAGCAGTAGGTCAGGCATTCTATACTAACACTCACACAAAATACACACTGTAATACTGTGGAACACTTTTAGCTCATAAATACACAAATGCACAATTGAGAACATGCACTCTGTGTACATGTTTTTGCATAGACAGAATTTTGCTGCATGCCTCACATGCAGACATGAATGAAGACAGACAAAGAAAGGAACACACATACACACACACACACTCTCTCATATCTTTTAGCCATCCATTTACACATCCATTCATCCCCGTCTCTACAGGTACTCATAGCATAGCTGAAACAGTTTGAGCAAATTTAGAAGTGAAACCACATCCTCTCTGATTGAATCTGTGGAACTGCGGGGTCTCTGGGTGGCTGTGTAAATAAACTGAGCTGGACCATTACGGCCTGGCTTCTCTATAGAGTGACAACAGGCGAGCACTCACACACACACACACACACACACACACACACACACACACACACACACACACATACACACACACACACACACACACAAATACAAAAACACTTGCTTTCTTGACACAGCAACGTATCCTCATTCAATGGTTTGGATAATATCTTACTTAAAGTTACTCAGCATGAATACAGTTTTTACAAATTAAACTTCCATTTTCACAGGAAACAACCTAGTTAGGCTGCAAAATGACATGGTAAGGTTTAAGAAATGATTGTTTAGGTTAGTTAGGTTTAGGAAGAGATCGTTGTCTGGGTTGAGATAACTAGAGCCGTTACTAGAAGTTACACAAGTCAAGTGAACAATTAAATTAACGATGACTTCTCGTTTCACATGGAGAATGAACGGCGGTGTCCTGGAGGAAAGATTTTTTTTTGTTTGACCCCTCTGCTCCCACCCACCCTGTGTGTTTTTTTCCCTCTGGTATATGATTATCCGGATGCTGAATTGATTTTGTGGGATATTACAGAATCTTTTTTTTTTAGGTGGAGCTAGGAATGCTGTGTGAAAACAGCTTGAAACACACACACCTAAAGTTAGGTTTTAGGGGATCAAAATCCAACACCTTTTAGCTCTAGAATCCCGCGTATTCCAGACTACACCCACACTTTCTTTTCACTGCTTTATTAATTGATTGACTTTCTGATTATGAATAGTACATACATACTTATTCGCCTATACACATATTCAAACTCATAGTTATATGGTAATCTACACACACATACATGAATATACACATATACATGACACATACGTGCATACATCCTCATAAGTATATATTAATTTGTATACTACTGCCAGCAGGCACATTTAAAGGAAAATAATCTGATTGATTTAAGTGATGAGGCACTTAAAATTAGCCAATACATTTTCCCAACACTGACGCATTTAATTTGTCTGATATATTGCGACACTTGTGTCTCGCAGCGGGGGCGGTGTTAGGCTGCACTCACAGCAAACGCGTTGTGAATATTCGCAACAGTTTACTGTGAACGCAGAATTTGAGTTTGCCATGATTATGGACTTGACTTCCTCAAATGCAATCAATGATCGTCTCCTGCTCCTCACCGATGGAAAAAAAGGCTCTTCCTTTAAGTTAATTTGTCATGTTATATCGTTAGAACGTCATGGTTTTAGCACTCAACTTTTCTCCCTTCTGAAGAGGAACGGGCACGCACAATTATCCTGATGTCTCTTGAGAATGAACGAGACCGCTTGAGGGCGGATTCACGTTCCGGGAAATGACATATCCTGACGTCAATCATCTTGTGAGGTTAAGCTGAATAATAGGACATTTGATGGACTTTGTTTAACCAGGTATGAAGAATAGGGCCCTGCTCTTAGTATAATAAACCTGTAATGGCTTTGGTGGCAAACAGACAACACAGTTGGGATGTCAGAAGGTTTGCAGATGTCTGATTGACAGCTTCTCTGCCATAGACCGCATGTGACAAAACTGGTCTGGTAAAGACTTACCAGGAAATAAGAATAAATGCAGTAACTATTGCATCCAGATCTGCCTTTGTTCTCGTTTATTAAAGCAGTATCAAGACATGGCATGACCCAGCAGCCGGGAGGCCATGGCCTTAGCATTTGTGTGTTATTCTTCCCGGTGTTCCAGATCCTCGGGCCAAGTCTGTCTGCGCCGCCGCTCCAATTGTTCTGATTTCTGCACTGACTCATTTAGCCAGCTTATATAACTGAGTGATGAGTGCCGCCTTCCTTTTTTTTCCGTTCCAATCCAACCCCTCTATTTCTTTCTTTCTGTCTTTTTTCCAAAACCGTGCCTCCAGCTCACCGCATCCATGGCTCGTCTTTCTGTTCGTCTTCGTTCTGTAACCACACCTGAGTCCACAGGTCTTTTACATGTCCATAGCTCGGCAAGAGAAGAAGCCCCTCTTCTGGGTGAAGATAAAAAAAATACTTATTGCAAGCTAGCATGCAAGATGAAATCACAAAAATAAGCATTGGATTAACATTTGACCGACATAAAGCATGAGCTAAATATTTCCAGATGCCTTAACCTTGGATGCCCAAAGGGTTTTCGTTGGAGAGAGGGCCAAGCGGCTGTCATTTGAAAGGAACAAATATAATCATAACTGCTCCTTCTTTGTATGATTTTGACAATCAACCAATGGTGTTTTTATACAGAGGCTGCTGGAAATGTTTTGTTGAAAGCCTTTCAAATGGCAGCACGTTGGCTTTTCTAAATTCATAGAAATGTGGGACTGATGCAGGGTCTATTTATCCGTGCTGTCACCAAAACCCACATACACCGGCACACTATTCTTCACACCACATTTACACCACCTAACACCTCCTGCCTGGAGTATCTCTATCATAATTAATATCAAAGCATATTGCAGCCTTTAGGATGCAAAAAAGTCTGATGTGACAATCATCCAGATGCAGTTTCTGGAGAAGTCGGAGAAATCCAAGGAGCTGTGCGCAGCTCCGGATGATATTATGACACGAGGGCGTTTTATTGTCCAAATGTTTGTGTGACTTCCAGAACATGTACAAAGCCGAAATAGTGGTTATTTATTGGGTGGATGGCGGAAATGATCATTTATTTCATGGAGATAAGCCATTCCTCCCGCGTCTCGCATGAATGATGCGAATGACGCGAATAACCATAAATAGCGAGTAAACACGTGTGCGTGGTGTGAACGCAACACAAGACAATGCTACTCCAAACTAAAATACATGATACATGTGACATTCAAGTGTGTATAAATGCTGACATCATCTTAAACTCGTACTATATTCAGGTACAATATCAGGATATGGTTGACTCTCATACTCCATCCCCATGAAGCATTAGAGACCTTGGCTGCCACCATGACCTTTGACCCTGGAAGCTGCTCCGTAATGACTTTGGATGCGGCTGTGGGAAAGTGATGTCGCCGATAAAAGTGGAGAGGATGAGTCAGAGTGGGGGTGTCAGAGCAGCAGCATATCTTGTTTGGACAGCGGCTTCCTCAGTTGTAGAACAACGGGTGGCAGGCAGGTTAACTGCTGCTGCTGCCCTCAGCGTTCAGCAGAAAGGACAGGAGGGGACGTTTGTCCCATCACAGGATTGTCTTTGCTGTGCTCTTTGGCTCTACCGTATACTTGTTGCAACTTGAGTCTATATTTGGGTCATCATTTGCATTGGGAATGTGACGGCAACACTGAAAAAGAGTCCTATGAGGCAATAAATAAGAGCAGCCAGATTTGGTTGAGAAAATTAGGGCAAATAGAAAATGTATCACCATTGTACCCTGAAAGCCTCAATAGTAAACGTTTAGGACTGTAACCCCCGATAGCAAACTCAGAACAAGTCCTGCTCTGCTTAAAACTATATTTTTGTAAGTCCGCCGTTTGGTGTTGTACGGTGAGTGAGCTTATAGTTAAACCAAAACAAAAAGCTAAAAGATGTTAAAATGCTCTGTGGAGTCGAGACAAACTGCAGACTCTTTTAATAACTCTCTGTGGGCTCATCATAACAATTGATATAAGTTACATTTAGTTATTTCTTCCATTGTATAGGAATAATGCAGCTCTAAATACAAAAATGTGACACATATTTGGAATCATGACTTTGTCATTTTTTTCTTCACTTTCTCTCTCCCTCTCTCTCTCTCTCTCTCTCTCTTTCTCTCTTTCTCTCTCTCTCTCTCTCTCTCTCTCTCTCTCTCTCTCTCTCTCTCTCTCTCTCTCTCTCTCTCTCTCTCTCTCTTCCCATCTCTCTCCCACTCTCTCCAGGCCGCTACACGTCACTGAAAGAAGACCCATAGTGGTGCTTCACCTGCTGTTCCCAGCATTCCCTGCTTAGGTGCTGTAATCCTGGGGGCCAAGGACAATGTAAACACACAGTGGATTACACTCAGTGTGTGTCTGTGTGTGTGTGTGTGTGTGTGTGTGTGTGTGTGTGTGTGTGTGTGTGTGTGTGTGTGTGTAGAATGGGAGGGATAAAAGAGATGAAACAGAAGATGACTATTGGCGACGCAGTGAAATCCAGGTAAACCCGTTCATCATTAATGCCGGTCTATGTGCACGAGGCTTTACTGTAAATCCCCAGTTCTCATACACACACACACACACACACACACAACTGTACATCTTGGGCCCACCCAAACTCTCTGTGCGCTCCTTTTACTTCTGAAAGCATTTTTGTTTTTGTTCGTGGTTTTCACAGACCATCTCTATTCAAACGGAGATCGAATGCATCAAATGGGGGAAAAACACACACACACACACACACACACACACACACACACACAGATACATGGCCCACCCAAGGACCAAAGTTACCAGATTAATGAAACATGCAAATATCTAGTGTGTTCATCCAGCGCTGTCACCCCCTGCTGTGTCTCATTCGCATGCATCGGGATCATTAATATGAACGTTAAAGGGTATGCACCTTTAGAGTGTTAATCCACCAGAAAAGGGCTGTTGTTTTGCTCCAGTAGATTGAGGGGGGTTTCACGGGGGTGGAAGGCGGGTGGGGGGGAGAGAGAGGGTAAGGGTATTGGCAAAGAAACCTTGAAGCAGTTTGGAGACACTAATGAACTTGAGGGGTTTAGCACCGGAGCTGGACAATAAAGTCCCCCTGAGCATAAAATGGTAGGATGGGTTTCCTGCTGGTTTTTCCTCTCTCAAACACACGCACGCACGCACGCACGCACGCACGTACACACGCACGCACACACACACACACACACACACACACACACACACTTCCTCCTCTATGAAACTTCATAAGATGCAGTGTCCAGTCCTTCTCGACTAGGACCAACTCAACAATAACAACAACTGAAATGGCTTGCAGATGTGGTTTGGCTAATATTTCTTTGTGAACTCTGCGGACATTTGGAGGGGCTCGACCTAAGGGGGGGTGGGCTGTTTGTCTTTACTTCCATGGTCTTGTTCGTGAACCGTGAGGGTTTTATGTGCGCACTTGAGCCCTTTTGTGTGTGTGTGTACCTGGTTTAACAAAGTCGATCAAATGTCCTATTATCCAGCTTAACCTAACAAGATAATTGACATAAGGATACGTCAGTTTCCTGAAGTGGATCCACCCTCAAACGGTCTTGTTTTTTCTAACCAGACGTCAGTACTAGAGATAATTGTGCGTGACCGTTCCTCTTCAGAAGGGAGAATAGTAGAGCGCTGAAACCATGATGTTCTAACGCTACAACATGACAAACTAACTCAAAGAAACCGCTGAGGAGCAGGAGATGATCATGATTACATTTGAGGAAGTCAAGTCCATAATCATGGCAAAGTCGAATTCTGCGTTCACAGTAAACTGTTGCGAATATTCACAACGCGTTTGCTGTGAGTGCAGCCTAACACCGTCCTCGCTGCTAGACACAAGCGTCACAAAATATCAGACAATCTAAATGCATCAGTGTTGGGAAAATGTATCGACTAATTTTAAGTGCCTCATCACCCAAATCAATCAGATTATATTAATTTAAATGTGCCTGCTGGCAGTAGTATACAAATTAATATATACTTATGAGGATATATGTACTGTATGCACGTATGTGTAATGTACTCTATATGTGTATATTCATGTATGTGTGTGTAGATTATCATATAACTATGAGTTTGAATATGAGTATGAGCGGATCAGTATGTATGTATTATTCATAATCATAAATTCAATCAATTAAAGCAGTGAAAAGAAATTGTGTGTGATTCTCTATATTATTATCATGAGTCCACCATCATGTTCTACAATAATGATAGTAAAGTGTACTAATAACACTGTCATATAATTATGAGTGCTTTCAACACATACATAAGTTTCTTAAATACTTAATAAACATTACGAACAGCACAGCATGCAGCGGCTTTCACAATGTTCTCCGCTTCGACCGACACTGTACAAACATGTACCACTCCCAAAAAAGTGCAAGGCTCTGATCCACTCTGCATACAGTATGTGCATACACTTTGTGATCCACTCTGCATACAGTATGTGTACAGTATGTGCATACACTTTGTGATCCACTCTGCATACAGTATGTGTACAGTATGTGCATACACTTTGTGATCCACTCTGCATACGTTATGTGAAACGGCCAAACCTCGGCTGTGCCGTGTGGTGTTCAATGTACGGCTAAAGTCTCAAATAAATGAGTCCTTGTCGACGGAATTGATAACGCTCATATAAAGTCATCAAGAACTGGAAGAACTCTCTCCCTATAAAACTAATATAATTAATATTGCTCCTTCATCAATGAGGAAGGGAGCTGGCTTTTTGTCCGGTGGGAGTGGCCAACTTATCCAGTGAACTTTCACCAAACCTGTACTGGACCAGGTTAGGAGATTTTGATGTGTTGCTATGAGGATTTTTCTAAACGTGCTTTGAGGAACCGAAAAGCCAGACCTATGTCATCCTATCCTGGAAATTATAAAGCTATATTAGTTAGCCAGGTAAGAGGAATAGGGCCAAAGGGGGTAAAACAGCAGACCCAAGGTGTAAACATCGTTAGCTGCTGCTCTCATTGATTAATATAATTCTATCAATAGGCCTGTGGAGACAGTCTGCGAGCTACTGATACAAGCTAGGACAGTGGTTCTCAACCTTTATTTAGTATTTAGTGATACCCTTTGTAAAATATTTTTTCAGCTAATCCAAACAAGCTGAAAGCATTCTTGTTGAAAAAAAAGAAGTAATACACAGCACTGGTTCGTCAGTTTTTGATTCAATATAGAATATAAAATTATTTTTATGAACTTATACTTATATTTTATTAAATATTTATGAAATAACCATTTGTAAAGGATTTTTTAATAGATGTTAATTTTATATATTTTAAATCTCACGTACCTCTTGGAGTGCTTTCATGTTAGAAATTGCTGTGTAACTGACATTACTGTTGTTAGCCTGCTCACTTATACGACTCTTTTGGTGCTAACTACATTCTAGCACGTCAGTGTGCCAGCTTAACATGTCTATGGTATAAGCACAAAAGTAAAACAGGAAGATTCCTGCTTTTGGTCACTGCTCGGTTTTTGCTCAACCCGAAAGATGACAAGATAAGAACTTTAGTTTTCCCACACCAATTTTACTTGTTAAAGCCTGAATGATAATATCTTGAATCAATAGACTAAAAATAATTACATAAATGAAGGAAAATTCAATGTGACATTTTGTTGTAATTGACAGTTGACTGATGTTCAGCAAAATTTGAAAAGTTCAGGAATTTGATCGAATTGATCAAAGACATCTCCTTTTTACAGTGTTACAGTGTTTTAGCCCGTTTTATGGTTCAATAAAATGTTCTGTCTAGTAGAGCTTTCACACAAAAACATAGTTTTACAATCTGCGGAAAGGAAGAAAAACCCAATTTAAAGACCCTTAAAGCCTATTTCCTCAACCCGTTTCTTACTATAATCCTTTGGACTCCAAGTGAACACACAGTTTCAAAAGTTGTGGAGCCAGATCGTATTTCAGGGAAAAGGTGGAACAGGAGAATACCAGAACCAGGACTACACGAGGCAGACTGTCAGACCTCTGGTTTGCAGAAACACTACTGCTTTTCTCCACAGGGACTGCCAAAATCATTAAAATATTCTCTTTGGTAGCTTTAAGGTAAAAGAAATACTAAAATGTAATCCAATGAATGAACACAGCACAAAAATTATGAGTCTGTTTGTTTTTCGGAGGATATCCCTTGATCCTTCGTGACTTATTTATATTATTTTTCAAACCAAGAGTTCCCCACTTTCATGAATGATATTTGATTATATGTTGTATAATCTAATGATATGTACACTGCTGCAAGCAATCTGGGTCACATGTCTTTTTCTCCTTCCTTTTTTTACTGTACAAAAGCCACTTTCCCACTGGGGATTTAGACTGTCAGCACTCAGATTACACTGCTGGCTCACTTTTAACATGAACTACACACAAACACATACAAACAGACACACACAGACACACAGACACACACACACACACACACACACACACCATACAAATCATACACCTTAACCTGAATGCTACATACAAACCAACGGTTCAAACAGGCCTAATGCAAACACGCATGCGCACACACACACACGCACACACACACACACACACACACACACACACACACACACACACACACACACACACACGTACATGCAAATAGGACTCTTTGCACTGTGAAGTCTTTGGATAGAGGGAAGGCTGTTTTTCTCCGAACAAAACCCGAAATGCCAAAACCATATGCTTGTGCCAAGATGCTGGTATGCCTGGTTTTACTCAACAAACTCTCCCCCATACTCACACACACACACTCACACACACGCACACACACACACACACACACACACACACACACACACACACACACACACACACACACACACACACACACACTCCCAAAAAGAGATGTAATCAGCAGCTTTGGCCCTCATGCATTACCTTCCCTCCATTCCCATAACACAGACACAGACACACACACACACACATGCACTCGCTGCTATCTGTTTCTTTCTCTTTATTTCACTCTCTCTCTCCCTTTTGTTACAACTTATGTAAAGACTGTGTGTGCTTGTTTTTGTGTGTGTGTGTGTGTGTGTGGTGTGTGGTGTACATGTGCGTGTACGTGTGTGTGAGCGTGTGTGAGTGTGTGTGGTGGGGGGGAGGTAGGGGGAGGGATGGTGTTCAAGGGAGAGAAAAGCCTTGGTGACATTAAACACGGTTGACGGGGAGTGGGCAGAATAAACAAGGTCCCGAGTAGAAAGACTGCCCTTCAAACACTCCATACTCAGTCCATAGGCCCAGGCTCAACTGTGTTTATCAAAATCCTGGGGCTACAGAGGGACAGAGGGAGAGAGACAAAGAATGAGAGGGGAGGGGGGCAGGTCTGGTCTCGGCTGAGAGTATTGAGGAAAGACGAAATTAAAAGTTGAAGTGAAATGGTTAGCGTCTGAAGGTTATACACAACTGTATAACCCTATAACTCTGGGGTTAGTCGACAAAAATATGCCACCCCTGCAGTACTCTAATTAAACAACTGGTACAGATTTTCAATTAACTTGAGACCCCCCACTCCAGAGGGCAACTGCACTGCCCGCACTGTCTATATTTACGCACCTGCAGAATTAGATGAGAAGATTGATTCCACTATCATGACATGACAGAGATTGGTATAGATCTCCTCATATAGCTCTTAACAAAACAGGGAATAAGCAATTTCCACCAAGTTTCAAACTTCTAAATATTTTTGAAATGCCTGGGCCATATGACACTGTGGTAGCATGTCCTTTACAAGCTATTTATCTATCAGACTGCTGTTAGCTTAAAATAACATTGTACAAATTTAAAGAAAAATGCTGCAATCGTCTTTTGAGATCTGACAGCAGGACAGAAAACTTGAAAAAAAAGCCTTAAATGAGTGCAGTTATGATTCAGGTTGAAGATGATTGTGAGTACAGCCTGTTGTTATAAAGGCTTTTAAGTTTTATCCGTACCTAGCTAAACACTCAAACCTTAGCTAGATTCCTCTTGGCCATGCAGCACATGGAATCAGTCTGTAGAATATGTCTGGGTGCACATGGGTGTTCATAAACTGTACGTCCGCATGAGCGTGTACAACTTTAACTCCGATCTCATCTCCCAATCACAAAGTGTCTGTCAGTGAGCGACAGGAAATTGTCTTGGAATTCAGAGTTTATTGTGTGCGCCGCGGTTCAAAGGCCGAGCCTATGAAAGAATTAGACACATTTTTACCTTTATGAGAGTGGAATCTGTTTCGAGGCGTACGTCCCTCCTGCCCTGAGTACTCTAATGCAGACGTGCTACAGACGTGCTGCAGCCGCGATATGAGTTTATAAAGCACAAGTTAGCCTCGGGATTGGAGGGTGCGTAGCTCCCTTAGCAGTTAAAAGCCTGAAAGGTTGAACCGACCTGTTTCTTTGTGCGGTGGTTGACTCAGGGTTGATTTTGATTTCAAAAGGTGGGAGGTGAAGGTCACCTTAATAAGGAACAAATGTGCTTTGATACTTTTGGAGATCGTATAAACAATAGAGGACATGATTTCAAGATGCATCTCCTCTTCACCATTCAGACTAGACACTCCCAGCTCCACTATAACAGATTATTTGTAAAGATTTTTCACATATTTTTTTTATTTATTTGGATGAACCAGAAGCTTGCAGAAGTCAGTTTTACGAAAGACAGCCACACGCGTCAGTTTCTGCTCGTTGCACGCACGCAGTCTTTTCAAAATAAACTTCTGTCTTAACAGGAAACATCTCAGTTAGGTTTGGGCAGCAGAACTACTTAGTTAGTTTTAATAAAAGATCGTTATCTGGATGAATATAACCACATTACTGAAATGCCTTACGTGCAACCTATGTGACACATTATTAATGATGACTTCTTGTTTCACAAGGGGGTCGAATAGCAGTCACCTGGAGGAAAATGCTTTTTGTTTTGAACTTATTTGGCTCAGTGGTAAGAACAGTTGTCTCTCAATTAGAGGTTCTGTGAATTGAAACCAGTCTTTGTTAGCCTATGTATATGTGTAACTTGGGCAAGACACAGTGTATGAATGTTATTCACTCCTTATGGGCAGGACCTTCGACACTGCTATAACTGTACAGGATGTGAATGGGTGAATTATGTCATGGAGTGTTAAAGTGCTTTCAGTGGTTGAAAGACTTGACTGCTGTTCAAGTAAACGCCATTTACTATGCAACTTGTATTCATGGTATGTATAACATGCACCTAAAGGCACCACAGTGTGAAGCTGTAGGAAAAAGAAAGATGTAGCCGAATCGTAAGATTTCCACTGAGTCATTCAAAGAACTGCCTCTGATCCAGATGGCCAATTCACTGCTGCTCTTTACCTGCTCAGCTAAACGGATGCAACAGACAGACCTACAGTAAAACTTGTTTTATATGCGTTCCAATGTTCTGGCAGAACAGCAGATAATTTACACTTGATCCTGTTCACAGGATAAAATTAGCGAGGATTGAGGGAATTTCCATGAATCTTGTCTGTTGTCTTAGCTTACAACCACTGTGAACATATACTGTGCTGTTGCTGTAAGACTGGCTTCAAAGTCGGGTTAGGGTTAATGCAGATGATCTACACGCACGCACAGTCCTCTTGGAACTTGGAGGGAAAAAAACAAGTATCAGGTTGCCAAGAAGGTGTGAAAACCTGGCATAATGCCACACACAGTCGAGATCCATACCATCACCTCCTTCCACCCTCCCTCCACCCTTCCTCCCCCTCCAACCTCTTTAATTTCCATCCCCACCAAAAATAGCCATATAGCAATCAAAGTGTTAATCAGAATCCCGAGACTCCGCAGACACACAAGCCTCCTTTGTTCCTGTACGGTAAAAAAAACAAAAAAAAAACAGTTGAGCACAGATACTCGAAGAAAAAACTCCTAAGTCACGTTCGTGGTCAATTAAGCTTTAAAAATATTTTAAATGTGATGTACTGAAACAGGCTCTCCGCACTTCAAATGAAAATCATCAGAGGGCTTACCCCCGGAGTAATCTGCAAGGGTTTAAGTGTTTTAGTGGGGGTCGCACATTAATGACTTGTGCATGTGTGTGTTTGTCTGAGAACATGCATGGCTGATCCGCGGCCCGAATCTTAACCAATGACACGTTATGAAGAAGTCAGACATGCAGGCTGTGAGAACATTTTGGCCCATTGCCAAAAGAAATATAGGAAACGCACCGTTAATTTATAGCAGGTTAAGTACAGTCGAAGCAATTTATGAAATGTACCGCTTTCATCCACACGGTTGTGTGTGTGTGTGTGTGTGTGTGTGTGTGCGTGTGTGTGTATTTGGAACGAGTCCTTTCAGATGGCAGAATGATAACGTTGTTCTTTGCCTACCAATTACATCGGTGGTAAATGTACTGTACATGTGCAGACAGGTCCGGCATTTAAATATGTTACTTATTATTCGGGGAAAACAAACAGCGAACCGCCTGCTTTCACTTTACCTGCTGGGCCATTAGCCAATTAGATTTTACTTCTAAAACAGTGCTGTCTTTATCCCAAGTTATTAGCACTGAGTGACCAAATAGTAAAGGTTTGGGATCAGAGTTGTTGATTTCTGATGGTGGGAACAATTTCTGTAATTCTGGCAGTGACACTACAAAGTGACAACTTTTGTGGCTGGACTGCCAAGATCGAGAAAGACAATAGTTTTTAATGTAGTTCACCTTTACCCTATATGTCCAAATGTTTGACTACAAACTTTGCAAACTACAAACTTTGTAGGTCAAGCACCTCTCGCTATCCTGACCAAGCGACCAACAGAAAAGCCTGCAAAGCAAACTCCCTTTTCTGTTCAGAAAGCAAAGCTTCTTTCCCTTTAACTCATCCAATGCACAACTACGAGCAGAACAAAGGCATCCAGCTTTGTGGGCCTTCCCTCTAGATCTGATGTTGGTTCCTTTGCGGGATCCCTCCGGCAAGTCCATAGATATTACTGTGGTGGAAACAATATTTCTCTTTACTGTGGTGCTGGTCTGGGATTTAAACCTGGTGAGAGCCTTTATCAAAGTAATACCAGATGATGGATCCTCTACGTCCCAAAAAAGTAGTTCAGAGAGAATTCTGACACATTGCTCAAGGAATTTGACCATATTAATGTGAATGAGCTATGTGGTCAGTTACTTCCAGATCCAGAACTTGAGCTCCTCCATTATATTGTGAAAGCAAAGCAAAAATAAGGAAATAACTTGGGGTGCAATCACATCGTCAGACTTTGTCTGACAGGCCAAAGCCTTTTCCATGTAAGCAGCTGCAATTTTGTATTGATTTACACAGTGTCCCTTTGCTACGGAATAGTAAATCAAATGGTTAAACAACCAGAATCAAATGGTCAAACAATAGCCAAAGGCTCCATAGTCATGGACTGTTGTGGTCCATTGGGGCTGTATTGATGTTTGGAAGCAGTCCCGTCGGACCCCAATTGGTGTCTGTACCTCTTTTCCCCATGTTCAAGTCGTTGTATGAACCCCAAATGAGTTCTAATACTTATATTTTTAGGGTTGGGCAGATTAACGTGTTAATTTAGAGTTAATATGGCAATCCTTTAACGGTGTTAACTATTTGATCATGCGTGAACAGCATGTTTGTTTTTTTTGCACGTTTTTTTTTGCATCGGGAGGGGCTTATTGCTTTAAATCTCTCCCAGACGGCGCAGTTCAGACCTGGGCGTCTAAATGGTCTCCTAGTCCAGCTCACTTGAGGTCAATCAAACATGAAAAATAAATAAGATAAATGCTATGAATGCAAGTACGGCAACACTGCTTTTACTTTGAAGGCAATTTATGTAGGTGCGCGCGTGCTTCCGTAGCCTCACCGTCAGGCAGTGTTGACGAATTGAGCCTGACGCTAAAGCACTTATTGTGATGTAGCTTCTGTTTTCAAGGAGCGGCGGTGCTATCGCAAGCAGCTTCATCTATATAAAAAAGCGCTCGCAGTCTACTGGCAGCCTCCGCGTCCAGAATGACCATTAGGAGCATGCGCAAAGCTCCTGACCCCGTGGTCTGATCCACTATGGCTGAGCACTTATAGTCAGTATCACTTCTGGATCTTTAATCTCTCCCGGACGGCTTTCTTTCCTCACACCAGAATGTTCACTGCACTTGTTCAAACCAACACAGGCTGGACTTTTCTCACTAGGGAAGAAAATACTGAACTGAACAAGAAAACATGAAAAGCAAATTTGGCTCATAATGCGATTAGTCGCAGAAATTAAAGGTAATTTTTTTCAACTTTGCCCAGCAAAGATTTGCCAAAAATCACTCCTCAAGCGGGCCACGGGTTTTTCCAACTCCATTGTTCAGACCCTTAACAACATCCCACATAATAATAACACACCTTTTTTGAAAGGGTTAGGACCTAAAGAATTGCACTGAAAAGCACTGCAAAAAAAAGCTTTGACATATTGTGAAGGTGTGTTAGTAAAAAAAAAAAACATGCATTGTTCGGTACAAAAATAGAAAAGTTAGTTGTTCTATATGAAAACATTGTTGGATTTTTGCGTCTTCAGGAGCCTCTGCTGGTGCTCTATGAGATGGAAGCAGCCCTTCAGGGTAGCTGCTTGCCTTCAAAATAGTCCGCCGGTAAAAAAAAAGGGTAAGGTAAGTACTTAAATTTAACAGCTGCTTTATTTATTTTTTAAAACATAGGTATATTCTCACAAGGGTTACCATATTGTAGCACTTTAAATAAAGGTAATAAACGTTGTGGTTGCGGAGATAATTAAGTTTACGTATAAAAAAAGAGACTTAAAACATCAGGCTGGGTGACTAAGGGCTCAAAAGGATAAACCAGTGCCCAGTCTCCTTTGATCACATGCTGATAGTGGTTTATTGAGTAGTAATTACCATTTTGTCAAGTCATCGTTGTGTGGATTTTTCCTGAACCATGACAAACAAATTGTTAGCGCTACACTGGTAAATAAACTTTTTGCCCATCCAGGGTCAAACACATGTTGACAACTTTCTTCACAGTTGCCGAGGATATTAGCACAGTGTTGCAGTCTGGTCATTCCAACTCTTTAATCGGCTCTCAAAGAGACCCTAACGCAGCATGTAAGAACATATTTCAGAATGTTTCTTATGTGCTTTACATTTCATAGACTGTTTAAGTAGCTCAATAATAACTTTTGTGGAAAAGCCTGTCACCAGGACGTCTTCAGATTTTTGCATCACTTGCTAAACATCTGTTCGTATTTAGCTCAAAGCACAGCCTTAGATAGCTGCTAGCTGGCATGCTAGCATTTCTTTTGAAAACAGGCAGCAAACAAAAGAAATTCATCCCTCATTGCAAAAAGAAGTCAGATTATTTGAAAGTCTCACTTGATTTGTTACCGCATAAACATTGTACACATGAGTTTATGGTTTCAATCTCTCGTTTCAAGTCTTCAGGACAGAATGATTTTCATTAATTATGGTTCATTTAGAATAGACCATGAAGCAGAGTATGCTTTAGGGCGGTGTTTGACAGGTCACTGTCGCTATCAAAGCCGTTTACGGCACCTCTCCACACTCCTCTGCATTCCAGATATGCTAATGTCCGGTCATCAGTTGCAAAAAAAATCCAAGATAATGAAGCAAAATCACCGAACTCGAGGCTTGATAACTGCGGTCCACAAACCAGAAGGTGACGTCACAATGACTTATATACAGTCTATGAAGTTACCAAGCTGACCAAATATAAAATGTCCATAATTCTGTTTTTGTGTGCCGGCATGTTGTGTTCTGTGTCACATTGAACACAGCTGTTCGGTGCTGTTTTTATTTAAATAATTCTGTCATGCGGCTAACTATTGTAAAACTCAATTAAAACGGCAAAATGAAAGCAATTATTTTCCTATTCATGAAGCCCATTTTACATAAAAAGCAGTGAGAAGATGAAGAAGAAAATCATCACCCTCCTGCCCCCCTCTCTCTCTCTGTCTTAACTTGTCCAGGGTTTTATCCTGCTGTGTGCTGTGTACCAGGAAATTGCACCATTCTCCAGAACAGACCACAAGTTTGTTTGTGTCTCTTCCCTCCTTACCAACACAGCAAACCACACACGCACAAACACACACGCTGTGCAGCAGATTTGCACAGACACACGCATGCATAGACATGCAAAGATGCTGACGAATGTGTGTGCTTGTGTGTATTTTTAGCATCTTGCTCGTATTGTTTGGTGGAGTACCAAAGGTTTGGGAGGTCGGATGACAAATCGCGAGGTCCTGCGACATGTTTCCTGTTTACATTGCCCTATACAATAACTACCCAGCTGACGCATTTTGGGGTGTGCTTACAGTACATATGTGTGTGTGTGCAGTATTTTGGATCTCTGCCTGTGAGATCTTGTCCGCCTGTTTCTTGTGTCGACTTGCCTGCCCGCCAGTGATTTGTTGCCTTATTATGTTAAATCCCTCAGTCTTGGGCCATATTCAATAATGCAAATTCAAAGCAAAAATATTATTTCCCAGATAACCAGACAATTGTGTGCACTATGGCAGCAATGTTGTTTCTCCTGGAACCAAAAAGCCTTTGCACGTGGAATGATAATAGGGGCTGATGAAACAGTGATTTATTATTCTATGGGTCAGCAGAAAAGCAAACTATTGTGATATTACTGTCAGACTGTGTTATAGTTATCTCGGGGGAGATTAAGTTTAGCCTGCCACAGAAATGTCTTGAATACAGAAACAGACGTAAATACAGTGTCAGGCTGAGGTTATTTAAAAGTCGAGTCAGGTCCATTGAAATAATAAACTTATGCCATACAAATACCCAAACAGCCAAAGATTATTTATTATTATTATTATTTATTATTGAAATAAGTCTTTCACATGACTTGGAGGGGAAAACAACAGTAGACATACAGTAAATGATAACAGGTGATTTAAGAAGGAACATGGTATTTTAGTATCATAGTATCTAATATACACACACAAATATGTAAATATATACACACACATATATATATATATATATATATATATATATATATATATATATATATATATATATATATATATATATATATATATATATATATTTGTAGTTTTTGCTGCATTAAAAATTCTCTTCAAAATAAAAGCACGCAGTTATTTTTGCCCATGCAAAGACCTGTGACTCACTGAAAACGGGTCTGACACCAGCCTTCTATGAGGTGCCGGTGCCGCGACTTAAAAACAAATGGCAAATGCCCCGGCATCTCGTAGAATTAGTGGCAACTGCTCGAGATGCCCTGGTATCTGAGGCGGGAACCGGAAGTGCCTCTACGTAATTAGTGGCATCTGAGGTGGGAACCGGACATGCCGATGTGAGGTGCCAACATTTTCTCTAAAGCATAGGATTTGGTGTTCCCATTATAACACTCTAGGAACAACAGATCCCAGTGGCGGTGCCACAGTTTTGCACTTGGTGACTTCACGCTAGAGAACTACCATGGCCTTTAGATAATTAAAAAAACATGAAAGGCTCTTACTGGAGCACGTGTTTAGTTTGTCCATTCTGGGTTACTGTAGAAACATGGTGGTGCAACATGACAGACACTGTTTAGATAACCCACTGCTTGTGTAAATATGCAGGGCTCATTCTAAGTTAATGGAAACATAATTATTCTTAGTTTTGGGAATTATTCTTAGTTTCGGCAATTGGAGCTAATATAAAACTATAAGATCCCCCAAATCCTACACACTGTGGCTTTAATAGGTCTACTCTGCCCTTTCTCATCAACCCAAAATTCCCACATGTGAACAGCATAACTGAAGGAATATGTTGCATCATCTGTATGTTCATAAACTGTTAGCAGTATCATGTGCATGTGTGTCTGTACTCCTTGGGAGAAACCCACTAAGGAACTTTGTGTCTGGCTAAACTGACAGGTAAAACAAATTTGTCTGCACATGCTTGTGTGTGTGTGTTTGTGTATTCGTCATCTCCTCAGTATTTCCAGGTCCCAGGACCCCGGCTGGACTATTTAACTGAGCGCTGAGTAATGGGGCCAGCAGATGCTCTATTAGCAACAGGAGACAGCAGCTATATTTGTGTTGCACTTTGTCCTCTTAAATAATAATGTATAACATACGACTCATGATGATGTCTTCACATGTGTTTTTGTTGGAGGAGAGCTGAGACAACTATTTAGATGGGTGACAGGATAGTCGGGTAACACTTTTTGTCTTGTGTGTTTACTCCCAATGTCCAACAAGTGTTGGCTTTCTGCATTTAGTCTGGTGCCGTGTTTTGGGGAAAAAAACATGCCTTAATTTAGTTCTAGGTTGTCTTACGGTGTACAAAACATCCCAGGATATGACTTTACCAATAGAAAAAGGGAGGTTATGGTTGGATGCTTGTTCAGTAGAAGCAGACAGACCAGAGACAGAAAGTAGGGACAAGTTGTAGCGGTAAAGCGGGAGTTGTGAAACATCTATAGACATGACATGAGCTTTCCTCCTGATCCACTTTAATTGTTATGTCCTTTCCTTCCAAAATGTCATTCTCAGGTCTAATTAGGCCTGATTCCATAAAACAAGGACTTCTTTTCATGTGACCCATCGACAGTCCATCTGGAAGAAGTTTAAATGTTGTTCCAACAATCTGCCAAAGTGTCTATTAGAACGTATAAGAGAAAAAAAAACACAAAATGAAAACTGAACAGGTTCCCAAAACCTGTACGAGATGTAATAGAGTGTAGTGAGTTTTTCCGAATGTTGAGATATTTTTGATATATGTTGTAAACATGTACGTCTAGATTTACCAAATCTCAGAGTGGATACATCCTGAAAGGCAAGGTTCTGTTATTTTGAGTTAAAAACTAACAACTTTAAAGGCAGAAAGAAAAGGATTTTTCTACGAGAATAGTAATGTATGGATTTTCCATCTCAATCACCACTCACGTAGTCGTTGTGACGTCACCCATTGGTTTATGGTTGAAAATTGCTATTTTGAAATGTAAAGTTTTTCATTTTTGCCTTAGCCGTCTTAATGTTTGGTCAGTGCCATAGTGTTTTTTTGCAACGTCCAAGAGGAAGCTACAAAAACGGCAAAGGGAGCGCTAAAAAGACACAAACATAGCAAGGCAAAAAGCCTGGCGGACAAAGCTTGTTCCAAAACAAAAGTTAATTTGAGGTTGGCTTTCACCCGCCGGCAGGTACCGTAACCCTTGTTGAGCTGTGGAGATGGGCCGACTTTGACTATTGTGTTTCAAGCCACAACGAACAAATCCTTCTCATGTAGATTTAAAGGATTTGAATAAATAAAAAAGCCAAAAGACTCTAAAGATGTTCGAATTATTCCTGTGATGTCTTTAGTTTTCAAAAAGCAGACTCAAGAAGAACAAACATATGATTTAGGAATGAAATGTGGAGACTGAAGGAATGTTAAAATCAAGATGTTTGAGCCTGACATTTCAGGTTGATGGGAACAATACCACTCTTCCTCTGTTTATTGTTTTATCTAAGCCAGGGCAATTAATCACACACACCTCACGCATTTCTTCCTTTTGCAAAAGCCCTGCTCTCAACTTGTCTCTCTGGCGTCTGGCACTTTTGAGCTGCTGATTTTCTCCATTTTTGTGAGGTAATCAGAGCGATGTTCCTCTTTTAGAGATGCACCGGCGACCTGTGTTGGGACTTTGTCAGAGGTGCAAGTGTTTAACCCAGCTCAAGTGTACACTTATGAGGCTCGCTCGGTCCAAGCCAAACAGTTGTGCAACTTTCTATGCCTAAGTAAACACAAAGTCAACAGCAGAGTGTTACAGGTGCTGAGCACTCAGGCTGCTTTCAAAGACAGAAAGGTGGACCCATTACACACCGAACCTTGTGTGTGTGTGTGTGTGTGTGTGTGTGTGTGTGTGTGTGTGTGTGTGTGTGTGTGTGTGTGTGCGTGCGTGCGTGCGTGCGTGCGTGTGTGTGTGTGTGCTGAAGGCTGTGGTGTTGTGAAACTCAAAGCATTGAGGTATAGCATTGTTTGTCTTGGACTTAGAGATAGATATGACATTTATTAAACAAAAATGACTAGAGACATGCCTTAACACAGAGCAGTGATAAACTTTTAAGTGTTGGCAGACTGTCAGGTAGATTAGAGGTTTCATATTTATTAGCCGCACTGAATTTTGGACTCAAGAAAGACCTTTTGGAAATTTCCCGAATTGACCTGAAAATGTTGCACGTCACAACTTGAAACCCCAAAGTGCAACTTCTCACCCGCAGGCAGAAAGTGCATTGTCAGCCTTTGGTGAGGTATCCACCCAGTTGTCACTCATTTTGATGAGCTGTCGACCTATGAAGCGGCGGTTAACCTGAGGCTGACCGAGTTGGGTTTGAAGTAGAAGATCCAAGTGGGAGGAAATATTGCACCTGTGTATTTTACTGCTGGTTTAAGTCCCCTGCTATCCAGCCCTTTTTACCATCCTAGTTTATGTTTTCTCTGCTCATTCTTTTGGTTATAGCGATCACAACATTTTACCACTCCAATAAATCTGGGTTCCACATGCACCAATCAGCTGTTTTCTGATAAACTCACAACATGCACCAAATGGCAGACCAAAGTTCTCCTCAGAACTTTCCTTGTGCAAAAGTTGTGGATAGTCTCTGGACCCAATACTCTTTTTAGTACAAACCTGGGTCATTCTTCCAAGTGAGCCGAGTCGATACTCAGATCGAAAATGGAGTTAGAACACCTCAGACTACTGATTGATTAGTGAGAGTCGTCACAGAGGCAACATGGGTCATCCCGTGCAAACACGTCAATTTTGAAATAGCCAAGCTACTGTCAATAGGTACAATGTAATGCAGTGCACTCTAAGGTTGCTCTATATTTTTTAAACATACTGCCTTATCAGCTGCACTACTTGTTGCCATTTACGCTGGTGTCCTAATGATATTTTTCAGCCCTCCTCATCCTATAGCCACAGTGCATACTGAACAGCATATAAAATGAACATAGTTCAACCTTGTATCGAAGCCTGACAAGGTTCTTAAAGGTTCAAGGTTTGGAAGTCTCAGGTGGGGGTTGTTAAGTTCCTGCAGTGTAAACAGGGTTATTATAGCTATTAACATAGGCTGCATATCACCGATTGTGTTGTAATTTTACTACACACTACCACCACGACTGTTTAGTAGTCGATGTGAACAAGCCGGCCTATGGGGGGGATGTTACAGTGGTCGATGATGTATAACAATTTGATACTTTGTTTTCTTTTGGCTCTCGTGGAATTGCCTCAATGTTCAATATTGTCGCCCCTGCATCTCTGTTTCAGCGCAGATACTTATAAGCTGTCAGTCAACGTTGCAGACTTTTCCGTTGTGACCGGAGGGTCACAGTGGAAAATGAACTCCAGCACTTCTCTAATTGCTCGATAATGCTCCTCGATTCGCATTGAGCTCATGCTCCATTTATAGCTTCGTGCTGCATAGCACATATTCTTCTGTCATCGTAGCCTTTCCACACACCTTCACTAATAACATATAGAATCTGTTACTGATTTACCCCAACCAAGGCAGCGCTGAAAATACTTTTTTTAAGTGTCAGATCTGTGCTAGACAATGCCAATTTGTACAGTTTCATATGTGGTGTTTATGACAAGCAAGGCCCATGGAGAGTCCTACTGTTTCTAATATGTGTCTAACAAAGAGGCTTTTATTGGTTGTTGGACTAAGTGGACTTTTGTGCATCGTGTACTTGCATTGATACGCACACAAAGAACCTGGTTGAATAACAATTTACATACACACTTGCACGCTTTTGAGCAAAAAAAAAATAGCAGAACTAACTATGCTTTGGGCTTTGTAAACCTACAGCATGCACCCCTCTTTGCCTTTAAGCATGTTTTCATGCATCCATATGTTCATACTGTATAAAAGTGTACTTGTCTGTCTGTGTGTGTGTGCGTGTGTGTGTGTGTGTGTGTGTGTTGAAAGCAGCGCTTTTGGGGGGCGGGAGTAGTACAGAGCACAGCTGGTTGTGTTTAGACTGTTTGTCATGGGCTGTACTGTGGTCTATACGCAGGCAGAACGACAGAGACAGACAGGTAAATCAATTTTAAACAGATCCATGAACACGGTATGCAACGTGATGCAAACTTTAAAGCTGCCTGAAGTTAGTGCCTTTTTTGAATTTTGTGATATGGTCTGATTTAGCCCCACACCTGTCTGCAAGAACATTTTATTGCTAACTCTACCCTGAAGGGTTAATGTAAACTAGCAGTGGCCCGTATTTAGCTTCTAGATTTGGCAAAATTTCGACTTTGGGCTGTTAATCAACCTACAGTGCCAGCAGCCAGAATAAGACTGGTGATCTTGGGTCGACTTGTGTGATCAGAACACACACAAACACACACACACACACACATATCCATACACACACATTGATGCTCAGCCAGTCACACAGATGCAGATGTTAAATGGACAGGGGAGGCAGACAGGAAGGTCAACCTCATGAGGAATAGAAACGTATTCTCTATTTCCCCCCACAAACAAACCAGTACAGAATGTTCTTGGCCGACCGCCACAGGGCGAATGAAGAGACCGTCTCTCTCTTTCCGTCTCCGACTCTTTGTATACCTCTCTCTCTCTCCCCTCCCTTCTCCCTCCTGCCTCCAAGCAAGAGATGAATGGTTGACAGAGGAATGGAGGAAATATCCAGCAGGCAGATTCCTCAGCTCATGCGATGCCATTCACACCGTGTGTTACTGTGGAGCGTGGGTTTGCTTGACTGTGTGCGCGCTTACAGTGTAAAACCATGTGTTTGAGTGACACTTGCGGACTCTTTCATCATCATCAACATGAACATCTGCATGTTCATTTCAGATAACTGTTGTATGCTTTTTTACATCTTTTCACTGCGGGGTATCGCCAAGCAACACCTCCGAGCATGTGCGTAACCTGCATCTTCAGACAGTAATTTTACTCACACACACTTTGCAATTGAGTCTGCCAGTTCTTATATAACCCCCCCAAGGGTGTATGAAAGTGGGCCGGACCACAAGGTGGAGCACAGCTGGAGGGAAACACACACACACACACACACACACACACTACAGACCGAAGGCCTAGATAAGATTTGTAGCTGTGATTTTCCTCATTCATCACAAGGGCTGAGCTGTGATGCTGCTTGAATGTTGACGGATCTTCTTTGCACGGAGCATTGAGTGTGTATATGAGAGAAAGAGAGAGAGAGAGAGAGAGAGAGAGAGAGAGGTATTAGTGTAAGGAAAGACATACAAGCATGTGTGTGTGCTCCCCTTTTTGCACATAGTAATGTATCCACAGGGCCTCTGACATGAACTCAGAGGGGCAGCGTGAGGTTAAGTTGTACCAGAGAGAAAATCCCTCTCACCTCAGGCAACACTATCTCTCTTTCTTTCTCACTCTCACCCCATCTCTCTCCCCCTCACCCTCTATGTCCCTCTCTCTTCGCTCTTTCGCTGTTTATTTGTGCAGGTCTTTTGCTAATCAACCTGATATTTTATCTCTTGATTGGTTGCAGTAATGAGGTCCTCCAGGTCAACACTACAGATCCGTATCCCTCTTTGTGTGTGTGTGTGTTTATGTGTGTGCGTGTTATGTGTGTGTGTTGTGTGTGTGTGTGTGTGTGTGTGTGTGTGTGTGTGTGTGTGTGTGTGTGTGTGTGTGTGTGTGTGTGTGTGTGTGCAGCAATGCGTCTTCCTGATAAGTGCATCCTAGGTACATATGGTTTCATGCCCCCAACCGCTGGTGTGGCCAAACACATTGTGCGCTTACATGTTCAAAAATGTGCATGTATGCATGCAAACACACACACACACACACACACACACACACACACACACACACACACACACTGATTGATGGCCCTGTTAATGTGGTTGTGTGAAATAGAGGAGACCAAGGCAGGTCATTGCCTTCTGACATCCATCCATCAACATCTCTCACTGGGGGACTTTTCTAACTGCTTAGTTAAACACCCACTGTACTGGTGATGTGTGTGTGTGTGTGTGTGTGTGTGTGTGTGTGTGTGTGTGTGTGTGTGTGTGTGTGTGTGTGCGCGTGTGTGTGTGCGTGCGTGCGTGTGTTTGCCTAAGGTACGTACTGATAACAGCCTTGTTCGGGGAGATGAATGACTTTTGGAAGGTGCCACGTAGCCGTGTCTGAAGATCAGTTTCAGGTCAGGAGATATGAACCGAAAACCTATTTTCCTCACACCTGGACAAACAATTCAATTCATTTCAGCTTATTTTATACAGCCTAAAATCACAAATAAAAAAATTGCCTCGGAGGGCTTTACAATCTGTACACACAATGCACTTATGGCATATTCATTGAATATGACAGAAATTATTCATCTAGTGAGTAGTAGGCATGGACCACGATCCAAATAATCACAATCCATGTCAGTAGAAGGAAGTAGAGAGAACAGGCATCAGCAGGACCGTGGCAGGGGGCAGGACCGGTTCCAGACACAGCTACGATCCATGGCAGAGGGATGGACCAGTTCCAGACAGCCGCTATCCATGGAAACGAGAGGCGAGGAAGCACAGAGGCTCCAGGAAAGAAGTCGAGTTAGTAATGTGCATTGAAAAGACAATAATTAATCCAGAAGGAGAGAAAGAACAAGAGAAGAGGAGAGAGGAGAGAATAAAGAAGAGAAGAGGAGAGAGGAGCTCAGTGTATCCTAAGATGTCCCCCAGCAGTCTCGGCCTATAGCAGCATATCTAGGGGCTGGACAAGGGCAAGCCTGTGTCAGCCCAAACTGTAAGTGCTATCAAAAAGGAAAGTCTTGAGTCTACTCTTAAATAGGGTGACCGTGCCTGCCCCCCCAAACTGAAAGTGGAAGCTTATTCCACAGAAGAGGAGCTTGATAACTGAAGGCCCTAGCCCCAACCTACCTTTTAAGACTCTTGGAACCACAAGTAACCCTGCATTCAATGAGAGCAACTCTCTAGTAGGGTAAAATTACAATATAAGCTCTTCAAGATATGAGTGCATGAGTGCATTATCAGTTAAGGCTTTGTAGGTAAGGAGAAGGATTTTAAATATAATTATTGATCTCACAGGAAGCCAGTGGAGAGCAGCTAATACAGGTGCCATATGATCTCTCTTTCTAGTCCTCGTTAATACACCAGTTGCAGCATTCTGGATCAACTGGAGAGACCCAAAGGCCTTACCGGAGCAGCCTGATAATAAAGAGTTACAGTAATCCAGTCTAGAAGTTACACTGTGAATGCCGTTCATATTCTATATGTTTCATCACCTTTTCTCATCCAAGAACAGTGTATGAACTTTGACCTCTATAGGCAAACACATACATGACAAACCTAAGGAGGCTTTGGAGGAACCCACTTTTAATTTCCTTGTTTGCTTGCCAGTAAATTAAGTTTAGACTAAAGAGCTTTACAGAGAAATGTGAAGGCAACCACCCCTCTTAACATAATTTAGCGTGAGATTCAGTGAATAAAGAATGATTAATGGGGCGATATTTCAGTACGGCATATGTCATATTACATATCGTACTTTAAATGACGACATTATGATGGCACTCCTGATTGCCAAAGGAACCTTTTCAAATACTCAGCTTCCTGGTAACATTTGCAGCATATTTTGGATGTCAATACTAATAATAGGTTTTACCATACAATAGTATGTATTATTTCAATTAAATGCAGGTAAATATGTTTTACATTGCCTTTTAGTTGATGGTTCACCATTTATCATGTGCGCTTGTTGTGTGGCGTCAGTTAACTGCTTCTTCACAAATAGGAACTTCAGCTTTTTAGTGGATTTCCATTGTACTTAGGTTCCCACACTCCAACAGACCACCTTGGCGGTTTCTCAGGGCATCCCAACCTTTAGTCTGATTTTAAATATATTATTGAGCATAAAGACTTCACCTCCCGAGTTCAATGAGGTCCATGCATCAACCAACCTGGCCACCTCCATCCAGGTGAAGAATACTCATAAATGTCTGTATTTCTTCAGGAAACTTAAGAAGGCAAAATTTTTGTGCCAAGTGTACAGAGGAAAATAGATAGACCTATGAAGCGGATATGAAGAGATAGAAAGCATCCTGAATGGAAACATTACAAATTGGAATGGGATGTGCACGGACCAGGAAAAGAAGGCTCTACGGGTGATGAAAACCGCATCATTGGTACCAATCTACTGAGCATTACTAACATTGGTGACATGAGGTGCCTGCAAAGTGCTCAAATGATATTAAAAAGACAAAAACCCACCTTAGACACAGCATGTTCACCCTGGCTGCCATCTGGAAAGAGATGCAGAAGTATCAGGTGCTGTACCATTAGACCATTAAACTTTTTTCCTCAAGCTGAGTCACTCATTAATTCATCCTCCACCTTCCACACATGAATTTTTTTTTGGGGGGGGGTTAAGTAATGGCACTGCAATCCTGTTGTACAATGACAATTCAAATAACCCTGCAGCCTCGCATAATGTCCCAATTAGATCTTTCCGGCAAGCTGCTGTGCAGATGTTCCAAATACAAATATCCCAGTCGTCCCTGTAGTTTGGAGTTTCAAATCTCATATCACTTATATGATGGCAAAAGCTGTATCAATAGCAAAACTCATATGTAGGTGATGCCACGTTGGGTACTTTCAACTGTATCAGTGCTTGATACCGCACAGGATGATCTCATCTATGATTCTGCGTGTGAAAGTCTCCTCTGCAAAGTACAAATTGCAGCTGTCAGATAAATCTAGTGCAGGAAAGGATGTTGTGAAATCTGTCTGGGGAGAAAAAGAAAAAAGTATTGAGCTCACAAAACGGACTTACTTGTGCCAGTATGGTAAGATAACGCTTGTTTCCAAAGCACCCAAATTTAAATATTATCGTTTTCAAAGAATAAGGTCCCAGATTGTAGATAAACATCGTTGAACCGAGATTCCAGAGCCCTACAAAGTTATTACTGTCCTGACAGCATAAACAGTCGGTCGACACGGGAGTGAAGCTCAAGCTGACAAAAACAGGAAATATAGAAATCTGTGTGTGACGTATCAGTTTAACAATGACTTAACAATGTGTGATTTAATGAAATCTGTGTGGGCTTCATGCGAGCATCAGCAACCATGATCTTTCCATCTTTCACCATCCATTGGCACACACACACACACACACACAAACACACACAGTGTTTTCTCCGACTCCCCAAGCACTTGTTGTTCTATTCATTTCGCTGACTGAGCATATAAAGTCTGGGAAAACTCCTCGAGCCAAGAACGAGAGGACTCTGAGAGTCATTATCACCTCCACATCTGCTGGTTTCACTCAAGAAAACAGATTCCCCCAGCGCTAATACCTTTTAGATAACTTCATGGACAAAAAGAGAGAGAGAGAGAGAGAGAGAGAGAGAGAGAGAGAGAGAGAGAGAGAGAGAGAGAGAGAGAGAGAAAGAGAGCAGAGGAGGCAGAAGGGGACAAGCCAACACTAGGGGGCGGTCTAATACAAATGATAGTTTTTGAGTGTCACTGGAGTCCTGACTCACTCAGACTGATATGTCAGAGTTGTGTGCTGCTTGATTGAACCCTCCTAGAAAACAACAGCACGGTCGGAAATCTGGCACAATCGGCTCCCCCGTTGTGTTTACACGGACAATCATCGTTTTGTAATCGCCCACATTTTTTTCAAACCGACCTTTAGCGTGGTCATTTGGTCTGCAATGCCTGTGTTTAGCTTGCATTAAGCCATTAGAAAGTGTTTGAGAAGCGGGATAGACAAAGGCACAGAATGGACAGGCTTTATTCTCTGGCAATCTGCTATTCCCCTCTGTGTCTCTTCATATTTTTAGGGACTGCTTGCGCTAACCTTCGAGCTGTGTTGACTACATGTGTGCATGCGCGCTAAAAACTCTGTGTCTGTACGTGTGTTTGCAGGCGGTTGAAATGAGTGTCACTGATCCCTGACGGAAACTTTGAAGAGTAACTTTTCCGGCTGGCTGCCAGGTGAGGCAAAAGGTGTGGAGTGAATGAATGTAAGCACTGTTTACAGGCACATTCCATTCATTCAGTAGATTTAGTACATTCAGTGTCACACTGCATGTTAGTATTGGAGTAATATTGCTTCATGTTGCATACACGGTCAGATGGTTTGTTCTGCAACATTTGAATTACATCCAGTTAATACTTTCATTTTTCGCTGACGTAATATGTCACAGTGTTGTTCGATGTTTACAATAAGCGAGCGTTTTGTTGTTTTGTTATGCGTTACAAATACCCAACCACAGAAGGTTCTGATTGAAACCTTCTGATGATGTTGCCCTGAAGTGGTGGAAAACATATTCAAAATAAAAAAAATCCTAAAGTTTAAGTACCAATACATCTTATAAGTAAGACACAAGTCTGAAATTCAAAATCCTTGAAATTTCTATACTCATATTCATAGGATTGATAAAGCAGCTAATGTTTTGTAGAGAAATAGTGATGTAGTGAAATAGTAATGTCTCCCCGAGCAGAGGATGAAGTCTGCCGCTGTGTGTGTTGGAATCTATGCTTAACTGTTTGATACATAGCCGAGCCACGCTTGCCTTTTAGTGCATTTTAACTAGCTCGCAGCCACCGCTGCTCTAATATGGCGGTTAGAGCCAATAATGGCGTCCCGACCGACTGCATCGTCATGGAAAAGCAGCGCCCAGCCTCCAGTCCCCCACTCAGGTAAACACTGTGAGCTCTGTCAGCACTGTTGCTGTTTTAGCACTGTTAGCTGCAAGCCTTCATTTAGCGCCTTTAAGCAAAAGTAGCAGTGTCATTAGCAAAATGTAATCCACATCTCAAAAGTAAAAGTAGCTGCAGCATGTGCAATGTGACTGATATGTTGTTATAGTACGAGAGTGTCCATATTCATGAGTAGGTGTGAGCAGAGCAGGTCTTAATATACAGCCAACAAGTTTGTCGAGTTGTTCCTGGTGCAAAAGTTGTGCCCAAGCATTTCAAGAATACTCTCATAGCTTCCCATTCAAAAACTGAGAACCTTTATAAACATTACACAGAAGACATTAATGGAAGAGCTTGACAAAAATATTCACATAAGCTAATAGGAATGTTAGAGGGCAGGCCCATGAACCCATAATTGGTAGCTGGGACAGCAGTTAAACTTTTACAGAGGCTAAATAATATAGTAATAGCAATGCAGTAGGAATTTCTCTGCAGAGTGAGTGTGACAGTGTTTCACTGCTGCCATGTTGATGTGAGAGCAGTAACAGTGCAGAGAAGTGTAGTTTTTACAACAACCAAAGTGTGTTATTTAATAATATGTTGACTGCCATTGGTTAGGAATGTCGAAGGTTGAATACATTCAACCTATAACATTCTTACCTTTCCCAATAAAGGCCTTTGACAAATACACTGCACCGTAGCTCACCGAAGGGAACGCAAATTCACTCAGAGCATTTTGCTAAAAAGGAAACTTCATAGAATAATTTACAGTAGCTTAGAGCTCCAGTATACAAGTGTTACGACCGTCGCAAATTAGCATTGCTGCCAGGTTTTGAAAAGGCAAAATACTCACCTGCGAATATTCCGTGCGGTGTACTCGTCACGCCCTCTCCGTGCAAAGGCCTTTATGTTAGGAACTCCTCCAACTACCCTGCTCTAGGTGGCAAGGAAACGGATGCTAAGGCAATTATAGGACAGTGACACCATCAGTGATGTCATTTTGATACTGCTTTAAACTGGCCCCAGTGTGACATTAAACCTTCTTACCCATGTACCTTTTGAAACTGTAGCCCATGTTGTCCAGTAGTAAAATGGGGTTTTAAAGCGCTCTGAGAATCATTAATATACTATGCCAACTATACTTAGTTAAAGAAAATGAACACAGAAAAGGAGAGGTTGTGATTGGGGGATTTTGGGGAGTATTTAATTCCATTTGTCCTCTTCAGTGGGACACTCAGTTTGGAAAGTTCCCCCACTCACCTGCTGCTGTATCACTTTCCAGGAAAATAAAGAAATAAAAACAATATAAGGGAATCTCCCGCAATCTAACTGTTCCCTCTACCAGATCGCCTTGCCTGTGTGTTTGGCTATCAAGGTGTGTGATCAAACACACCTGGTCAACACACCCCTCCTTCCCCACAGCACACAATCACCTCAATGCAGCGACAGGGGCTGACAGGAAACACCATGCACAGCCACTTCAGTGTGTGTTTTTGCGCACACACACACACACGCATACACACACATACACACACACACACGCGTTCCCATGCGTGCAGGAGAGGCTTTCAACAACTGGCGTGAAGGAATCCAACCCCAGTTGCGGTGACCCCAAGGTTTCCTCCTCTTCTCTTTCTCTTTCACCCTGTTCATCATATCACCCTTTACACCACCCGCCCTGGGGAGACAGCTGCGGAAGACATTATGTTGTGCTGCAAGTGAGTGTGTGAGAGAAAGATTTTTTTTAAAGAAAGAAAAGGAGAAAGATAAGAAATAAAAGAGTGTGAGGGACGGGGAAAAAGAGCATTCGACACAGCGGAAAGGCACACTCAAATATTTGCATCTGGTTTGAAAACAACCCCTACATAACTCTTCAACACATGTCTCACAGATTGCCATCAGTTGGATAATGTATGTGGGGACGAAGGAGGAGGGGGTCTCTTTTTGTGCTCATTTAAAATCCTTCTTGTGCATTTTAACATTTGACCAAAATTTCCAAATCCCTCACTTCCTGTCGCACCGAGCAGTTTGAATAGTGGTTTGACTGCTGAAGCGTCAACTCTGATGTCAGTATTTATGGTTATTTCACCTGTTCGTCATAGAAAATTGCATTTCCTGAAAAAGAAAACATTAATTTTTGCTTTGTCCTAAAGATTTGAGTCCGCTGCAACTGTTCTCCGCTGACAAAATCACAGCAGTTTCTTCCAATCAATATTATTATGGGCATGGAAGCCGGAAATTTGGGTTTTGACTCATGGGAAACGTTACCAGCAGCAGCAGTGGAATAGTATGTGTGTGTATAGACTGCATGAAATATGGACGTAGTCTCTGTGACCTCACCTATAGGTTTCTGAAGATCCACCGTAAAGCTCAAGGAGGACGGCTTCCACCTTCGCGGTGACGACAGTCAAATTCTAAAAAATGGCAAAAAAGTGTCTCGTAACGGTGGAACTGAGGTGACGGCTAGCAGCTAGCAACCTGAGACCGCAGCCTGTCACTCAAAGCGGGTACGCCCTCAAATATGCCTTACTTTAAGCCTTATTATAATTTAAACAAGTACATTTTATGCAGAATTCCCTAGTTAAATTAAACCTCTTTATTTGCTTAGGATACGTGAGCCAGGCTGTCACAGATGCAAAGTGGCCTTTCAAAATAAACCCCCTTCTTCACAGGGAGTTAGGGTTTAGGAAATAAAATCACTTATTCATAGTTAGAAAAACAACATGATTGACGTTAATTTGACGTACTAGCCACTCATATCATTAGCGAGTGACAAATGAGCCGCATGACTAGCAACTCACGTGGCAAAAAAGCATGTTAGCACAGGAGGGTCTTATTTTTTGTAATTTTGTGTGTGAAAGTGATTTCCAAGTCTCTGAAAATAACTTGTAATAAACCAGAATTGTCCTTCGAAAATAGTCATCCACATTGATTCATGTGTGAATGTGTGTCCTCTCATGTACACTCTATTGGCATGTGTTTATGTCAATGAGTTTACGGTGAGCTGGTGCATTGTGCGAGCATATTTGCAGTGTTAATCATCGTGTGAGTCAGTGTGTAGTTTGTGGCGTGACTCTGGATGCGGCTTCTTCATTAAAATGTTAACCAGGCCAAATGGACAATGGACGCACTGTTCGTCTTGCTGTCCTCTTCATCCTGAACTGTGGTCCTCTTTCTCTCTCTGCTTTCCGCTCTCTCTCAATCCTTCTCTTTCTTTCTCTCTCTCTCTCTCTTCATCATTTGAAACAGCCATCGGCTCTGACTGTTGTTGGAAACCGCACACCCACAAACACAGACCCCCTTTTTTGGTGTTTTACCTTTCGTTTCTGGTTTTTTTTTTTCTTTTTCCAACATTCCTTGGTGTCAGTTTTTTTCTTCTTTTCTTCTCCGCTGTGGTTATTGAATAAATCCTCTTTAGATTAAACCTGGACGCATTTCAACTCTGTATGAACCGAGCGAATCTGATTATGCTCAGGCACGGTAAAGATACTAAATCACCTCCACAAGAGTGTAGGGTATCCATTTGTGTTCGAGCATGTTTTTGTAAATATGCCAGTTTGGTCTCTGATGTGAACAAACACAGGACTTTCACCCAGGATGCTACTGTCCTGTCCCAAATAGTTTTGTTGCCTAAAGATAAGAAATAATTTTGATGCATTTTAGTTTCATTTCTTGTTCTGATAACAAGATAATCCCTTGTATGAAATTGTACCCGTAATCTGGGATTGCGTTTACATGATGGTATCAATTCAAATTTTGCTTTAGTCGGACTGTGCTATCTTTCGGGGCAACTGCTGTTATCCTAATATACATGGCAGTGAATAAATAAAATCATTGGCCGAAAGCATGTCATATCCGATACGATAGGTGGCGCTGTTTTCATTACATCTTAGTGGTGATACAGCCATCTCTGCTTGACCTCTTCACTCTTTATAATGGAGAGAACCCTTCGGTGGTTGTCGGGGAGCTAGCAGAGAGCAAACAGGGAACTAGCAGCAGCGCTAGCTGGCTACAGCGGGGAGCTAGCGGCGACACCCACCGAAGGTAGTATCGGCTTGTAACCCAACTTTTACACTTGTTTGTTTCTGCCGGCCGGCTCCCGGCAGTCACAACTTATCATCTCTTTCGACTTCCGGGTCACGACCTGAGAGGAAGGGACGCATAGTCGAGCATGTGCAAAGACGCATAGTCCAGTTCATAATCCGATTCACCGTTTACATGCCGGGATGTCCGATATATCAACCGAGTCGGATCGAGTTATCCAGGGGTGTTAATCGGATCGTAGTCGGACCGCAATTATTCGAACAAAGGTGTTTACGTGAAAGGGATAATTTGATTTCAGTCCGATTAAACCAGTAATTCGAAAGCATGTAACCGCACTGAGTGTAGATTCATTTCTAGGGGACCATCATTTTACAGGAGACAGTGTTTCATTTTCACATTCCAAATATTTTGTATGTATAATACTAAAAAAATAATACTATAATATTTAAATCTGTGACACTTGGGTGTGGTTTTTGTAGCCTTTTTGGAGAGGAAATCAGTGTTAGCTCTTCTCTTTTTCAAATAACTGGAACTAAAAAAACATATTTCTTGGAAATCTGTTAATATTTTCATTCTTGCTGAATAAATGAATGCATGCTAAACATTAAGCTTCATACAGCCACAGCAAGCCAATTAGCTCAGCATGACTTCCAAGATGTTCTTCAAAGACCAAGAATAAACAGTTTGGGACAAAACTTTGTGTACTTCGGATATTCTATAAATTAAACTGAATATATTATTTGAATAAGTGAGATTTAGAGGTGTTGGTAAAGGGATTCTGCAACCTTCAGACTAGGCCAGGCGAAGTGTTTACCCCCATTTCAAGTTTTTAAGATAACTAGTTGTTGGCAGTAGCTTAATATTTAGTATCAATCTTCTTATCTAACTCTCAACAACACAGCAAATAGGTCAATGCTCCAAAATCTCAACCTTGTACTTTGAATATATGCACAAAGGCATGCAGCTTGTGTCTGTGCATGTACAGTGTTGGTGTATTTTGGCTTGTAACTCCTGCATGTGTTCCAGCTGTGAAATAATAAGTGCAGTTCAACTGTGAGAGCGTCTGTTTTCTTCCCCAGGCCAGGCATCTGGTTCACCTGTCCCCGAGGATCAGCTCTGGAGCTGGGGGAGAGGCACGGGGTAAAGGAGGGGGCAGTCTGGGGGTAACTTTGCAGTGGGGGCTGGATGGGATATGGTACCTCTTCCAGAGACCGATACTCTCCATGTAGAGGGCGTAACGGGGATCAAAGCAGTCCCTGACACCCACGGGTCCCAGGGGGCCATGTAGCCCTGTACCCAAACACCCCCCACCTCGTGGCTATCGATCGCGTTGTAGAAACAGGTGGGGTGTTGTATGGTTGTGTGTGTGTGTGTGTGTGTGATTTTTGGGCTGTCTATCTTTCAGCACTGCAGCTGTGCAGCTATCTTCTGGCTGTGACTACAATATAAATAAAGAGATGCTTCCTCTTTTTAAACCATTGTGTCGTTCACTATTTATCCTGTCTCTCACCTCCGCCTCCTCACACACACACACACACATTCGTAAACAAACACACAAAGATTGACTCAAATGACACTGAATGTACCCATCCCACATACATATCATTATGTGTGATGACACAAAAAGTTTCCACGACAAATTGGACCTTTGAACTCAATGGCATATTCATGACTTGAACAGTATCACAGAACAGCTAAACCCACTGTCACTACAAGCGCAAGTAGGGAGGGAGACACTTTTAAGACTCCCAAAACCGCAGGAAGTCATGCGGGATTAAATCGGAAATGGCATCATGACTCAATGTCACACAAATGTTCTCTCTTTCTCTCTCTCACGCTATCTTTCTCTCTCTCACACACACACACACACACTCACAGATAATCCTAAACTCACCTACATTTCCACTTTGCAAATTACAGCCTGAATTACAGCCCCCACCAATCATGGCACACATCTGTCACCTCCCACCAATCACAGGTCTCTCGGGTGCTTGTCGCCACGCAGGGCGGTCCAGGTAGACTCAAGGCTGTCATTTTCTACTGGAGCCTGTAGTTAAAGGCCATTGCATCAGGAGGTCGGCCATTTTGTCGACCTATAGACACTTGGAAGGAGACTGTAGTGCTTTAAAAAAAGCAAATGCTGAATCTAGTTTGCATTATAAAATTTGACGTAAGATCAAAAAATAGATAGCTTTGGAAACCAACCTACGTGTGTGATTCACCAAAAACAACGATAAAGGAGCTTTCAAAACATTTAGGGAGTGTGGTTTCCAACATATGTCACAGAAACAAATGGAAGGACATAAACACTGGTGTATGCTTTACGATACTTTTCTCAAAGACACAATGGGTGAGCCGGTTGCGGTTTGGAATTTACCACAATCACACATTCGAGCTGGAGTGGAAATCAGATTGTGATCTTAAATGTTTTTGAATCCGACATAGACTTGCGCCGATAACACTTGAGACTTAACTCAGACTTGGTTTTATAAGCTATCAGACTTGAGTTTGACGTGCCCTGATTGTCTTGAGACTCAATGTGGGGTTGTCAACAATGTCTTGTGACTCGATTTAGACTTGCTTTGATAAGTTTAGAGACTTCACTTGCACTTGTTTTGAATATACTTGAGATTCGACTTGAACTTGCTCCAAGAGGCCTGCAGGAAAACCAGCTCCACCGAACGTTAGTAGCCCTGAGCAATGACGACATTAAGGTTGCAGATTGTAGTGTGTTTTGCAAATGCGCCGCATGTTTCCATTTTGAGTTGAACTACCCTGACCTTGAGCGTATGACGCATTCAGTTAGAAATGAGTGTGTCTGAGCTTGTTGGGATGGAGTTCCTTGTGTAATCTCCACCAAGCGTGATGAGCCATCCATCATCATGGCTTACCTCCCGAGCTCACAGCTCATCCTCAGGAAATTAGAGAGCATCCAGAGACGTGCATGTTGCTTCACAGGGGTTAGAGCGCAAGTGTGTGTGTGTGTGTGTGTGTGTGTGTGTGTGTGTGTGTGTGTGTGTGTGTGTATGTGTGTGTGTGTCTGTGTTTCAGTGTAGCAGTTTGCTTCTGTTTGTAAGAGTGTATGCATGTGAGCAAAGCTGCTACTTGTGTGTGGTTTCTGTGTGTATTCCTGCAGTCTGGGATCTCTTTTCATTCTGTATGTATGTGTGTGTGTGTGCGTGCGTGCGTGCGTGCGTGTGTGTGTGTGTGTGTGTGTGTGTGTGTGTGTGTACCTGCCTTCGTGTGCGTGCGTGCGTGCGTGTGTGTAATTTGAATCATAGTCTTTAAGGTTGTGTGATCACAGCCTTGCAGAGCAAACCTAACCAAACTACTGACTAACAGACAGACACAGACACATAAACAACATGGACTATACGTCGAGACAAACATACACGTATGCACACTCTCACTATCAACATCTAAAGTAAACTCCCTCTTTTCCCCATCTCTCCCTCTCTCTCTTTATCTCTCCCTCTCTCTCTCTCTCCGACACACACTCACACACTCACTTGTCCTTCATGGTCACTGCACCCTTTTTTAAGGTTGCCACACAAACAAATACGCAAAAAAACGCACGCACACTCCCTGTTTTACCCACCACAGTCAATGCTGGTGGGATCCAGCAGCTCCAAACAGGCAACCCCAGGGACAGAGAGGACGGGTAGGGGGCTATTGTGTATATGTGCGCAGAGTCGTCTTTACTGAGATTAGTAACCTTTAAAAGGAGGCTAATTAGAGAGGTGTTGTGTCACTGCTGTTGAAAAGCGGTCCACTGTGGGAGCCAATGACAGACTAGGATCTTCCTGGGTGTCTTGAGTAGGGACACGTTATGATGTGGTGTATGGCTCCCGTTGTCATGTGGCTCAGGTCAGGGAAAAGACCATGTGTGTACTAGTACATTTATGTGTGTATGTGTTTGTGTGTACTTGTGTGTGTGTAGGAGGGGGGCGAGGGGAGTAAGGTGGGGGGGGCATAGGCGGAGGCTTCTGCGTTAGGAGGAGCATTGTGTTCAGAGTTGTAGATGGAAGTTAGAAAGAGTTTGTTGCCTTTCATCCATATCAGTGGTATCTTGAAAGCATGTAACTTCTTTTTTTTTTTTTTTTTAAAGCTGACAACATCCCTGGACAATTCACCATGAGTGCTGCTCATAACTTCAGAATGTGTCATGGCATTCAGAGCTGCGATAATTAATCTGTTCGCAGACCGACAGAAAGTATTTAGATGATGAGTTAATCGTTCAAGTCCTTTTTTTCGTGCAGAAATGCCAAGAATATGCTGGTTTTTTTTTGTTTTCTTGTCTATTAAAACTGAACCTCTGTGGGTTTTGGACGGCTGGTTGGAGAAAACAAGACCTTTGAAAACATCTCTTTGGTCAATGCACATTACTAACTCCTTTCCAGGAGCCTCTGTGCTCCCTTGGCTGTAGTTTCCATGGATCGTGGCTGGAACTGGTGCTGCCTGCTGTGATGGATCATGGCTGTATCTGGAGCTGGTCCTGACCCCTGCCGAACCTGCTGATGCCCGTCCTGTGGTTATTTGGTCCATGCCTGCACGGTGGTGTAGTGGCTAGCACTGACGCCTCACAGCAAGAGGGTCTGTGGTTCGGATCCCGGGCGGGGCGGGGTTCGGACACTGGTCTGGCAGGTCCTTCTGTGTGGAGTTTGCATGTTCTCTCCGTGGCGGAGTGAATGGTTGTCTGTCTATATGTCTGCCCTGTGATGAACTGGCGACTTGTCCAGGGTGTACCCTGCCTTCGCCCCTTGACAGCTGGGATCAGCTCCAGCGCCCCGCGACCCTAATGAAGGCTAAGCGGTTAAGATAATGGATGGTCCATGCCTACTACTCATTATATGAATAGTTTATGTCATATTTATTGAATGTGCTGTAACTCCGTTACAATATTAATTCTGGTCACATGACATATATTGCTTCTATCTATCTGGGGAGAGGGATTCTCCTCTGTTTCCTCTACCAGGTTTCTTTCTGTCTTTCCATGTGAAAGAGTTTTTACTAGCTTTATTTGTGGGAGTTTTTCTTGATGTGAGGTCCTGGGACAGGGGTGGTATGTGTACAGATTGTAAAGCCCTCTGAGGCAAACTTTTTGTTTGTGATTTTGGGCTGTATAAAATAAACTGAATTGAATTGGTATTTGGGAACTTATGAGGGACAGTTTTCATAAAACCTCTGACAGTAAAATATATACTTTCGGCAGATTCAAATAGAATGTGTGATTGGGGCGACTGTGGCTCTGTTGTTAGCATGCCCGTCTTACAATCAGAGGATCGGTGGTTCAATCCCCGGCTCTGCTAGTCCGCGTTGTTGTGTCTTTGAGCAAGACACTTAATTGTTGCTGTGTCTATGGTGTATAGAGCAAAGATGTAAGTCTCTTTGGATGAAAGTGTCAGCTAAATGACATGTAATGGGCAAACCCATTGGCATTTCTAGATATATGTTCATACTTTTCTTCCTGGCTTGTTTCTTATTATTATCTTATCGGTGTTGTGATGTACTATTTTTAACATTAACCAAGATATTTTTTAAATATTTTTCTTATATCCATAAATCCCATGAAAAGACCAAACCCATGTTAGTCCAGAAATTATGAAGAACAAATCAACTATTATATATCTCTACAACAGAATATTAAAAAATAATTCTCAGTGTAAAAAATATGTTTTTTATTTATGTTAACTTCATATACAAATGTTTTGTTTAGATATGTTTTGTGTACATTTTAAACCTTAAATATTCTGCTCTTCATTAAAACCAGTTTTGTCATACATGAAATAAGATCCTTAAGCTTTTTAGCATGAATAACATTCAGTGAATGCAGCCCTAAGATGTGCCCACAACTGTTAAGTTAGTGTCATAGATATTCGATTGCAGTACGATTGTGATTAGCGTCTGCGGCTGTTGCTGACAGAAATCGACCAGTGTTTGCTCCACGTGTGCCAAGCGAAGTAGCATTGGGAATGGGTGTGAGCGAGATGTGATATTAGGGGTGAGGTGTGGGGCGGGGTGTGTTTGTGTTAGGGGAGGATCCGGACGTGGGTCAGAGGGTAAACCGCGGTGTAAAGGGAACGGGGTTCAAGGTGCTGTTTGATGTGTGCATTGCAGAGGGTTTGGTGTGTGTGTGTGTGCGTGTGTGTGTGTGTGCGTGTGTGCGTGTGTGCGTGTGTGCGTGTGTGCGTGTGTGCGTGTGTGCGCGTGTGCGCGTGTGCGCGTGTGTGCGTGTGTGTGTGTGTGTGTGGCTGTCAGCAGGTCAGCAAGATAACTGCTGGCCTCCTGTCGGATCTCACCAAGTGGCTGACATGTCACTCCAACCTGCAGGCCCCGCCCACCCACATCAACACCATGGGCTAAGTGTGTTGACTCATCAGGTGTCTGGGTAATATCACACACACGTACACGATCGCACACATAAACACACACTCTGTAATTCACCACATAGCACTCCGCCTTTTAATCCCTTTCTCTTCAGTGCAGATTTAACCTGGACCTGGAAATAGAAAAATAGATCAGCTTCTGTTCTAATTCTTTATCCACTTCAGCTGTTGTGCAGATCTGTAATTAGATCCACGTCCTTCCTTGACGTCAGGAGGGCTGCTCCCCTCGGGTTACATTCACACCTGGGAAGAAACCCAACCAGCACACACTACCCTTCTGCACTTGTGGATGCTACACAGGGAGGGCCTTGCTCAATGGCAACTCAACATCTCATAAAAAATCTAAACTATAGCTTGATGTTTGCACTGAATAAAATCCCTCTCCCTGGCTGTCGTATCATGCCAGCGTCGACCCTCCTCTCCACCAAGTTTTCAGTTTTTCTCCCGAGACTGATTCTGTTTGTTTTTGCACCGATTGCAGTGTGATGAGAGTTAATGCTCAGGTACGGATCAAGTACGAGAGAGGCGAGCAAGGCCCCAGGGAAGGAAACAGAGGTTAAGAGGCTTTCAGATACCTGCTGCCAAACACTTTCACGCTCAATTCCTCCAAAACAGATGCACAGGCTGCTGGTGGACAACTTTGGTTTTCACACAAGAGGGTTTGTTGTTGTAGTTGTGGTGTTTCCCAATGTTCACATGTGTTGGATCCATATTATCAGTTTCATCATTGCCAATACTGTCAACACCTGTAAAATATAATACAGTCCGAGATTCAATTGATTCAATTCTAATAATAACGATCACAGAATGGACGCTTATTCAGAGATTTTTGACTGCTTTAAACGTCGGGAGCCACCACTTTTTCACGATATCGGATTTAGTGAATGTTGAAAAGTTAATGTTGCCAGACTTTATGGCCGTTTCAAACGTAGGGAATAACCATTTTTTTTCTCTCTCTGTCTTAATACTTCTTATAATTTGGTTTCCGTAAAATGAAATCAAAGATTAAACTTGATTGAGTTAAATTTAGATATTGTTTTATTTTGAAAAGTTCATTGTGATATTTTCAGTGTTACATTTCCTCCTTTGCCTATGCCTTCTGAAGGAAATGTGTGTATGTTGTGTATGAGTTTCATTTTCGGACCCAAACTATATGTGTTTAATCTTTGCTAGCTTTGCCTCCTGTAAAGGTTTCTTTTGGGAATTGTGTTATATGGTTGTTATGTCTGGTTCCCAGAAATTAAGTGCTAAGATGCCGTCATTAAAAGTGTGATCCATGTCCAATGCACAGTTAGACCCTACACCTTTGTCTGTGCCTCTGGTGTTGTCCCACTGGCACAGAACTAGATCATATAAAATATTTTGAAACGCTTTGTCAAATTGGTTTTGGGTTAATATTCTTCTCCATCACAAGTCTAAATATAGTGTAAAAATAATGTTTTCAATGTAGCCATGTGCCATTTTAATTTGAGTGTCACATCTAGAGTAAATTATAATGATGTCTGGATCATAATGACTACAGCCACTTTAAATGTTCAGCTGTACATTGATGAATGACGAGCGCGCTAAACATCTTGTTCAAGAATATCCAGCAGGGCAACATGACCCACTTGTAAGGGGACACCCGGCGCATTAAACCATCGTGTGGATTATCTTTAGAAAGCATAAACATACATGGACACAAAGACACACTTCATACACAGATCAATGCACCATTTGCACCGTTATTTCTGTATCCTGTCTCGTGCTGTTGGTAGGATTTATAGCCTATGTCCATGTGTTAACAACACAGCTGAGAATCCCTCGCTGTGATCGAGGCATCGCATTCAGCACAAAGCATTTCTCTACAGGATGATGCTAGTTATACTTGCAAAGCAGACCGAGGTGAAGCAGCAGGTTTATTGACTGCATGTAGAAAATCTTGCCAGTATGTCTCGAGATCATCACAACAAGGTGCATTTAAAAGCCTTCCTGTCTTCTCTGTTTATCCGTAAACAGGTTGCTGTTGTCAGCAGTTACATTGTGCAAACCGTAGCCGATGTGATCACATAGAGTTGAGCCACGAGTTTGATGATTCAAATGAGACTGGCAACCCTGATACAGCTTCTATAACCCCAAAACACACAGGCTTACATGAGTGTAGCCCCAGGGTTGCAGTGATTGATGACTTCAGCCAGGACCAGGCTGCAACCAACAACACACATTACTCACCCCCAAAGATAAGTAATTGGTGCGCAAGCCGTCAAATGGCCCTAAGTGCTCCGCAAACACAGGTAGTGCTGGCCTCGTTTCCAAAGAGTTCATTACTTTAACCTACCACTATGGAACAAAACAAATATGAGATGCTGGTCTGCTTTCATCTCTGGATCTGGTAGCACATGTCGGATCAATTTACTGGCTCTGTTTTTGGGGGCATGATCTTTGGGATGCCTCCGGCAATGATGTTCGAGCTGATAAATAATGGGACGCGGCTCTATGTGTAATTTTCTGGGTGCACGGCCAGTAATAAGTGTGAGTTGTTGGACTTGTATCTACTGTAAAGATGAGGAGGCAGGGGAGGTGCAACCCTTCACGTACCAGGGTTCGTCCTAAACAACATGCTGGACATTACAATACAGATATCATATCAACAAGGGATTGAGGCGTATGTAAAAAGAACTAGTTTGGTGTTCCTGCCGGAAATGCCCGTCCTGATGATGCAAAAGTGAAAAGTACCGAGTATATCAATAGAGAATTTAATTCCGTAATCCTTCTGGGTTACCTAACTAATGAACTAATTTGTTGAACTACGATAATTGTAACTGTGCTGGAAACTCTTCCAAGCTACCAGTCAACCCTACAGGCGCCTTCTTAGTGGGGTGTTTCTTTAAACCGAGGGGCGACAATATTCACAGGCCTGTCATTCAATGCTCAATACCTAGGACCCAGAAATTACAATTCCCTCCCATTCTATCATCTCCATCAACTTCCTGCGCAACAGGTCGAAGCAGCAGGATGAAAGACGCATCCAGAAGGGTATTGGGCTCCAATCCCCCCGCCCCCCGCCCTCCATCTATCACAATCAACGCCAGCAACCGGCCCAATTAGGCCCCCGGAACACTCAGGGCCACGGCCTGATTGTTAACACAGTGAAAACACAGACATGGGGCGGTGAGTGGATGTGGGGCGATGACGGGATGCTGAGAGCTCAGGGGGAGTTTGGGGAGAGGGAGGTCAGATAGCTGGCGGCCCCATTTCCTCTCCTAATGGCCTCCAAAAGAGGGAACATAGGGGAATGTTGCCCAGTAAAGCATGTGACTTGGAGGAAAGGGGGGCAGCACACCCACCTCTAAACCCTCGTTTGAATTGGACAATACACACCCACACACATCTGCACAAAAGCCATTAAAAGAAAGAGATGGATGGTCATGCATGAGCTTAATTAAGCGCACAAGGTGCATAAAACACACACAAGGGAAAGCCATAAACACAAATTATGAGGAAACGCACGCCAAGGTGGGGTTGTTTATGAACATGATCGTTAATATAACACACACACGAAAACATGCAACGTCATTTCCAAGCAATCCAACAACATTAAAAGTAATGGCAGAAACACAAGTTTCAGTTGTAGTTGCAAGAGTGTATATCACCCTTTAGTTAGGTTTAGGGAAAAACACATCATTGTTTGGGTCAAAAGAACTACATTTGTAATGTGACTTATAGTGCCACTTTGTAAATGTTAATTTTGCTTTATTCTTATATGGAAAAAATGGATTTTGTCTGATTTTGTTAACCTATGCTGATTTGATCAAGTCTAACATCATCAGCATAATATTTAACCTCTCTTCCCATATTTCTTAGCTTTTTAAGATGTCAACCACTTTATTTATTTATTCACCCAATCTTAGAACATTTCTCCTCTTTTCCTCCTGTTGTTTATCCTTCATACTAAAAGCCTCATAAACTCTAACATTGCTTCCTTGAGAGCTGTGAAAGTAACTCAATATAATATCTTACAGAAGAACTAGTTTGTGTGGTGGATCTTGACTTTTGTTATAAAAAGACTGACCAGCAGAAGCAACAAGCTACTGGAGCTGGTGCAGTACTGCTGCATTAAGAAGATCAAGTTATCATAATCAATTCTTCAATTATTTTAGATGCTGCCATAATCTGCAGCCAACAGGTAGAACTCGAATCACAGTAAGAAATTTAAGTCTCCTCCGCAAACAAAATCACCTACAAACGTGTGGCTCAATTCCCTTTTTGTTTATTTTTGCAATTTGTACATTGAGTTCTTGTTGATTTGGTCAGTTCAATGGAGTGTTTGAGTTGTGACACACAGGTCTCTGGTTCGCTCATTGACTGAGTCATCGTCTGTTTTGAACGGGGTTTTTTTGCCAAGCTCTGAGTAAAACCTGCTGTTCCTACCATTTCTGGTAATTTAAGATCACTTAATTTGGATTAATAAGTGAAACCAACTGGGCTCTGTGTCTTTTTTCTGTTTGTGGGTGGGTGGGGACTTGCATGCAGTTCCACAGTATGATGTAAAAGATAATGGTGTCCCATGGAGGCTTTTCTATTGCCCACCCCCAAAAATCTGGTAAAAATCATTGATCCGGATGTGTTTTTGTGTCCTTCAAGTGTTCGTGTGGAACTTAAATATGAAGTTCTAAATGCCGACCACATGTTCTTTTTTTAGCCAGGCTCTTCGTTCCTCAGTGAAGGCGCCCGTTTTGTTGCAAGGAGGCTTGCATTCATCCATCTCTCTCCGTTGGTCTCTTCCTCTGTCAGTCCTCCCCCCCCCCCCAGACACCCTCACACCCCCTCCTGCCACCCCCTCCTCTCTTTTTAGAGCTGAAAGGCTGTATTTTATTTTGTATTTCTTGAAAAAGGCCTCAGGGCCTGCTTTTTGAGAGGGGCTGACGTGACGGATGAGAGAACCTGTTGGTTGAAGAATGAAAATGGATGTGCGGGTGTAGCTCATACCCCCATCCTCTATACAACACCCACATCCACAGACAGCCGTGTCTGACGGGGCCTGACAATCACACTGAAGGTGTGGAATCGGATTCTCTGTGCCTTCACGCTCTCTGCGCACGAGGCGGAGGCCGGCCATTGGCGCATGTGTCCGTGTGTGTGTTCAGAAAGTTCTGTGTGTGTGTATGTGTGTGTGTGTGTGTGTGTCCACTTACATTATTTTCAGGAGCTTAGGAGAGGCTGACGGAGCTCACAGTAACAATCCCCCCTCCTCAACCCCCCCCCCCCTCCCCACTCCACGCTCAGGAAGTCAAAGCAAGGTAATGATTTGCTAGTAGGAAAGTGTAGAATCATAACGATCTGAGTCGCAACTATGCGGTGTGTGTGAGGGCGTACGTCTGTCCGTCTTCCCAAATTCCTGCACATTGCTGAGGATCAGTTTTCGAACGCTCAGGAAAAAATGTGGATAAAACCCTGCGACAACAATCACCTAAGGTGTAACTCTGTTTCTCTGTGCAAGCGAAGAAGTGAGTGGCACGCTAATTATCAGTTGCTATAGGGATAATTGAGGCACAGTAATTTTGCGGCCCAATTTAAGAGGGGGAAACCTTTGACCAGCCGGACGATTTCCTCTGGAGGAACCTAACGAGGAGAAATCCAGATGTGCGAGCATGACCCAAACCCATTTATAAACAGAAGTAGTACTTTGGACACGTTGCAATGGATCATAACATTTTGAAAAAGGCGAGGGATCAAAGGCATTCTCCTCACTGTATCATTGTAGTAAGATTAGGTGTCACTGTGTATTACATGTGTACCACCTTTTTACTATTGATTTTGTATGAGAGGTATTTTGTCCTCTTAAGGATTCCTCAATGAGCATCGTGAACGTGATATGTGGACAGCTGCACCTATGAGCGGAATTTCCCACCGGTGCAAAGTTATTTTTGGAACAAAGCTAAATCAGTTTTGGTTGCTTTTCATTGGCTTTTCAATTCAATGGGATTCCAAGCAATTATTTGACAAAAAGATTGTGTCAGAATAACCGTTAGACCCAGTAAACAAACATAACCCCTGACTTGTTGCTCTCCACAATAACTCCATTGACATGGATGTAGACCGTCACTGGAACATCTCACTCCACAGTGGAGGAGGGAGGAAGTTGACCTCTGACCTCTCACCTTCGCCCCTGGGTTCAGTTTGGGTTGCCTCTGGGGTTCTGCCCTGCAAGCCTAACCAGTATGAAAATGTAATCCCATACATGTGGGACATTAAAACATCAAGAAGGTTTAATGGCATCATATGTTCCTGCTTATAGACACATAATCACAAATGTATGGATTTGAAAAGTGTACAAATATGAAAACTTTACACACAAACACACACACTCACACACACACACACACACACACACACACACACACACACACACACACACACACACACACACACACACACACACACACACACACATACACACACAATCTGCACTTCTTGCCAAACTTGTAGAACGTATATACTCTGTTTATGTTTGTTTTTTTACTTTCCCTCTACTGAAGGGAGAGAAATCCGTGCATTTCCGTAGAATTTGTGATGCAAACAGACCATGGGCAAAGACCATTTGGTACGTCACATACAGAACCCAACTGCTGCAATGTGGCATTTTCACAAGCCAACATTTCATTTAAAATTTGGTGCAGTTTAAGTGAACCCAAGTGCCGTTTGATCGCATTGTGAACATAATCCAATGCAATTTCAAAAAGGGAACAAAAACGCAAAGGATTATGGGCTGCCCGAACCAGTATTTGTTGAGATGGCCACGAAAAATAAGCAAAAGAACTGACTTGGACTTCTGCGAAAGCCGGATGTTTGCTCGACATCTCAACCAACGAGAACATACAGATGATGAAGATGATGATGTTTATAAATTCATTCAAGGTTATCTGAGGAGAAGCGATGGATGCAGTAGATCAAAGTGGAAAACTTTGAAAGCAATGTTATATTTGGTCCCCGACTCTGCTTTGAATTGGGCACTATCAAACTGAACCATATCCAATTAATTTACCTCGAATTGGGAGGAGACCAAATAGCTGTTGCTTGTAAGAGCGCACTAATATGCAAATGTAAGTGGTAGACGCGATGCAAAACATTGTGTCGCGTTTGGTGTGAACACAGTGAGACATACAGGCTTTTAATTAAAAACGAGTGTCTGGAGGGGATTTAAAGCAATTTAAATCCCACAGTCTTCTTATATATTCTGTAAGTATTCTTCGCTGGAAGCAAGTATTCTTTGTTGAAAGCAATTGAAAGTCTCCTCTCAAACTCATGTTTGTGTTTTCCTTTTAAAATACATGCTAAGGATTCCAAGGAAAGACTATTTCCAAGAAAAAGCGAGAGCGAACGCACCACAACACGTCTTGAATAAGTCATTAAGGGCTTCATTCTACTCATGGATTTAGAAGCAAATTGAGTAATTCAATAGGAAATCATGCATTAGCAGCGACAATTTCATCTTGCATCAATGGAAGGTATTGATGTCAACAGTAATGGCTGGCCGGACTGTCGTAACCCATTTTGTGATGGAGGGAGGGAACGGGTACTGGGGGGTTGATGGAAGAGTCAGCCCAGTGTAGAGGCTCTTTGTCTGGGATGGACGACAGAGATGCGGGTCCTGGCCTGGTTCTGGGATCTGGAAGTTGGCCAGGGCTTAAGGGGGAGCCAAAAGTGCAGAAGTGGCCGATCGGTCCCGTACTGACACAAAGAGGCCTTTCTCTGGATAACAGGTCTGTGGCGGCCTGGGACTTGCACTGGGGACATCAGACAACAAAAGGGAGGTTGACACACACACACACACACACACACACACACACACACACACACACACACACACACACACACACACACACACACATATTGCCAGAAAGACATAAGGGAACATATCATTCAGTGCGTTTACATGATGGCATTAATTCGAATCTTGCTTTAGTCGGACTATGCTCTCTTTCGGGGCAACTGCTGTTATCCGAATATACATGGCAGTGAATAAATCGAATCATTGGCCGAATGCATGTCATATCCGATACGATAGGTGGCGCTGTTTTCATTACATCTAGTGGTGATACAGCCATCTCCGCTTGACCTCTTCACTCTTCATAATGGAGAGAACCCCGCTAGCTTCGGTGGTTGTCGGGGAGCTAGCGGAGAGCAAACGGGGAACTAGCAGCAGCGCTAGCTGGCTACATCAGGGAGCTAGCAGAGACACCCACCGAAGGTACTATCGGCTCGTAACCCGACTTTTACGTTTGTTTGTTTCTGCCGGCCGTAACAACTTATCGTCTCTTTCGACTTCCGGGTCACGACCTGGGAGGGAAGGAGGGAGGAGGGCGGCGGGATCTTGAGCATGCGCACAAACGCATTGTCCAGTTCCGATCCGATTCAGCGTTTACATGCAGCGATATTCGAATTATCAATCGAATCTAATCGAGTTATCCAGGGGTGTTAATCGGATCGTAGTCGGACCGCAGTTATTCGAATAAAGGTGTTTACATGAACGGGATAATTCGATTTTAGTCGGACTAAGCCAGTAATTCGAATCCATGTAACCGCACTGATTGTTGCAGTTTCTTTTTCTAATTTCATTAACAATATACCACTTTTATTACTATCTCCATTACTATGTCTTTTTTATTTTAATTTTGAAAAGTATGTGAAATCAATGTCTGCATTTGTGGTAACGCACAGTGATTATAGTGACAAAGACGTTAATCGTATACATGCATTCACGTCTATACAACATACATAAAATGCATATCTGCATGTGTCCCGTCTCCCTTTTCTGTGTTATGTAACACAGATTCATCTGGGTTAGAAAATTATTTTTTTTTGTAGGGGGAAACTCAATATTCTCTTTGCCCCCCCAACCCACGTCACTCTGAGGATTGTAAATGAGGTGAGGTCTGGACTGGGTTAGGCAGACCTAGCCGCCCCTCCCTCTCCCCTCTCCCCTGGCCAGTTAATGAAGCTTAATTTAAGTGATTAAAGTCTAATTAGGAACTGGAGGTAAAAGGAGAACAGGCCCTGTATAGATGACCTTTCACCTTTGAGCTTTAGCCCCTTTCCCCTTAGATCAGGGCAGTCTGGGAAGAGGTACTAAAAAAAGCCTGTGTGTGTGTGTGCGTGTGTGTGCGTGTGTGTGTGTGTGTGTGTGTGTGCGTGTGTGTGTGTGTGTGTGTGTGTGTGTGTGTGGGTGTACGTAGGTGGACTCTTGTGTCATGTTGACACAAAGCAGCCTTGGCCTCCCTGCTGTTTTTTTAAATGTAAAATATATGCAGCGGAGTATTTTGTTCATTCGTCACTCCCCCAGTGTGTAAAGGCCTTTGCTTTCGGTCATGCTAACCAGCGTCCTTTGATCATTCAGCTCATGAGAGAAGCCTTCAAGGGTTATTCAGTCAAATACTTTCCATCTTTAAATCATCCAACACAAATATTTGATTCAATTCATTTTATTTTGAATTGCCCAAAATCACAAATTACAAATTTGCCTCTGAGGGCTTTAAATCTTTTCAATCTGTACACACATGACATCCTCTGTCCCGGGACCTCTCATCGGTTCAGGAAAAACTGAAGAGATCTTAGGGGAGAGCAACAGAAGATGATTTCTTTCTTCGGATGGAGACGAACACAATAGATGTTATGTGTAGAGAATTAACAATATAACAGAGTTACAACACATTTGATGCATATGACAAAAACTATGTATATAATGAGAGTATTAGGCGTGATGAAAAAGTTACAACTCCCAATAAAAGCAGCAGAAGTGGCTATCGTAGAGTAATAATGATATTAAAAGCAGTAATGTTACTGGTAATACTAATTGCAATGCAACTAACAATAATAATAGCAGTTTGTGTTTGTAACGAGAGAAAAAAAATCCCCAAAACCACAATTGTAAAACTAAGTAAGGTGGTTGAACGATGACACCTTCAGTGTTTATATTGTTTCCCCGTGCATCTACAGTTGGCTATATTCATTCCGTGAAATTCCATGTTGCCTCCATAGGTTCCCCTGCTGTTTTATTCTTGGCAAGGCAAGCATGTCAAACAGCAAGTAGATCATGATACATAATACTAAGATTAACTTTGTACGATTCCCATTGGGAAATTGAGCTATTGCAGCGGGAAATAGTAAAAGACAGTAAATAGGAACGCCATTTGCCGGAACATAAGCAGTGGATACATTATTTTCCGGGCAACAGCATCAAAAGAGTTTAACAATAGTAAGGCCAGATGTAATGTGACTTGAGAAAACACAGAGAGACTCACTGCACATACAGAAGACAAGAAGAAGAAGAAAAACAGCAACCGTGCATTAGACATGCGTCCCAGCAGAACTGAGCCTAATGAAAATGTGTCTGGGAATGCAAATGCCTGAATACATGAGTCTTCAATCAAAGAATAAATCTGAATCATGCTCTCTCAATGTTCAAACTCATATGTACAGCATGTCATGGTTCCGATGTAATTCTTCAGGCTAATACTTTAAAAAATATATATTCACTTAAATCTTTATCAGAACATTGCAGTTTACATCAGAACAACAGACCCATCTGTATATGCTGAAGGATATTGTTGAGGTGATTTACAGTGCGCCAAACATAACAGCTCACTCGTTTAAAAAATACAGACACATCTAAACGGCCTAGTCTTTCTGAATCAGCGAAGATTACTCAACTCAACACGCTCTTTTGCAGTTTTCAATTCGCAAAAGTTATGGATTGTACCTTTTACCTGGTACTATTTTCTGGTACCCCCTCAGTCAATACTCCAAGCAAGGTGAGTCTGTACTTGAATGTGGAGTTAAAACCATAGACTGTATTTAGGAAACTTAGTCGACGTGACGTCATCCTATGGTCTGTGGACTGAAGATATGAAGGCTTGCAAGATATGAATGCTTGCATGTATGAGAAAATGACTATTTTGATAAATAGTCATTTTCTCATAGACTTCTATAAAATCTATACAATCAAACTTCTATACAATCAAACTTTTTTCTGCAACCAGATGAGTCGCCCCATGATGGCCATTAGAGAGAATGCAAGGTTAAGGCATTAGCTTCCCTTTTCAGAACGGGAGGTTGCTGTCTGGTTTAAAAACTGCAGAGCACTGACTGACAGGGAGATTTGTCACCAGGACAAAGCAGGATACCGTCACAAACCACCCGTTTTTATATAGCTGGGCTACCCGATTTATTTTAAATAGCACCTGCAAAACTACACTATGAAAGTGCAGACTTCCCTCTGTCTGGTTGCCGATGCATCCCCAGTCAAAGACGCTGTCACACCAGATTCACGTGGCATTGCTATGATGATAAGCTGAGAATCCAGCAAAATTGAGTCTTGTGGGGTCTAGTAGAGCCACAAAATGCAGTAGTAATAAGGCATAATATAGCCATGACTGCATTCCAGTGAGACTGCCATTAGGCATTGTATTGCTTTCCGCTAAATGCTAATCATGCTACCATGTTCACAATGACAATGTTAACATGCTCATGCTTGACGAGTACAATGTTCACTATGTTCAGCGTCTTTTTTGCTAAGCACTTGACACAGCTGAGGTTGATGGGAATATCAAGTATATGCTCCTTCCCTTGTAGGTATTGGAGGTGAGCGTGACAGAGGGTCTTCAGTAGAGTGGCAACTCAGCTCAGTGGCTGGATCTCTCTACTCCCTGAGACACCCATCAGGTTTTTGGTTGACATTCTGGTTCGTGGGACTGCCTCAAACAATGTTGATTTGTTTTGTGCACCTCAATGCTGGACTGACGCTAAACGCCACTGTGGCTTCCCCTTACGTTGACTTTAAATGAACTTCTCTCAGATCTTTTGTCCGGATTGGGACAGTGGCCACAAAGCAAAGTGTTTACAAAGTATTGAACAAATAAAAACAGTGGAATGGAATTTTGACCCCGACAATGTCGCTCAGGACACCTATCAGGACAAACATAAACGCAATATTCTGCGCCAATTTTGTATTCATGTGGAATGGACTTTTTGTAGCAAATGTTGCAGGACCGCTGCAATGAGTGTGTGTGTGTGTGTGTGTGTGTGTGTGTGTGTGTGTGTGTGTGTGTGTGTGTGTGTGTGTGTGTGTAGGTGTGTGTGTGTGTGTGTGTGTGTGTATGTGGAAGATCTATTTGTGAAAGGACTGAGGTCAGGCTGGTCTGGAGGTGATCTGTGATGTGACAGTTGAACCGCTCCACCTGGTGTATGTCGGAGTATGTGTATGTTTTATAGCCTGTGAAATGAAGATGGGGGGTAAGGTGATGCAGGGAGGGGTGTGTGTGTGTGGGGGGCAGTGATAATCAACCCCCGATCAACACACACACACACGCACACACACACACGCTGTCTCTCTTGGGCCTGAGATAACCCGAGTCAAGGGCCCAGAGGGGGTCAAAGTTCAGGGCCCTGGCTCATTCGGAACACATGGAAGGGATAAAGAGGCTCTGGATTCCATAAAGCATGAGTGTGGGAGGGGGGGGGAAACTTATTTACGGCCGCACGGAAAACAGCAGAACCCCAACTCCCTCCTCTCCTGTCCGGTCCAGTCCCTCACTGATAGAGAGGGGCACGGAGAAAAAGAGAGAGTGAGAGAGGTGGAGGGGAAGAGAGAACATCTTAAAATGGAAAAAAAAAAGAAACAGTTCTTGTTTTCTGTTCTTGCTGTCCAAATGGGTTCATCTCGAAGGGGGCTCAAACTTTCTCTCGAAAGGGGAGAGGGTGGTGGGGAGGGGGAGGAGGGAGGACAGTTAAACATTGTCAGCCGTAAACTGAACAACTAAGAGAAAAGCCACGGGAGACAGCACTAAAGCGGCGGGATATTGTGACAAGCAGTGGTTTTGATTTAGCCAACAGGAACTAATGGTGTGTTGTTTGCTTGCTAAAAGGCACATGGCCTGGCCAGTGTGTGTTTGGTAAACATAAAGTCAGTGCGTAGACTCACACTCTCACACACACACACACACACACACGCACACACACAAACATACACACATCCGACTGCGCACAGACATCGATTGTTCTATATTTTCAAGCGTTACATTTTTCCTGTGTTGAGTCTCTGACGGTCGCCTTGAGCTTGAAGTTGTCAAAGTGTCTTTGCTGTCATTTTATGAAGCCATGACGCCGTGCCTTCCTGTTTTTTTACTAGGTATGTTGGCCATAATTGTGAAACATTTTCATACATTTACCATCTTTCCCCATCAACACTCCATCTATTATATGATTAATGGAGTTTGCGGATCTGTTTTAAAAAGTGGTTTCGAAGGGTCAAAACAGAAGACGTAAACGGATAGAAAATATGACACATTTGTCCAAGATGAAGAGCTGAGAAGACAGACAGACAGACTTTGGTCAATTGAAAGGATTTGAAGAGGCGGTGGAAAAACAAATGCAGGAGAGCTAAAGAAAGAAAGATATACACCAGGAGATGAATGACTTGACAGTGGCCATCTGTCCTGTTTTGGCTGTTTTACTGTAGCTCAACCAAGGGTGGTAAGCAGACACACACATCACGGTCATTACTATTCCGTCTATTTTTTAGTCTGTCCCCTTTGTCTTACAGTGTGTACGTGTGTGTGTGTTTGGGAGGGAGGGGAGGGGTGTGTGTGCGTACGTGTGTGTGTGTGTGTGTTTGTGTGTGGGTGTGTGTGAGGTTGGACATGTCGATGGGTGCCGCTGTCAGGTCGTTGGGCTCTAAGACAATGGTGGTGAGATAATGAAGACAGGAGCCAGTAACCGAGGCTGATGGAGAACAATGCAGCGGTAATGGCTCTGAAACAGTGAGAGGAGTTTTACTGGTCCTCACTGGGGCGCTTCCTTCCTGTCCTACTCTATCAATACACAGGAAGGAAAACAACCAATCCCCCCCACACACTCATCCTCCTCCTCGTCTGAATGACTGACTGGAGGTTTGTCTTTTCTTCTCCTTCTTGCCCTCCTCTCCTTTGTTTCTAATCTTCTCTCCTATTGTCATTTTACTGTTTTATCATCTCTTCTCTTTTTGTTTACTCTTGCAAATGCTCTTCTCGTTATTCATGCTGCCCTTCGTCTTTTCTTCTTAATATCCTTTTCTTTTTTTTAAACATTTTTTTGACTTTTCTTTTCCCCTCTCGATTTTCATTCCCATCTTTACTTTCATCCTCTTCACTATATTTGATCAAAATTGAGTTAAGACCAGAATTTCTTTCTCCATTTGACCATATCTAAATGATTACCCCATAGAAACCACAAAACAGATGTAGAAACCCTGAAGTGATAACACTCCAGCTAGCTTATTAAGTCTAGCCTTAATGCAGTCGCTGACTATTTTTGTCCCGTTTTAGTAAAACCTCTTTTTTAATCTCCAGCAGCTTAGTATTTACATTTTTTTTATCACTAAAATAAGGCAGATGCCAATGCTAATCATGGTGGGTAAAATATATCTATATTCTATTACTACTTATACTACTATTCTATTTATTTAATTCATTATTTCTCTGTTATTTATACTGTTATCTAGCTATTCCACTGCACTTTTTTCAGATGCTAAAACTGCATTTTGTTACCTTAGTACTTTTACTTTCTGCAATGACAATAAAGTTTAATCTGAATCCTCGACAGCTGACTAGTTTAGATTGCCTTTAGACTGTCTAAAAGGTATCGTGCAGTCTCATATTCTATCTGAAAAGAGCTGTGTTTTCATTCTCATATCAAATCTTTCTATCACATATTTTTTTGTCTATCATTGAATTTCCCTTCTCTCCATCCCAACCTTCTCAGAAGCACACAGGAAGAAGACAGTGTTGTCCCCCTCTATTCTTTTTTCGTTATCAGTGTGTTTTCATTCTTCAAGGGGAAGTGGGATCCCTCTTCAATATGGGACGCTGCATGCTGTTTGTCCCTCTCCACCCCCAGTCTTCCTCTTCATCCCTTGTTTATCTACGCTCACCCTCCCTCTCTCATATCAAAGCACCCTGAGGTGGGCTGGGAGGGGAGTGGAGGGAGGAAGGCCTCACAGGGGTTACCATAATAACTTGGCTCGCTTCTAACTCATGAGCTTTGCTGCCTGGTTTACCCGAGACTGATGTGTGTGTGTGTGTGTGTGTGTGTGTGCGTGTGTGTGTGTGCACACGTGCGTGTGTGTGTGTAGACTCCTGACTGGTCTTCATCCCCATATTACAAAACACTGTCTGATACTTCAAAAGGGGATGGGATTGTTGCCCTTACACCCTCTGGAGAAACAGAGACAGTCAAACAAAGACGGAGGGAGTTGGGGAGAGCTGAAACTTTCAGGATGTTGTGTTTGCAGAAGACAGGAGGTAGCGAGTGTAAGAGACGGAAGAAGATTGGTGGTGGTCGGGGAGGAGTATTTTTTTTTCTTTATACCTTGCTGGCTCTATTGTTTGTCCCTACTTGAAAGTTTGGAAGTCACAGATACAGAAATATAGCACAAAACGTTATGTAATGTTCCAAAATGTCCCAGTTTATTTACTTGTTAGATCAAGTCAATGACAGCTGACAGGAAACAAGTAACCAAGCAATGCAATTCCATTGAAACGGTCTATACATTGCTGTCAAGAACCCATTGGCTTGATTGCGACGGTGTAATATGAAATTCACTAATGTCTTCAAAGTTGTGCTTTGGGGAAAACTAAAATAAGGGAACATACACTGCCACATCGTCAAGTTCTTCCTCTGGGATTGTGAGACGATCACAGGTAGGCTGTTCAGGGTCTACCCTATGGTCTCTTCACGGGCCCCTGACATACCTAGAAAACCAATTGGTGTCTTTATTGGATTCCCAGACAACAAAAGAGCAGCAGTTTTGCCAAGAGGTCCTTCTGGTCCTTGTTGAGTGAAGGACCAGTTTTGAACGAAGGGCATTTCTTGAAACCCTGATCCAATTATTTTGGACACTACCCAAATAAAAACATTAAAAATATATTTTGAGTAAGGGTCGACCAGGAAACCAAAGGACCCATATATGGGTCTTTTTCTCTTGTTTCCCGTGTTCAAGTGGTCATATGAACCTCAAAGGAGTTCTAATACTTGTGTTATTTCATATAATTTAAACAAATTGAATAAATTAAATATCTATCTATCTATCTATCTATCTATCTATCTATCTATCTATCTATCTATCTATCTATCTATCTATCTAGATAGATAGATAGATAGATAGATAGATAGATAGATAGATAGATAGATAGATAGATAGATAGATAGATATATTTCAAATAATAAACTATAATACATCCAGCATGATTCTGAGCAAGATTTCCCAAATGTCCGTCCTCGAGCGGTCCCTAATTTTTTTCAACTCCATGATTCAGGGCCTTAACCACATCCCACATACTATTACCACACGTTTTTAGAAAGGTTTGGACCAAAGGAATGTGGAACAGAAATCCCTGCAAAACAAAGCTTTGACACATTGGGAAGGTGTTTTAGTAAAAGAACCGTGTTGTGTGGTTCGAAAATAGAAAAGTTACTTGTTTTAAATGAAAACATTGTTGGATTTTTGCATACTACGGCTCTTAATCTTTAGGAGCTTCTGCTGGTGCTCTATGACCCGGAAGCAGAAACATCCTCCCTTCAGGGAGGCCTCTGCCTTTTAAATCGTCCCCCGACAGAAAAGAAGAAGCTGCAGCCGTTTTTGTGACTTTACAGGTAGAAATATGAAGTTTACAAGGACATGGATTACTTTGTTAGACCCCCACAAGCTTTACGGTTACGTGGCTTGTTATTGAAATCAGACTTTGCTATGGGGTATTCATCACGAGTTTAGTGAAACATTACGTCGCTGCAATAAGTTCATGGAGTTACGTAAGTACTTAAATTTAACACTTACTTTAACTTCTTTTTTTTACCCATATGTATATTCGCACAAGGGTTTCCGTATTGTAGAATTTTAAATTAAGTTAATAAACATTGTGGTTGCGAGATAATTAAGTTTATGTTTTAAAAAAAGAGAATTGTTTTCTCAAAAATTAGGCACTTGGGACTCAGGCCAGAAAAGGTTAAATCAAGTTCATCACCTATGGTTCCTCAGCTCCTTCCTCAACACAATCTGGTATCAGGTCTACATAGTATAGGCAAAGGATCCAAATTGTGATGTAATTCAGATAGTTCCCGGAAATATATATCCAGACATATGGTTTGTGGATTTAAAGGACTGACCCATTGGCCTTGGAGGAGGTCTCTCCGAGTGCCCTTCTAGATCACCACGACAGATGGATACGTGAACATAGATCTTCATCATGGGTTCCTGATGAAAATCTAACTTGGAGCTGTGTTGATGCCGAACTCTATACAGACCCCTATAAATAAATGCATGGATGGGAGGTTACATGTCTGTCATTTGGCATGTGACGAAGATATTATTTCTGTCTGTCCCCTTCATCACTTTGTTGATCAATAGCAGAAAAAAATATTTGGTTAAAGTTGAAGCTAACCACTCTCATCATGGGTGTTGCACACACACACACACACACACACACACACACACACACACACACACACACACTCACATGTACAGGCAAGCACACAGTGTGATAATCTCTTTAGCATCTCCATGGAGACGTTAGTGTGAAGACTCCATGGGGGTTTAGCGGTGCCCTGTCCTAAAACCACTGCGGTTGGGATTGTCAGGGGAAAGCCAGGCACTGGGCCATGAAAGCGCGCCACTGTGTGTGCATGTGTGAGTGTGAGTGTGTGTGTGTATGTGTGTGTGTGTGTGTGTGAGTGTGTGTGTGTGTGTGTGTGTGAGTGTGTGTGTGTGTATGCGTGTATGCGAGCATACGTGCGTTTTTGCCTGCCCGCCTACATGCCCTTTTGCATTTTCATGAAGTTAATCCCGGCTCGGCCAAGCGAGTCTGGCTGTGCATAAATAATCACTTTAGGAGAAGTTCAAACAGCATCAGTATGCATGACCCTACATCTCCCTGACACCAGAAACCAGGACAACAGGCCCCTCAGTCGCCCGTTATCCTTTGGACCAACACATGTATGCTGGCCGCGACACTACTGGTGTTACTCCTTGTGAGGAGGAGAGAAAGCAAAGGGAGGATGAAAGAAGAGGTGTAGAGCCAAAGTACATTGCTGAAAAGCAATAAGTCAGACATGATAGTATGAAACTATAGTAACCCAGCAGTACAGCAATATATATATATATATATATATATATATATATATATATATATATATATATATATATATATATAGACATATATATATATATATATATATATATATATATATATAGACATATATATATATATATATATATATATATATATATAGACATATATATATATATATATATATATATATATATATATATATATATATATATATATATATATATGCTCATAAGGAACCAAAAAAACGAAGGAAGTAAGAAATAGATTTTTTTAAAGAAAGATAAAAAAGAGGTGAATGAATTTGGAAGGTAAAAAAAATGAAGAAAGGAAAAAACAAAGACAGAAGGTAGGGAGGAAAAAGGAAGGAGGGAAAAATTGAAAAAAAGATTTGGAGATTAGAGGAAGCTACTTCTCTATAGCCTCAACTCTCCCCATTGGCCAGTGGTTCGCTCCAGTGATCTAAGTCTGACTCCTTAGCTTAGTCCCACTTGGCCCTCCATGGGTTAAATTAGCTCCAATACCAAGGACTTAGTTGGGCTTGAAGGAACAGCTGGCACTGTGTGGGGCCGTGTGGATCCAAAATGGCCAATAACAGCGACCCTACACATTCCTCTCCCACAAACGTATAGCTCAGTCAGGCCCAAAGTGGGATATTTGAAACGCAAACATTGAAGATGTTATTCCGCTCCGTAATGGGCGAAACAGTTTCCCATGGCTTGGCTGTCTGGATGGGTTCATGGTGTTTTGAGGAGTTTTTTGGTTTGTACAAACTTGAGAAACTCAGGTCTGGGCTACTGAGGCGTCTCTAGGATTTTGACACATCCGGGGCTCAGCCTGGAAGAGTAAAGCAGATGAAGCAGACAACATTTTTAGACATAGAAACACTCTCCACATACCCTACAGGTACCAGCTCTTCTGGACTGAATTGAATTTAAGCATTTTCATGAAACAAAATGGTTCAACGTTATACCCTAACATTGCTCTAGCTACATTTCCCTCCAGAATAAGGCCAAGCTTAATTATTTTTAGGTACACAATTCTCGCACACTACAATTGCATTTTCCTATGTAGTATCAACTCGTAGCTACATACCTCTAGTAGTTCCAGCTGCAACGCTCTTTTTAATTTCTATTCCCATTACATCTTTGATTCCTAACCACCTTTGGTGGGAAAAACATTGAAATCTTTTTTGTGACATCTTGTTGTGCTACTACCCGAAGGCAGCAGCTTGCTGTTGTCAAGTGCGCCTGCTGCCTGACGACGCTGTTTTGGGTGAATGACGTCACGTGCAACCTGGAGGTGTTAACCATTTGTGTGTCCAAGCCAAAGTTGTGGCTCCTAAAAAATATAATATTTAGACTTGTTACATAAACCTGTCCAAAAACACTGTTTTATCGAAGCATCAACATAAGATAACCGTAGTTTGAGAATGTCATCTGAAAAGAAAAGAAAATAAATGGAACTTTTTTTTGTTTTTAAATCTATATTCATGGCTAATTAACAACATCCGGGGCTTTAGCACTGAATGTTTTAACCTAGGGATGTCACTGGTGGGCTATATTCTATATATTCACATTATATATTGTACTTTTTGATCCTGAAAGAATGTTATTGGATATTGTGCCATCAGTCCTGGCTAAATAGGAGACTGTTCAACGATTGTTATTCTTCAACACTAACAGATCAACATTTTTGATTCAGAGGGACATTAGCGCCTATCATTCCCTTTAGCCCAAACTTTGGGTTTTTGCAAATTAGCAAAAATTAGCATTCTAACAGGTCAAACTCAGGTGACTCATTGAACCTGCTAAACACCAACATTTTAGTATTGTCCCTTTGAACATTGCTGCAAACTTGTTTATGTAATTAGAATGCATTCATGTTTACCATCTTTTTTTCTGTTTAACCTTTAGTTTCTAATTGGACCGGATTCATGTGGTACTCCAAACATATTTCCAGTTCTGTTTTTAACCGCATTTGGAAGGTTCAGGCAAACAGCAACGGACATTCATGTCCAAATTACTACATTATTTGCATCCAACCCAGATGTCATCTGATATGATCCATTTTAAATAAACAAGAAGATTTAATTAAATTTTTTAAATATTCTTGGAACAGCAGTTAACGCAACAGTGCCAAACACTGTTTCGGCAAGCCGGCAGTGACAACATGTGAACAGTAACATTTCCTATGTTTCCTGTGTATTGCAATGCTTATATTTGTGTGACATTTTTCCAACATCTTCTGACTGCTTGTACCACTTTCTGTGCAATTCTTCCATGGTTCCTATGTGAAAAAACTCCCGAAACAAACGGAAAACAAGAACAAAAAAGCATCCCCAAAAAAAGCCAGACAGGAATGGTGGGGAAGGATTTCTACTGATGGATGGATAGAGAGATGATAGAGAAAGAAAAAGAAAAAAGAGAGAAAAGGATGAAGAGAAGGGAGATACTGGAAAGCGGGAGAGAGTTAAAGGAGTCGGGGGGAACATGTGCTGCTGTCAGTCTGTCAGTTAATCCTTTCGGATTTTTTCTGCCTCCCTTTCCCACGTTCTCAGTGTTAATTGATAAACACAGGGAGGGAACGGGACCCCGTGACTAATCATCCTGGCTGCTGCTGTGTGTTGCTGCTGCTGCTGCTGTGTGTGTGTGTGTGTGTGTGTGTGTGTGTGTGTGTGTGTGTGTGTGTGTGTGTGTGTGTGTGAGTGCGTGTGCGTGTGCGTGTGCATGTGTGTGTTTCTACAGGTCATTGAAGTCTGCAGGCCCCACTGGAGTGGCACAACTAAGAAACTGGCAGCATCAACAGTCTGCTGCTCTTTCATGCCAGCAACCTTGTTGTATGTTTTTTTTTTACCCCTAAAACACAACCACATTTACCAGATACCATGAGCCAAAACACAGTCTGTTCCCTGACTCAGTGAATACTTTGTCTGCTTTCCCTAGAATTGTGATTGAATAAGTCCAAACACGACTACACAAACGCATATGAATCTTGTTTTTTAAGACACTATTACGTTAAAATCCTGGATTGTTCACTTGGAATTCTTGCCTAAATTGACTTTGTTCTTGTTACTTTTAAATGTGTGTGTGCTTTCGTGTTTGCGTACTTGTGTGACAAAGACGGCTTCTCCAAACATTGTTAATGTTTCTTTGCAGCTGTCCCAGTAAGGGGAATTCTACTGATTCTACAAATCAGTTGAGTCAACGTGAGGCAATTGAGGCTTACCGGACCTCTGTAGCACTATTCCCATGGATGTATGAAATTGGAAACGGCGTCGGAAGCTTGAGTAAGGTCATTTTCTCAATTTTACATAATTACTTAAATTCACCTTTTAAAATGCACTTGCATATGATATACATACCTATATGTTACATAAAACATTGCAGGATAACCTCCCTATATAGTGAGGCACCATTGTCCTAAGGCACAAGTGTAAAAAGAAAATATGGCCCTAAAGCTGAAAAATGTAATCTTGATTTTGCAAATTCTTCATATCTCTTGTGAAAATATAACTTTACTCACGTGGACAAACTGTTTTGGTGCTTAAAATTAGTTTACCAAAGGTCTCAGGTTCACAGCAGTGAAATATATTAATAAAATGGTAAATACATGTAAATAAATGTCTAAAACCAAAAATGTATTTGTGCTTTTTGAATAGAACTTAGGTATGTGTTGAAGGCACTAAAAATTATATGACAGTGTTACAGTACACCATACATATCATTATTGTATAACATGATTATGTTGGACTTATGATAAGAATACCTATTGCTGCTTCAATCGATCAAATTTCTGATTATGAATAATAAATACATACTTACCCGCCCAGACAAATATTCAAACTTCTACTTATATATAGTAATCTACACACACGGACATGAATATACACATAATTCATGATACATATGTGCATACAGTACATATACCCTCATAAGTATATATTAATATGTATACTACTGCTATAGGCACATTTAAATAAATCTAATCGGATTGAGTTGGTTGATGAGGTACTTAAAATTAGCCAATACAGGTTACTAATCAGCTGCAGCAGTTTCTTCCATTTACTTTCGATAATCAAATGTCAGCTTATAGTCAACCTTTTCTTTTTAAAACAAGTGAAAATGAAACTGACTGCAAGATCTTCCAACTAAATCTATGCAGGGAGTCCAAGAAGTTGGTGTTGATCTTGTACTGCCCGAACAACATGGCAAGATGGCTGCATGAGATGGGTTTTCCTTGCCTGCTCCTGCACACAATAAAAGACCAGGTCAGCTCTATTAAGATGGTCACACGCTCGCCAGACCTATTAAAACCGGTAAAAGGATACGCTGAGAAACAAACGATCAAACGAATCTCTGTCTGGTTGACAATATGGTTTTTCCCCCACTAAAATATGACTTTAAAGAGAAAGTGTTGTTCATGATGAATGCCAAAAAAAAAAAAAAAATCAAACAGGACAATAAATACAATGTCGTAACTGTGCATATGTGCTCTGTGTTTTGAACAAAACGTTATTTACGGTGACATAGTTTTGCGATGGAAAATAAATAAATAGATAGATAGATAGATAGATAGATAGATAGATAGATAGATAGATAGATAGATAGATAGATAGATAGATAGAGCTCTGTTATTAGTGTCTTGTGAGAGAACTTTATTGATGTTGTTGCAACTTGTTGTTTTCAGAAGGATACCAATGCCAATTGGGCAGAGTAAGTAGTCTTCTTGTGTCTCTGGCTCCGTCAGGAAAACTGGCCAATCACAAATCATCGCCTCAAACACACCCACCTCTCGCTCTCCTTGCTCTCATTCTTACACACACTTGCACCAGACTCATAAGTTACCCCTTAGTCATACTGTGGACCACAGGGCTAAGACCCACACATACTACTCCCACTCACACACAGACACACATTACGCAAACTACACTGACTCACTCGCACAGTCTCATTGCTGACTCATAATCAGGAAATCAGCGGAGAGGTTTAGACCAAACGGTTTCAGCAGCGGAACTTAAACAAAGCTTTAGCAAATGTTGTTTTCGTCTCTGGCCTCCCTTCGTCTTCCTCAACAATAAAAAAAAAACCTCCAACCACTGAGAACAAAGGAAGGAAAAAAAGAGATGGAATTCAACATTCTATTATATATTTAAATTGTTCTGTGTTGACATGTGGACGGGTAATTGTGTTTTGTCCTGAAGTCACAAGATGCAGCGGTTGTATAAAGAAACCAACATAAAAAAGCTGGCTCCATTGAGATTAGTTCAGAACAGACGTTTGGACCAGGATGGAGCTTGGACCGAGGTCAAACGGCTGGATTTCAGGAAAACAGAGCGAACACAACAGAACAAGGAAAAAAACGTAAAGAAGAAATAATTACTCTTAGGCCTTTTAACAACCTTAATTATCTGCATTTCAGCGCGCATTATCGAGCATCACGCACAGATGTTTTTTTTAACAGTAAGCATGAAACAAACGATGTATTTTTTGGGGGTGGATCTCATCTCTGAGATTGCAGCAGTAAATGGAGGCGAATGGAATTGTATTTGGCAAGATAACAGAAACAAGATTGCTTTCTTCAAGACTCACCGACTCTTTAAAGAGCCGGTGTTGCTGTAGACAATCCACAGATCTTTTATAGAACTTCAGCAGAAGGCATTCACAGTGTATTGTGTGGAATATCCAGTGATGGAGACATTGTCTCTTAATAGAGATGTTGTTGTAAAGTAATGGCATTATTTCAGCATGAGCCGACCCGTTCTTGCTTTCAAGTTGTCAGATACCAACCTTTGGTTAGGACCCCTCCGGCCAGGCGTTCTACTGTGTTGATACCAGACGATAGTAATCAATTCAATTCAATTTAAAAGCAAGAAAGTCCATGAAGGTTGGAAGTTAAGATGAATGTAAGGATCAACCCAACTCAGATTTAAAGCTAGGAGACAGCTGTTCATGTCCCGTGTTAACGTTTACTTATTTTACCGTAATAGTTTTTTCTACATAACTTACACACTAACTTACATGTAAAACATAATGTGCATACTTTTAACCGAATGATGACTAAAACTATGAAAATTAGGTCCAGGTTAAATGAACATGGCATATCCCTTTATACTAAGAGTTACAATTATTCTGCATTGTATAATACTAAACGTACTGTTTCATGGATAATTATTTTTCTAGCCGGCATCCTTTCAGAAACAAGGACGTTAACTGCAGCTGAGACTGAAAGACAGACAAACAGGCAGTTAGACGACTGGTCCTGCGCTGCTTTACAGCTAATTGGAGCGATCATAATAAAAGGCCAGTAAATCCCCACCATTAGCCTGTTAAGGACAGGAAACAGAGGCTGGCTTTTATCGCTGCTTCTCCACACTGCAGCTCATACCTGTGGCTATGCGTCCGCACACACGCGCGCACACGCACACACACACACACACACACACACACACACACACACACACACACACACACACACACACACACACACACACACGTACAGTTATACACACCCAAATTTCCTTTCCTGGCTGTTTGGCCACATTCGCAAAGTCTATTTTTAGCTTCCTGTGTGCTTTTTCAATTACAGCATAGTAAACAGTACTTCTGCTCGTAACTAAGAGGGAAATATAGATTTCTACTCCTGGAAAAGGATGGGGACCCAGTAATAGTCTCTCCCCAGGGGTTAGATCAGGGTCTCAGTAGGCCCCTTTAACTGGAGCCGGTGTGCCAACTCAGTGGAAAACGCTACAGCCCCATACTGGCTGGTGGAAGGTCGCTCCGCTTTAAGTCGTCTCTTTTACTCTTTTTTTCTTTTAGCCCTGTCTTCCCTCCTCTGTTTGCCCTGTCATTCCTCTACTTAAAGGGGGAATTCCCCTATTCTGTGGGCATGGTGGCTGGCTCTGAATGGGACCCGACTGGGATCGGAGCGCTGGGTGGAGGTTGTGTGTGTGTGTGTGTGTGTGTGTTTGTGTGTTAGCGGGGAAGGGAGGGTGGGGGGGGGGGGCAGTAATGGCCTCAGTGAAAGGCTCTTTTGTAAGACTCCTGCTGTTTGACAGTGGGGCTATCCTCCTAGGACTCATCTTCGGGCCCTGCCACACCCACCCGGCCTTTTCATATGGTAAGGCCTCCTAATGGCTTTAACACTCGCCCGATCACCACGACACTCCTGGCAACCAACATGGCTACCCACCCTGTCCTCCTTCTCCTCCTTTGGTAACCAACCAACTACCACCGCTGCCCCGGCAACTGCTTCTGCCCCACTGAACCTGCCCCGGCAACTGCTTTTGACTCTCAATCAGTTCAGGTTCATTTTTTACTCCCTTGCTGGAAGGCATGGGAGGTGTGTGTATGTGTGTGTGCGTGTGTGTGTGTGGGGGGGGGGTGGGGCTCCCCCCCACACACACAAACAGAGATTCCCCTGAAAAATATCAAGTAGAAAGTGTGGGGCAGTGAAAGTCAACTTGTGGAGTAAGCTTTCTTTAAATAGGCCTAGCCATTGTTGTCTTGTCTTCTGCTAAGAGGTATATGCACATTTATGTATTCCACGCACACATTCAGAGACCAACAATGTGGAAAATGAGGTGTTCCTGTCAGTTGGGGGTAGTATAAACACACTGGGACGTGGCTAAATTGAGGTTAGCCTCTCCGCTGGGTGCTCTGGGTTTGAATTTGCATTTGAATCCAATTGTGAGCGCCTAGATTTATGCCTCTGTGAGTGGAGCCCAGCAGTGCTTTCTCCCTGACTTTCTCTCACTACTTACTCCATTCTCTTTCTCATCTTCCCTCACTTTGTTGTTCTCCTTATTGCTCCCATACCCCCCCCCCCCCACACACACACACACACACCCCTCCTCATCTACTGTTTGCCAGAGCAGGACCCATGTTTAATATGCATTCAATGCTTTCCACAAAAAAACTTGCTCATTATTATGGTTCTACTTTTTACGACTGTATTATATTGTGCATTACAGGAAAAAGTACAAACATTGAAATCATATACTGCACTCCCACTGCCTCGTTCTTAAAGAATGTATTGTATTCATACTTGCATTTCAACAATTAAAAAAGACACTATCTCTTTAACACATTACTGTTAAATTAATTGCATGGAGAAGTTTAAGTTTCCACTTTGTTTCCGACTGAAAGCAGCCACTCTCTCTTACTCTCTCTTTCTTTCTCTGCAACATCATCTGGCAGGACACTCTCTTGGCCAATCAAACACATGCACAAATGCATTCCTGCTAGATCTGTAACCCAAACACAATATTTCTGCTGTTTACGTCCAAATTTTTGCAGCGCAAGCTGCAGTGGTAGAGTTGTAAAAAGCTGTGCTGAAAATGTCTGATGTGCATTCAAACCTTTGATTCTGCTATTTAAACTGGCCTGTCTGTGTTTGTTTGTGCACTTTATTTGCACTTTGTTGATTGTTGTTGTTTGCCGAATGTATGCACCAACCACCAAGACTACCTTAAAACTTAAGGAAAAAGAGATTGTTTTTTCTTTAAATAAAGCTTTGCTACTCAAGTGCTACTGGGAAATATAGTTGTTGAACTAGTAGCTTCTCTTCATGTAGCAACACTAGCGCCCCAAAATTGGTTTGAAGACATCTTCTGAATAAGGGATTTTACCACTATGCATAATTCAGATTTTTTTGCAAAATACCCAATTTCTCACAAGGCATAGTAATGGGCACGAGTGCATTGTAATTCATCATGACCGCTCTTAAAATGCATCGTGGATACGGTCATTATGTTATAACAGTGCTGCCATAAAGTGCTTTGTGAGCAGGCTGAATGCGCCCATGTCAGTCACACATCAGCACTGGAGACATGGATACACTCCAACAATAGAGTGACTTCTCTTTTATGGATATGGACACGGTCGCATGGATGTGACTGGTTGATGAAAACTGTTGAATTCATACTAGAAAGGGAGATTCATTGGTAAACATAGCAGAAAACAAAACACCAGCAGAGAGTTAGTAGTGTATGATCTAGCACAAATTCCTTTCCTCTGCGAAATGAACCGCTGGAGACATGAAGTCCCGCACAGCTCTCCTCGACTGATTGACAGGGAACTCTCTTGCATGAATATTCATAACCACAGTCCCACCAAGCTTTCTCACAGCTAGAAGAAAAGTAAAGTTTGCCAGGGGAGAGAAGATTGCTGCTGGCTGCTCATTTCATGTGGAAATGTGGGGCTTCTATTCATCTCCCTGCGTGCCGTTTCCAAAAAGAATAAGTGAGAGGGGGAGAGCAGTGGGCCATGGATGGTAATAGAGGGATCTAAAGGGGAATGGAGTTTTGGGGGGTGGGCGCCCTCAGTGAAAGTGTCAAGATTGAAGAATTTGCGTGGCTCCAGCCTTTGTCCTTTGGCCTGCAGTTAATAGTGAATGTGCATGATTCTACATTGCTCACTCGCGTGAATCAGCGAACAACAACACAGAAGCAGAGAATGTAAAAGAGAGGAGAAACAACACAAAACATACAATTACTTGCTTGAGGGGAACGAAGAGAAGGGTAAAAAAAAAACGGTATTGATATTAATGTGTTAATGCGACAGGTGACAACTGAAACCCTGGGAATGGGTAGCACTAGTTGACGGGGGAGAAGGGGAGGGGCTCTTAGTAGTAAGAGACCACTGTGTGTAATCACTTTTAATTGGAATGTATGGAAGACAAGGTTCTCCAAAGGGATCGGTTTGCGATCATATGGGATCATGTTGGACGCCAGAGTTTGGCTCAAAAACACAGCCATCAGGATGAGGAGGAAGAAGAGGAGGAGGAGGAGGAGAAAGAGAAGGAGGAGGCATGGCACATTCCCTATGAAAAAGTAATTGTAATACTCCGATAGACACTTAAAGTGTGGTAAAAGACATCAATTTGTACTTTATGGCAGGTTTTATTTATTTTATTTCATCCCTGTAATATTCCTATCAATAAACTGTGTGTGTGTGTCCATGTCCATGCATGTGTGTGTGCGTGTTTGTGTGCATGTAGTCCTGGCGGCTGCAGGCCGCTGCTGCTCCTCAGCCTGAGCGCTGGTCTTGCCGCAAGCTTCTCCCCCGGCTCGATGTCGAGGCAAAACGTCTCCTGTGGTAAAAAAAACAAACATTTATATAATGTTTCTATGGTGCTCTATATTCAGTTTCTTAGCCGCTATATGGTACTTTATGGACTTCTCTGATTTCCTATGGTTTCACTGTGACATTCCCATGACATTATTGATGCCTGATGTATGTTGAGTTTATAGAGACCGTAGCAGAATTTATCTCCACTTGGATCTTCTATGGTTCTGCGGTAATATCTCTCTAGGGGTTTTACATGTATCTGTGGTGTCTAGTGATGACAGTGACTTTATTAAAATGTATTTTTATCTTCCGCGGATGACTGCTGACAAGTCTTTGTTAATTTCTCCCCAACAATTCGCAAAAATGGATGACAAGATTATTAGAAATTAAAAAGAAGTCAGATGGGCCCATGAACAGCCAAATGATCATATGACTCAAACTTATTTGACAGAGAAATTAGAGGTGAATGAAAATGCGCCTGGTAAGCCAGACAGTGTGTGTGACCCAACACAATAACACGAGGGAAGACTGTTCATTCACAACAATGGTGGCTCCCAAAGAACCTGTAATAGCATTAGTTATTTTTCATTGTTAACCTTTTTGGCCCTCATGGGGGAGAGCCCTTTGAGGTCTGTTCAAGTTTTTCCCAAATTTATTTGTGAAAAGATTTTGGTCATAACAAACATCCAGCATGATCTGAGCAAGATTTCCCAAATATGCCTTTACAGGCTGCCCCAGTTTTTTTCCAACTCCATGTTTTAATGTCTAGATAACAACCTACAGAGTTGTAAGACACCTCTCTGGAAAGATAATGACTGCAAAAAATAACAATAAAACAAAAACCTGTTACCAAGGATTTTAGTCCAACAACTGTGTTGTTCAGTTCAAAAATGAAAAAGTTATAAGCTTTATGCCTAAACCTTCTCAGATTGGGGCATACTGGGTGTTAAAATTTGCATAGATTTCTGCTTAAGACATGTGACGCGTTCGAAGAAACATCCCCTGACCACAGAAGCCGTCGCAGTCTGAAAAGTCAAAGGAGGAGGGAAAAAAACTGCCTGGCCGCACTTTGATTTTTCAGTTACTAATATAGAACTCAAGAATCTATGACACTTCATGAGATTACAAGCTCCGAGGGTTACATTTAGGTGTCTTTTATTGAAATCTGACTTTGTAAAGTGTATTTATTAACGATCGAGTGAAACGTTACGGCCGCACTCGAAAGTGACAGCGAGGCTGCAGGGTTTATGTAATTACATAAACTTAAAGATAAGTTGATTTTTTATGTTTGGATAGAACTCTTCCCACAAGGCTTTCCTGTATTTCAGCAATTTAAATGAAGGTAATTAACGTTGTGGTTCAGGGGATCCTGTAGGAAATGTAACTTGACTTATTTTTGGATTTCCTTGTCCGATAATGGACGCTGCTGGGCTTTAGGTGCTCAGGGCTAAAAAGGTTAAGAAGAGCAAGAAACGGCACCAAAGTTGTTGTTTTTGTTGGAAACTTTGCATTTTACTCTTCGCTCGCTTCGGCAAGTGTTTGATTGACAGATGGTTCATCCAATCATCTGCCAAGTCCATTTTGAAAGGCGGGTTTGAGGTGCAGCAACATTTTTTTGAGCTGACCCGCTCACTTATTACTAACACGTCACACTGTATTCTACTCGAACTGAAGCTAACCCCAGCCGTATACTTTTAAAAAAAACAACAACTTCCAATTGTGTTTGTGAGACTTGTGTATACATGAGCTCTCCATCAAACATCTTGGCAACAAATGCAGTCTAACGCAATGATATGTACTGTGTCGCTTCATACCCGTAAACAACACACTTAGTCAGAGTTGTGTGCTTTCTGACTCTGACACACTGAAAGCAAACGCTGCAGATGAGTATTTTGTTGAGATGTGAAGACGCACAAACACACACACACACACACACACACACACACACACTCACACTCATACACACACACACACACACACACACACACACACACACACACACACACACTGTGGCGGAGCTGTCAGTATAGGCTTTGTCAGTAATATGCTGACTGCTTGGTCGACTTAAAGGAATGTAGTGAAATTGGAGCTTGTCTATCTTTCTGTCCTCCTCTCTCTCTTTTCCTCCGCTGCTTCCCGCTCTTCCCCATTCCGTGCCTTTGTGGTGATCCGCGCTGCAGCTTTTATCGTAGATCTCCCGTTCTCCTCAGTGGATGTTCCTATGATCGTGCCCCCTCCCTTCTTGTTTCCTTTCTGGCCTCAAGGTTGCTAAAAGTTTTCTAGATGTTTTTGCAGATGCATGGCGGATGCTGGTAGAGTCTTTTTTTTTCTCCAGAGGGCAGGCATGGGCAGTCGGCAGACTTTGGGTTTGAGGAAGGAAGAGGACTAGGGGTGGTTGAAGTGGTCAATGGGGTCTGGCATCTTAATCGCCCCTACCCCCCAACTCTACATTGCTACCACCACCTCCCCACCTCAGTAACGATCTCTGCGGCAGGGTGACCCGGTTCTGGCTGCCGGAGTCTCGGGACCGACGCCGGGTCCGCAACGAGACTCACCAACCACTTTCCCATGGACGCGGCGCTTCCAGGCCCCATCATTACCATTTAATATCCTATAATATAACCCCCCCTTCGTGCCCTCCACTCATCTCCAAAACAGCCTTCTCCGGGGGAATGGGGGGGAGGCTGCTCACACCGCAAATAAGCCAGGATACTCAATACCCCCACCCCCACCTCTCCCCTCACTCTTTTATTTGGTTCTAACCCATGCATATCTGCACAACGGCTCCCAGTCATTACAGGCAGGCCACTAAGTAGGGACTATGTGAATTGGATAAATAAGCATTGCTGAGGACCACGAGAGAGCATCGGGAAATCAGAATGAAATGTCTGTTCCATTCAGATTTGGGACAGAGGGTTCTGGGTTTTTGTCTTGATAAATCAGAACTGGATCAGCGTTAGGACATGTTGTTTGTTTTCACTGTTAGTTGGCGGTTTAGGGAGCGGTGTCGATGATCACACATAAAGCAGGGTTAATTGAAAGGAGGCAGTTATACTGATTGCAGAAAACAGAGGAAAATCCTGTCGGCCTGTGGTAGCATCATCAAAATGTATGTTGTTTTAAATAAAATGCAAAACTAGTCAAATAATCAAGTTATTCAGTTCATGATGTATTAACAGACTGCATTGTGATTCAATTACAGCGTTCATTATGTTCTTCAGTACAGTCTTCATCAGCAAGCCTAGTCAAAAACCAGACTAAGCTATTTTTAAGCTATTTGCTTGTCTATGTTTTCTTAATGAAGCAATTAAACAACTTTCTTCAGTTCTCCAGAAAACAACATTTGTCCTGACTGAGCAAATGGACTTGTAATCATTAGAACCAGAAACAGAACTGCTTGCAGAAGGAGTGCAAAACCTTCCCTTTACCTTCCCTTTTCAGCTTCGCTCTCTTCTTCAGGTTCCACCTGTTGTCGTCGTAACTTGCTCACCTGCATCTTCCTCCAAAGCCTTGCAATCAAACTCTTTCTTTTGCTTCACAGCCAACTTGCACCCTCACTCGTTTTGACATTTTAAACTACATGTAACTAATTCACCCAAAATGGTCTTGCACTGCCCAAATGCTCTCTCTGACAAATAAGCTTTAAGGCGCCCTATCAAAACATTTTAATAGATTGAATGCTGTCAGATTCCCTTTCATTAAAATAAGAATTTTCATTTTCTATAAATTTGAGACGCTCATGGACCTCTTGGAGGCAAGCGCTGGCTGCAGCCCCTACTTTGCGTTGACATAAGCTGACGTTTATATATGCATATTTAAGGTCTGCGTGTGTGTCCATGTGCGTGCACACGCAGTGGGGATTCAGAGATGGCTTTGGAGGCATATTGGATATCGAGGGGGCAAAGAGCTCCTCTGAAGAGCTTCATTCACAGAGCCATGATACTGATAAGAAGCAGAGCCGAGCCGCCATGAATCCACCCTCTGTTCTGTCTCTATAATACTCTGCTCTCCTCCAGCTCTTTATGCTGCCTGTGAGAAAGTTGCGGCTAAGGCAAAGAGGAGGGGGAAGAAGAAGCCCTGCAGGCTCTCAAAGTTTAATTAGCAGGATTAGAATTGAGAAGTAGAAAAGGGAAAATAAAGAGAGCGGTAGAGAGAGGGAAGTCTGAAAAACATGTCCATCTGTAGCTGCTGCTATTACTGACAATATATTATATAATATAAAACATTTTTCTCATAAAGCAACTCTTTTTCTTATCAATAATTCAGTAAATAACTTGATGCTCTCTCTTTGCCTGCATTGAATAATGATATAAAGGTAAATGGTGGTGCAGGTTTAATGAAAGTGGACACATGAATCATGTAGTCGTTGTGAGAGTTGTTATCCAGACTTGCGCCCGTTTTTTCACAATTTGATATAGCAGAGCAATCAGGTTGGGCTATAAAATGTACACAAAACTCTGGTGAACCCCACAAAAAGGAAGAACAGTCAGTTAGCCTGGCTAACTGTGAACTACATTATCTGCGAGCAATTGATATGTCATTGTGACATTCACATTCATCAGTCCTCAGCAATCCTGGTGAACTTTTCCCGCTACGTGATCGAGAGCATCCTAACCAGCTGTGTCACAGTCTGGTATAGGAGCGCAAGGGACTGCAGCGGGTGGTGAAAACTGCCCAACGCATCACAGGAACTCAACTTTCAGCCATTGAGGAAATCCAGAGAAAAAGCTGTCTGCGTCGAGCTCGTAGCATTCTCAAAGACGCCTCCCATCCTGCACACGGACTGTTCTCCCTCCAGCCTTCAGGTTGACGCTTCAGGTGCTTCCGGACAAGGACCAGTAGACAGAGGAACAGTTTCTTCCCCAGAGCTGTGTCCTTATTACTACTGGACCTTCCTGCACTCAAACACTCTGGAATCTGTTTGCACTAAAAACTATGTACGAAACATTACACTTGTTGAGTAACGTTAGGCAGCTACGGTTTATTATTATGCACTATTTAACGTTTATTTAACCTGTATTACCTAACTTATCATTTGCCTTTTGGAAAATATGTTTATAGTTCCTGCTTATAGTCTACCTACATTTAATGCACAAATCAACCTGTATAATATGCACATATCATCTCAATTAATCAATATGTATATTCTTTATTTATGTATTACAGTTCCAGTTGGAACGTTATCTTATCTGCAAAATACTTATTTTCTGTATATTGGTACTTACTACTATTGCACTTTTGGTTAGATGCTAAACTGCTTTTCATTGCTCTTTACTTCTACATGTGTATTGACAAAAAAGTTGAATCTAATCTAATACAGCATAATTTGTAATACAGTGCAAGATTAGATAGTCAGACGTTTCTTGATAAGGTTATCATGAACATACAAACTCCCAATCTCCCTCTTCCTATCACTAGCTACTCGACTGATAACTTTATTTACTAAACACTGGCTATGAACTCGCCTAGATGCTAGCAGCATTAGAATGTTAGCATCGATCAATTGCTTGATATTATAACCATCACCATGTATAGACAATAGGCTATGTAGACTCAAACATAAATTATACATCAAGCCAGTTGACATCTGTCACACTCAGATAAAATGTTTACCTTGACAGACAATCCATTTTTCGTGTGTACGTAAACAGATAGGGCTTTTATTGTGGAGGGGGAAACGGAGAGGAGGATTCGTTCAAGTGAAAAGGGAGACACGAATAAAGTGGTTGCCGTCTTGTCTAACCTAACGGAGCAGTGTTGCATTAATTTCTCACCAAGATCTTGTATTGATGATGGTAGAGTCTGACCGCTACGCAAAGCCTTCTCCAGCACGTTCCAAAGATTCTCAATGGGGTTAAAGTCTGGACTCTATGTGTGAAAATGATGTTGCATGCTCCCTGGACCACTCTTCCACTATTTGAGCCCAATGAATCCTGCATTGTCATCTTGGAATATGCCCGTGCCATCAGGGAAGAAAAAATCTATTGATGGAATAGCCTGGTCATTGCTGAACCTGGTCGTTGCTGAACTTAGACCTGACCAACTGCAGCAACCCCAGATCACAGCACTGCCCCCACAGGCTTGTACAGTAAGCAGTAGTAGTTAAATCCAGGTGGCGACCTTTTTTTTTGGCCAGGTGCATATTTAAGACCCTTCTGTCTGCTTCTTTATAAAGTTCCTTTTTAATTTTCCCAAGAAATAATTAAAGGTATTTATTAAGGTAGTCTAGTAAGTGACAGTTTGGGCTCAAGTAATCTCTGACAGCTGCAGAGTAGCAGGGTGGCGAGCCTTAGCCACTAGTCAATTTAAAATGGAAAATGATCATAGTTGTCAGTGTTTCTATTTGTGTACGTCGGATTTGTGTGTGTTTCCCGAAGCACTGTGTTATACAATAAGTTGGGTGATTCAGTGATATTCAGGAGTGTGATGAAACTGAGGTTTCAAAATGACAAATCCTATGTTGCTTCTTTCTGTGATTTCAAATGTACTAAGATGAATGTCAAAAGCTCCATTTTACAACTACAATTCTTAGGTCATGAAACATCTGCTGCAGTACTTTGTCATGAATACTTCACTGACAATATTTTGTCATCTGAAGCATCTCTATGGCAACAGTGTAATCATCATCCCAGCCCTTAAGTCATGGGAATAGTCCGGTCCAAGTCTTGGTTTGGCTTTAAAAAGGGCCAGAGTGACTGTGTTGTCTCTGCTATTTGAGCTGAAAGAGATCGTGTGTGTGTGTGTGTGCGTGTGTGTGTGTGTGTGTGTGTGTGTGTGTGTGTGTGTGTGTGTGTGTGTGTGTGTGTGTGTGTCTGTGTGTGCGTGTGTGCGTGTGTGTGTGTGTATGTGAGTGAGAGTGAGTTTGTAAGTCTGAGTCGGTGGTGACTATTGTCCAGTTTATCTTTCCATCCTGCACCTGTACAAAAGACTTCACCCAATCTTCAAAGAACCACACAGTACCAACATATCACTCATATGTTGCATTAAGTAAAATACATGAAACATTCACCAGAGAAATTGACATATATATCTAGGGTCAAGTCATGTGTTGGACATTTGAGGAGCTGGAATCCCCCATTGGCTGCAAGGACTGGGTCAAGCTTAATCATATAGGAGGTCACAGCTGCTAAAACACACAGCAAATAAAATTAGTTATGTTTGTTTTTGAAGGAAGCCTATATGACCCACAGTCAAATAAACTTCGCTCAATCTCCCCGACCCCCCTGGACTCTCAATCAACCCACAGCCTTGGTCAGCACATTTCTGCCCCATGCTGAGGCAATCTAAGGACTGGCCTGTGTCAGTTCTGCTTGGCCTAGCGCTTGCCTTACATAAGCCCCCCTCCTCCTGCCCTCCCGCCCCTCTACACACACACACACACACTCAGCCTGCCCTCCATCTCCCCCATCGCTTTAATCAGCACATGAATGGCTAAACTCAGCGCTTGGTCACTGACAGGCACGTTGGTTAACTAGATGGTTGTTGAACGACAAATGGTGAGGAAAAACAACTATCTCTTCCATACCCTGTTATTTTTAACTCACAGATGATGTCATCAGTTAAATCTTTGGGACATCGTGGATAAAATAAATTTAAAAAATGATCTTACACAACCAATTATTGGGGGAAGAATTGGTTGAAATGTTAAAGTTGATTAGCTGTCTACTAAACAGGTAATGTTTCATATATAAATCATATGAGTCATTTTTTGATGCTGTGAATGATTTCAAAAGAAAATATCCTTATCAGACAAGTGTTTTATGTTATATCCATGTCTGATATATCTGTCGATTAAGCCAGATGAAATCCGCCAGGTTGCTAAATTTCAAGCGTGTCTTAAAGACATAACAATCTGGATTGTTCTGGATTATGACATGCAACTTCTTGCTGCTGAACTCTAAAGAAAGACCTCAGAACACCTCAGAAATCAATTATCTGCTGACATGGTTTCTCTGGAAGGCATCACTGTGGCATCCACCACCACTGTAAGGAATCTTGGAGTTATTTTTGACCAGAAACTCTCCCTTGGATCATACGTAAAACAAATCTTAAGGACTGCCTTTTTTCATCTCCGGAATATTTAAAAAAAAATATCTGTCTCAAAAACGAGGCAGAAACGTTAATCCACACATTTGTTACTTCTAGACTGTAACTCCTTATTATCAGCTTATGACTGTGTTATCATTTCAGAAACCAAGCCATAAAGATTTTGGACAGCAGTCAGATTAGTAAACTTTATATGTTATTGACTGCTTTTATGCTGGCTGTCTGAATGGTCTTTTGGTCACCAGTTACTTGGTTGAACAAGTGAATGAGCTGTGTTAAGCATTTTGACTTTGACTTTGCCGTCTGACTGAAAGACCAACTGGTTCAATGGCTAACTGACTTGGGGTCTCTTTTCTTAACTTGTTGATTAACTTACTGATCGATTAACTGACTAACTAACAGATTGGCTGGTTGTCTGTATGGTCTTTTTGGCTACTTGGTTGAACGAGTAGCTAGCTGGTTAAATGATGATATGATCATTTGTCTGGTTGACTGACTCAGTGCGGTTACATGGATTCGAATAACTGGCTTAGTCCGACTAAAATCGAATTATCCAGTTCATGTAAACACCTTTATTCGAATAACTGCGGTCCGACTACGATCCGATTAACACCCCTGGATAACTCGATTCGATTCGATTGATAATTCGAATAACGCTGCATGTATACGCTGAATCGGATCGGAACTGGACAATGCGTTTGTGCGCATGCTCAAGATCCCGCCGCCTCCTCCCTCCCTCCCTCCCAGGTCGTGACCCGGAAGTCGAAAGAGACGATAAGTTGTCACGGCCGGCAGAAACAAACAAACGTAAAAGTCGGGTTACGAGCCGATACTACCTTCGGTGGGTGTCTCTGCTAGCTCCCTGATGTAGCCAGCTAGCGCTGCTGCTAGTTCCCTGTTTGCTCTGCGCTAGCTCCCCGACAACCACCGAAGCTAGCGGGGTTCTCTCCATTATGAAGAGTGAAGAGGTCAAGCGGAGATGGCTGTATCACCACTACATGTAATGAAAACAGCGCCACCTGTCGTATCGGATATGACATGCATTCGGCCAATGATTCGATTTATTCACTGCCATGTATATTCGGATAACAGCAGTTGCCCCGAGAGAGAGCATAGTCCGACTAAAGCAAGATTCGAATTATTACCAGCATGTAAACGCACTGAGTGGTTGATGTAGTCAATTAGCTAAGGACTGAAGGGTAAACTACTTCATTAGTTAACTGGTTTGGTGAAGTGTTTCTTTGCTGCTTGTTTTGCTGACTGGTTGACTGTCTGAACAGCTAACACAGGTTGATGAAACTGTTTGGAATATACTCAAACCAATATTGTAACCAGCTGCCTGACTGACTGTTTGACAAGCTGTGACCTCTTCACTGAGAGGCTCCAACCTCATTTAGTCTCATTAGTACCAAGTCTCTGGCTCCTAGACAGGGACAGCACTGCAGCTCTCTAGGGGAGGGAGGTGTGTGTGTGTGTGTGTGTGTGTGTGTGTGTGTGTGTGTGTGTGTGCGCGCGTGTGTGTGTGTACATGTCTCTGAGAACTCCTGGTGCCGGAACACAGCGTTTCTTGTCTGTCATCGTAGCACAGATGTCCAGTGGATTACATCATACTGACCACACCCTGATCTCCCTCACATCCCTTATCCCATACCATTGATCCCCCCCCTCCCACACACACACACACACACACACACACACACACACACACACACACACATACTCTCCCATCACCCTATTCTTAACCCTCATCACCCCTTTCACATCGACCCAGTCGCAAACCCGTCACACACACATTCTCCGACGTAGACAATGACTTCTGATTTATGACTCTCGCCTCTACTTTCCCACCGCCTCCCCTCGCCTGATGACTTCGTCTCCTATCACACCTCACCTCGTCTTCATTAGTCCTTGGGGCTACGTGGCCCATGATGCACTGGAATGCATGTTGCTGGGGTTGATTGGGGCAGGGTCGAGATGGAAGTCTTCAATCCTTATTTAAGAGGGCAGGTTCACTAAAAACACATTCTTGTTCACCGTAATAGTTCGGGAGGGTAAAGTAAAGTGGAAAAACATTTGAGAGTGCTTTCCAATGCGGCACATTGACAACATTGATGGCAAAACCGTTCCCAACCCTGCTAAGAAGAATGTATTGAAGTATTAAACCAGCAAAGTTTCACTAAAGAGGTAAAGAATAACGTATGTGTGGTTGCCAAAGTCCGGATTGTCAAAGTCCAGTATGTTCTCAGTAGTTTTTACTGACGTACATTTAACTTGGTAGTTTATACTTCCAATGTCATCATCTGTTTATGATGAAAATTGTAGCGAACGCTAGCGGAAATTTTCGGCATTTTACCTCCAGGCCTGAAAATCACAGAGAGATCTAACCTAGTTCTCTGACTGGGGGGGAAGAAAAACACACAAGCGCAGCGCCAAGTATGTGCATCCAGAAAGGATTTCACTTAGCAGAACAAATAAAGTAATCCAATCAGTGTAAAACTACGCATTGTAGTACAGACCCACTGAGGCATCTTCCCGTTGGACAAGGCTGTCTTCTTGGATCCAGCCACAGGTAAGATCATGACAAAAAAACCTCTTTATACTGTAATCATTCTCATGCATTTGCCAGTGACTAAAATTCTGTTCCCCTGCTACCTTCTGACTTCGCGCCTTGTGCTTAAAAGTGGAGAATATTTTGACATTTAAATGTGCCGAAGAAACGCTACAAAAACGAGTCGCGCAGCATTTAAAAGGCGTGCAGGAAAGGCGCGCTGTACCATAGGAAATCAATGGTTTTGCTATCGACGGGCTGTCGCGTCTGGTGTGATCAGTGCCGCTGCTAGCCATTTTGGTGCCCTAAGCGTAACTCCTTCATGGTAAGACGACTCAGACGTTCCTGCCCCAATGTTGAATGTAGGTATGTTTTAATGAGCTTTCGTTTTGAATGTCGCTCAGCAGAGGCAACTGTAACAGGGAGAGTCAGGCGCCAGGCTCCAGTGCACAGATTACACTTCACTACTACATGTTTGTCTTTTCACGGATTCAAATAAAAAAAGCTGTGATTGGAATACAGGACAGGACTGAAGCTGTCCGGCACGCGGCGCGTATTTGGCGTCATCTCCCCTTTGACATATAATGTAAAATAAATAATACTTTGTTTCTGTTAGTTAGCTCATGGATGAGTAATGGATGTTGAATTAGTATCGAGAGAAGACCTTTTCCCATGACATGTTACGCCAAATCTGTTCCAGCTTACAGTGGATGACTGATGGGTGTTAAATCAGCATGGAGTCCTTTTGCACCATGGTATCAATTGCTTGAAAGGTCCGAATGTCCTGCATTACACAAAACAATCTCAAGTTGGTCCCACGTTGAACCCGGTTGGCCCCATTCTCTGTCCTCCATGCTGACCCCAGGACTGCTCTTTGCTCCTCTAATGTCGAAGCATGCTCTCCCGTCTTTCTCCCATTCTCATCCTCACATTCTGACACAATATGGTCACGTCCGGCCGATGAATCGGCAGCTCTGTCCAAGGCCATGAATGGACGGGGGACAACAGGGAGTGAATGGGCCAGAGGGTAGAAAGAGAGCAGTTTGTGTGCAGAGAGTTGCGGCTATGAAATAAGTGGCCGTAATGGATTTATGCAGATGGAGGACAGAGAAGGGTCAGTGAGAGTTGGGGAGGAAGATGAAAACAATAACTGAGCTGCACCCCATGGGGACTTCTGGGAGAAGGTCAGGAAGGTTGCAGCGCTCGAGCGAGATTTCCTCTTGGTCCTTAAACTCTGAACGCTGGTACCAGCCTTTATTGCCCCAGACGTCCTTACTCATTCCATCAAACCCTGCATTTTCTCTCATTCAATTTCTTTCTATGTGCAAAGCTCCCCCACTTACTTGAGTGTACATGCAGATACGTATACTTATGTTTAGCTTTAGAACTTGGTAAAGCTAGTGCAATTACACATTATAGATGAATATCTAGCCGATATATATGTATATATGTTTTTTGTATGTATGTGACTGCTCTGGTGTACAGTATCTGGCCAGCTCCAGCAGGTTTATATTGCCAGTGCAACCGGAGCTCGTCAGACAGAAGGAGCATGTCTACACCTTGCCAGTCACGCGGAACAGGGAAGTAAACTGGGGGATGGGGGGGAATGACCTATATAACTAACACACAGGGGGGCTTTTGAATTACAGCCTTGGTCTTCGGCGCAGGCCTGTGTTGGGTTAAGTGCCGCTTTGCAGTCTGGTCAGGGAGGGATCATAAAATGTGAGGATGGTAACCTTAAAAGCACTAGATTTCTCTTTCAAAAAATCGTAAATTACTTAAATCACAAGTTTCGAGAAGAAGAAATCTCCTGGGGTAAAACTGGATACGGGCAGTATATTTTATAACTACGGAAAAAAATATAATGAATAAAGAGCAAATGATGGTTGTGTTTAGCATAACACAACTGTCAATTTAGCATGAGAATTTACAGAAAGTATATAATATATTTCCTATAGTTTGCAGGCTACAGAGAACAATATGGTGGTACAGTATCTGTGGTAAGAAACATGAATGAAAACGAAATGATAAGGAAAACTGTCTCCAATGTTGACTGACAAACTCACCAATCAAATCAGAGCTTGAATATAACTGAACTAGTATTCTACCTGAATATGAGGTAATTTACTTTCGTATTTACGATATGTATATGGTACTTTATACTTCAACTTCACTACAATTTTGTACTTGCTGCAATTGCCCAACACTCAGTGCGGTTACATGGATTCGAATAACTGGCTTAGTCCGACTAAAATCGAATTATCCAGTTCATGTAAACACCTTTATTCGAATAACTGCGGTCCGACTACGATCCGATTAACACCCCTGGATAACTCGATTCGATTCGATTGATAATTCGAATAACGCTGCATGTATACGCTGAATCGGATCGGAACTGGACAATGCGTTTGTGCGCATGCTCAAGATCCCGCCGCCTCCTCCCTCCCGCCCTCCCAGGTCGTGACCCGGAAGTCGAAAGAGACGATAAGTTGTCACGGCCGGCAGAAACAAACAAACGTAAAAGTCGGGTTACGAGCCGATAGTACCTTCGGTGGGTGTCTCTGCTAGCCCCCCTGATGTAGCCTGCTAGCGCTGCTGCTAGTTCCCTGTTTGCTCTGCGCTAGCTCCCCGACAACCACCGAAGCTAGCGGGGTTCTCTCCATTATGAAGAGTGAAGAGGTCAAGCGGAGATGGCTGTATCACCACTACATGTAATGAAAACAGCGCCACCTGTCGTATCGGATATGACATGCATTCGGCCAATGATTCGATTTATTCACTGCCATGTATATTCGGATAACAGCAGTTGCCCCGAGAGAGAGCATAGTCCGACTAAAGCAAGATTCGAATTATTACCAGCATGTAAACGCACTGAGTGTATAAAATAGTTGAAAGCACAATATTCACAGTTGGCCCCTCCTCGCTGGTCCATCAAGAGTCACTGTGCTCGCCAGCGGGTAAAAATCAATGCCAGGTTCCAGCTGCTTTGGAACGAGCGTTCCTCGCTTTTACTCGCTTTCCTCTTTTACTCGCTTTCCTTGCTATACTTAATTTTTCTGACGTCATTTTTGTGGACACGTGCTTATGATGTGGCACATGGTCGCTACATAGAAGTTGACGCCCAGAAATGTCCGTAATCCAGCAATATGAAGACACCTCCACACACTTTTAGTGGGTCAAACTGAGACCCATTAAAAGTATGTGGCTCTTAATCACTTAAACTAAGTCTAAGTGATGATTAAGAGGAAATATTTTGTATAAGTCTATACATGGTTGGTTTTTTTAAAGGAAAATGTAATCATTGTGCCCTTTAGACAACCAACCAACTCCACCAGTTCAATTCTACTTACACTTAAACATTAATGCTTTAGTAACTAGAGAGGTACACTCAGTAGAGTGCAGATCTCCACCAGGTGTGTCGATGTACTGCAGCAAATGGAACTGATCAAGCTGTGGAGCATGTTTAGTTCCTTAGAATTCAATCAAAATCATAATCTTCCCCTAAACTTCATCCTTACGAAAACCCAACCACACACAGGACCCAGGATGAAAACCCTGCTGTCCTGTTTTTTTTGCCACCCGCTCGCATCCCATCCCTATGCGTTTGGGTGCAGTGTATATATGTAGCAGCTCCTCTATTCAAAAAAAGTGTTGCCTGATCCGTGATCCAGACAGCAATTTTGTATCCCTCAAAATGTACTTGAGAAAACATTAGGAGCACATATGGCGTAAACATAATTTCTTGGAGAAAGGGTTCCAATAAAACAGACCGTAAATCCTTGCATACTGGATTCCATCTAACAAAAATACCTCAGCGTGAGAAGGACCGTCTGGAGGTAGAGGCCATGGTAAACTCTGGAGCTCCATGACCCAGACATGGACCTTAGGGTATTGGTGAGATGTATCAGTGTTGGTGGCGTTTGACTGTAACTGAGCTAGACTGACAGCTGCTGTCCGTCTGCTCATTCTCTGTCATCAGCTCATACTGAGCACCAACCACCTGGCTGGTGTGTGTGTATATATATATATATATATATATATATATATATATATATATATATATATATATATATATATGTATATATATATATATATATATATATATATATATGTATATATATATATATATATATATATATATGTATATATATATATATATATATATATATATATATATGTATATATATATATATATATGTGTGTGTGTGTGTGTGTGTGTGTGTGTGTGTGTGTGTGTGTGTGTGTGTGTGTGCGTGCATGTGTGTCAGGTAAGAGTATAACAATATCCCATTCAAAGGAAACTGAATTTTGACTTACATGTGTAGATAAAATGACGGATTTGAAGACAATTTAAAAAATGCTCTACTATCTAAAGACTGTTTTTTTTTATTTTCAAACCTAAATCTTTACATTGTTATTAAGCAATAATGTTTTTACTGAATGAATAATCAAAGGTTTACACTTCCCCTTTCAATTCAATTGAAAGTTCCTACCAATACGTCTAGTAGTCTCTTTTGATTGAGGTGGTTACATGAGGCATTTTAATTCTGATTGGGTCAATGTTTTGATTATTGGTAGAATAATAATATTAGTGTTTACCATAATATTGGTGGAATATTATGGTAAATACACCAACTGACTGCATGTACAGAATGTGTGGTTCGTGTTACAGTTCATGGGGTCATATACAGTGGTATTAACATGCCTCTAATCCCTATTCATGTGTTACACACCCAATCTATATTTAAGCATGCCATGGGTGTTTTTAGGTGTTGCAAAGGTCATCTGATATACAGTATGTGCTGTACATCTGGTCTTATGGCTATATATTCCACAACTACAGTAGTCTTAACGGGGTCACGTCAGTGACCGCCACTTAAATGATCATATTTCCCTGACTCTAACTCTCTCTTTGACCATGCAATTTGAATAATAATGGTTAATGCATCGTGCATGGTATTTGACGTGTTGAAGATGAAAGATTTGTTTCTATCAGAGCTGTGCTTTGCTGACGTAGCTGGTCCTTTCGCGTGTGCATGTTAGTACATGCGTGCATGCCTCAGTAGATAGCTTTTCGGAAGCCGCTCTGCACTGGGCCGTCTCCATGTCGCGCCTCTCCTCAGCAACAATTCCAGCTCTGTCCTCTGGTTAGGGCACAGGGCAGCCCCCAAGGGTCAAGGGTCAGGGCAACTCCTTTAGATGGACAATAGCCAAAGGGCCACCTGGAGTAAATCAGCGGCCGGCTCAGACGATTGTTCATGACAGCAAGGCCAAAGCAGCGTAGAAGGGGCAAGGGATTGTGGGTAAATCTTCAGGGAGATCTGTGCACACATACACACACAAATACACGCACACATACGTTCACAAATTCTGCCAGCGTTGACTGTCCAAAAGGACCACAACTTATCGTTACCCCAGCGTCACCCTCATTTCACCTCCCCCAACTCCCATGTGTGTGGGTGTACCATCGGGGGGGGAGAGTTCAAGACTGAGGTGTATATTTGTGTGTGCACTGGGGTTTGGGGGTTTTTTCACTGACGGGAGAGCTTTGTTTTTGGGCTCATATTTCATAGAGCAGACTACTTGTTTGTTGGTTCAAACCCACTCTGAGTATTGATGTGAAACAGAGGGAGCCTGAGCTGAAAATAGTCTTTGAGTCCTTCTCCTAGCATGTTTGGAGAAATTAATGGATAGATTATGGTTGTATATAGATACCTTTAATCCACATACAGGGCTTTTTCATATTCACTATTATTACCTTAAACCGGTAGGCAAATTATCCCAGACTCTTAACACTCTTATACTATCAGATAAGTCATTAAATCAATTCATGATGCTTTTCTAAATATTTAACTTGACCCCTATGTAAATAGAAAGATTACTGACAGGATTTTATTGGAAAGAAAGTTAAGTAACCTGCAGAATAGAATTTTATATATATAACACTGGCCTCCTGGTTTGTCCTGTGTTTGTTTAGCCCATTTGCCTTCCCTCCCATGAGTGGTATAAAAGGATACTTCCCTTTATACCACCCCACTTGAATATCAGTGTAGCTTATTCACACAAATGCTTTCACATTGCAGTCAGTACACATTATTTGGCGTGAACTGACACGCTAAATGCACAAATGGTATTTCTGTTGCATGCAAAATGACTTGCAAAATGACTTACAAATTGACGTGTAACATTCATAGGCCATTTGGTGAAACTGGGCTTATTTTAAACAAAATGTTTTAAAATCCTGCAGAACCTAATGAAAAAGAAGTGACGTATGAAGATTTGTTATAGCCTTTTGACTTTTTGTTTTCACCAGTTGCAGGATTCTACTGCTGAAAGCAGAAGTCTTTGAATTTGAGGCTTCAAGGCAATAAAATTAACCAGAAAGTTTGAGGCCGAGTTTTGATAGCCACTGTGTGTTTGGATACTTGAATGGATTTGCCTCGGCGGTCGGGGTTCAGAGGGAGGCGTAGGGGGGTTTGCACTACTCTGTTTTGGATACTTAGACTTGTTGTTAGCCACAGTGGTCTCTATGGCTCCAGCTGAACCCCATTGTAGCTGGTCAGCATAGGCCACCGCTGGGCTAACAGCTATGTTGTGTAAATATATTCTGTTGGTTTACTGGAGGGTTCAGTCTGTGAGGAGAGGGGAGAGCAGAGGTGGGTGAGGCGAAGATTATGGAGCTGAGTTCGAGGAAAGAGATATTTGATATATGCCTGTTGGGTTTTGGACGATTTGAGTAAATACATGTTGGCAATTTTTGGACATCCTTTCATATTATTATTTTAAAGCAGATATTGGTGGAAAAAGGGGAAGTAACAGATTGCAGGGTTGGGTGCTCTTTGGGCAAAATAGTCATCATGTGGAAACAACAGAGATCAGAGGCATGCCAGAAATGTCTATTTGTTTTCTTTTTTGGCACTTTATTGCCTTTATTTGATTGTGACTGGGACAATACAGACAATATGAGTGGGGAGATAAAGAAAAGTACGAACCAGAAATGTTGCAGTTATATGAGATGCATATTAACTCCTAAACCCACCAGACCTTTATCAGTCTTTATCACCTTTGCCATTGGGGGAGGTCATGTTTTCAGTTCTGTTTAATTGTCTGTTCGTCAGCGGTAATACGGAAATAATTACTAGCCCAATTTTCATGAAACTTTGAATGGTGTAGCATGGGCCAAAGAAGAAGCCAATGAATTTTGGTGCGGATCCAAATCATAGGGCATAAATACAAATATTGTTTTGCTTTTGTTAACATTGCTAGATATGGCATTTGGAAAAAGTTCTGCTCTCTCCAAATACCCTTCTGGTATAGTTTAGTTTTGATTAGCTTATGAACAGATGTTTTTGTATATTCGTGCATCCATGTCTAAGTATGCATTTGTTTCAAACGATCTGTTTTATCTCTCTGTCTCCATGTTTGCGTCTATCTATGTCTTTGTATGTCAGTACCGCAGTAGTATTTGTCTCATGCAACGGAAGGTCCAGAGAGTCATATGCACACGGAAGGTTAAGTGTTGTTGGTGGTGAATGGATGTTGGTGGTTAGGAATCCACTGGGGCCATTTGGTCGATGACGGTGGGAGGTTTCAGTGACCCGCCTCCCCCTCTTTTACCAGCTCTCAGCCACCCTGTCATTAGGGTGACAGTCAGGTCCTGTTTAGCCCTAATTGGCCATGCTAATAACAGTTTTAATAACCCAGGACCATGTAATATTTCATTTCTGTTTGGACCAGGATGTCACACGAAGAGCATGCCGATGGAAAAATAGCTTCACCACCACAAAGATGGAACGACTGGGTGAACTCTGGGTATGTGTGTGTGGTGCATCAATGTCTTTGTATTCGACATAGATCATAGATCATAATGTAAATTGTACAATGTTGGCCTATGTGTGTCCTTTTCATATGTGCACGTGCTTGTTTGCACATGTGCTTCATCTCAACCCAGTATAGATTCATGTTTGTGCACACAACTGTTTCTGTGTCCATGTTTGTGCTGTTGTTTAACTCACTGACTGCATGATAATCTTTTACTGTGTGTAAGGTGTTATATAAAGCTTTTCCTGTTTTTGAAGGTGCAGCTGTTGGGTTGATATAAACACAAACATGTGCAATACTGCACCTACATGCTCAGGCACGTTCATAGCTGTCATCAGGTTGCATCAGAGAGCTTCAGTGCCTCTACAGAAAGGTTATGTGCTCTTTATATAGAGACAAGGTGTCACAGTCTGGCTCATGCTCTCAGACTTTTAATGATAAGTTAAGTACTTAAGTTTCTGTTTTTTGAGACTTTGGGGTCTTTATTTTGCTTGTTTTCACTATAGACACACATTTATCTTGCTGCTTCAGCTCCCTCCACCTATAGCTTTGCCCCGGCAAAGCTAGACAGTCTGAGTGAGCTGAAGGAAACCTAATTCTCTGGCAGCCATCAGTCTCAGCCAACGCTGTGAAAGATAAAGACTCAGGGGGAAGCTGGGCCTGGGAATTCAGCTAACGTTGGCTTTTTTTTGGGCAGCCCACATCACAGAGGGGACCTTGAGCAAGTCTTAGCCCACCGAGAAGGGTTGGAGACGGAGGCCCGCGGAGCGAGTCGACTGGACGGCGGCCGGGGAGCATCGGGAATGAACCAGGAGGCACTTTCATTTCCTGCCAGCCAGGCCAGCAGATTGCTTCCAACTGGAACCACAGACAAAACACAAGTCCAAAGGAGAGAAAGACAAACAGAGTCAGCCAAGGAGTCCCAGTTTGTCCCAGTTGCGTAAACATGATAGATCAGGAGCTTCTGGAGGGAACGTCTTCAAATGCAAACATGACATTTTGGACAGACATGGAAGTCAAGTGCAACTTAAATGGTTGGCAAAAGCATATAACCACAATTATTATGAAGGTGACAAAACGTAAATCATCAAATAATATCTCTTAATTTATTGTGATGTTATTCAACAGACATGGTCCAAGAAAGCGTTTTTCTTTTCTTTTTTAAATCTCCGATCGTAGAGGGTTTCTAGAGCTGGTAACCACGGAGGTCATAAATCAGCCTTTTGAATGGAGCATGAGCAATTTATGGTGGCTTGCATAACAGAACCCAACACTCTGTTAAAAAGCAAATTCTTTTAAGGATTTGGTGTGGAAGTGGCATAAGAACAAAAGCTGAATCAATTAGCCCTAGTGTGTGATTTATGGGTGAGGTGAACACGTACACACACACCTGTCACAGACAGTAAAGGGGACAGACGCCTGAGCCCACCAGATTAACCATGCCATGGGACTCAGGACATTCATCAACGGCTGACACACACACCTGCGAACACACTCATTTTATTCACATATCACCTTCCTAACTTCCAGTGTGGCCCTTTCGTGACACTTTGAGGAACACTTCAGGAACATCCTGTGCTGCATTCATTATGCAACACAACATCAACATCTCATGTCCGCAACCGGTGCTCAGCTCTTTTACCAACCAAAAGACCTAGGTGACTATTTTAGATCCACCCTCTGGTATGCGCAGTGTTTTCCACTCTCCATGTGCTGTAGATTAGTCTCTTTGTTCTCCGCGGTGCTGCCATAACACCGCTCGTTAATCACACTCTTCCAGCAGTCCGCTGCTCCCCTACTCCCCCTCCGTTGCTGCCAGCTAATCCCAGGGTGTGAACTCTGGCCGCTGCTAGACCACAGCGCTATCCAGCCCAGCAGACGAGGAGGGAAAGTGGGTCAACAGAAACCACACTCTGGAAGCACCTAAAAGCAGATGGACATGAAAGAGCACCTCCTGTTCTTCTGGCTGCGTGGGTGACTTACAGGACTAACGCTGCTGGGTGTCAGAGTTGTTTTTTAAAAAAATCAATCTGAATATATTCATCAGCACTTTATTAGGACAATATTTAAGACAGTCGCTGAAGCAACACTGGGGTACAGATTGCTCTGTCGGCCCAGAAAAAGCATTTTTATGATACCGTATGCAAGCAACTTTTAGGAATGAATGGGGCCACATCTTCAAACGTGGTATCCAGCTTTTCTTCATACATCTGTGCACTATATAGCCATTGAAAGACCAACAGTTTGATCCCAATGGCACTGTATAGGTCAAATAGCTTTGGCAGGCACATTAGTCATTTTACCTTCTGCAATTGTTTCTTTCCGGTCTTGCACCAGGACTCGGGATGTAACTCTCTGTTTCTGTGTGTCTGGCTCCTTGGGAATGATTGAGTAGTTGGTTTACACTACCGACAAGCAGGCGGCAACCTCCGGCTCTTAAAAAGAAGCCAATGCGGAAGGATGTTAAACTTGCATTATTTCTAATGGCCAGCAGGGGGCGAGTCCTCTGGTTGCAAAAACAAGTCGGATTGGATAGAAGCTAGGTGGGGCTACTTGTGAAGTCGCCCTTGCTTTTGTTTTAGAACTTTAACCCTTTTGCATTGTGTTTTCAGGCAATTCAAGTTAATTGTATACATGAAAAAGTCTTAAAATCAAAATGGCGATGGACAAAATTCCAAACTCTAGGCTTCAAAACTACAGTTAAACAAGCCATTGGGGGACGACGTTGCAGTCTACTATGCCACCAAGCTAACCTCTTCATATTCCAAGGAAGGCACTGAAAGCATGCTGACAACAGTGTCGGGTTGTCAGGGCCTGCTCAGCCTTCTCTATTGGCCTCAACAGAATCACAAATTTAGAGCTATTTTATCTTCTTTTGTTATAATTAAAAGTTATATATATATATATATTAGAATTTACTAGTTTTTCACAAATACACCTACTAGCTTATTTTCTCATTGCACAAGCTCATGTCTTGTCTGTTCCTCAGCTCAGGCCAGCAGCATGGCTGGCTTGACAGCTGGTTAAGTATAGCTCATCCAATCAGATTTCACCTTTTGTTTCTCTATGCAAGAGTAGTCCATTAAACAACATGCTAACAGCTAGCTAGTGTAAATATCTGCTAGCAATATAGACTTTGTCATTCATCACAAGGCCCACATGACCATTAACATGCGCTGTGATTGGTCAGTGAAGCTAGAATCAGTTTATCTACTGTACTAATCAACTCGCGTATGTAACCTGTTGCACTGTTTAATACAAAATGTCAGCATAGGGTCAGAAACATAAATTATTTCATCTAACAGAATAGAGACAGGAAACTTTAGCTTTCTAAATGAACACAGTAATAGTATCTTTCCTGTATAATTTCAATCAGCTCCTGGGAAACCTAGACCTACAGCAGAGTGTTACCTTTTTTTATCAATCATCATTTGCGCTGTGAACAATGTGCAGATATAAAATTAATAATATAATTTAAGAAAATTATTATTTATTTCCTGATTAGGTCAGCATTAAAGCAAAGCCGGTGGTGGACTTACATATTGGACATTTTTAAGGAGTGTTTATGTCACTGTCCGACAGTCTCTGGGTTAGATCCATTATGAGCTCTAAATCAGAGCAGCATACAACAGGGGGGGTGAGTTTCTCTGCGCCGGAGGCCTCAAGGGGTCCAAGGGCCTCGCTCGCTGTCTTTTGTTTCCAACATTCATCCATGCCCATGCACACACACATTTTTGCACGCACACACACACACACACACACACATAGACACACACTCACACCCATATACTCTAAGCTCCCTTCCCAAAATATATTTTGCCTTGCATTTTGTTCCACCTCAAACCCCCTGCCATCGCCAAATCCCCCCACCGCCCGTACAACCACACACACACACTGCCACACCTCTTTGCCGAGCCAATGGTGAATTAGCATTTTTTTCACAGCTTAACTTTTGTTAACCCTCCTTGCCACCACTACCTCCACCTCTCTATCCGCAAGTACATCATTATTCCGCAGCACAGCCCAAAATGACCCCTAAAGAAACTGCTGGGAATGGAGGGGGGTCCTTCACTTCTCATTAAGAGCCAATAGACGCCTCCCACACCCACTCTCCCCATCCCCTACCCTTCCCCATCGGTGGCTCACTATGTCGCTCTAATAGCATGCGCTCATTAGCATGGCGCCCCCGTTCAGTTCCCGCCACGCATTATCAGGCTCTCTTTTTCTGTCGGAGCTGGGCTTTCCATTCACCTACCCTCGCTACTTCTTTACCCCCCAACCCGTTTCACCGGTCTCTCCCACTGGTTGGAGGAAGTCTGCCCCTCTGATTCCATTGCCAAAGCCTGAGAGCTAGCTCAATAAAGACTTGTTGATGAGACATGAAGCCTTCCGAGCTGCACAAGTCACGGTCTCAGTCGATTCCAGCCTCGGCACCTCGGCCGAGGCTTTCAAAAATGAAACATGGTGGAAAAAATATTAGAACTAAAATATTAGTTCAAAATGAAATTCAATAGCTTGCCTTAACAGTAAATACTCCACGCTATTTTGAAGAGTATAGTTTGATTGATCGGGACTGTGAATTAAATTAACCTTGTAGTATTTGACATCGTAAAGTAATAACAGACTATTCTCATTGTTGCATGTCTATGTCTATCTCTATGTTGCATGACATGTTTTTCCATCTAGCTCTTAGTGATTTGTGTGAGGCTTGAATAATATCCCTTAGAAGGATGTTTAACGAGCCTCATCCAAGAACATTTTCAAATTCTCATCTTAACTTTCTCCTACTTTGCTTTTTATTCCGTGGGCTTGTACCTCAAACTTGGAGTAACTGCATAATTGACCACCGTGAATATGATGAATTCCACCTGTATTTTTAAATAAGCGTACATTTATGTGTATGTATGTATGTACATATATATATATATATATATATAATGAATTAATTCATTAATATAATGTAATTGTACAGCACCTTTTTTTTTTTTCCTTTTTTTTTTTACAAACAATACAAAGTGCTTCACAATAAAAAATACATAATAAAATAAGATCCAGAACCCCAAGATGTAAAACAAAGGTGGAACAAAATTGCACGGACAACAAATACCATGATTTACATGTACGGAAAAAATGGCATGTTTTGAGAACAGATTAAAGAGGCTACTTGATTGCCTGCCTTTAGATCTCCAGGCACGGAGTCCCACAACTCCAGCGCCACTTGATCAGATATTGACCAGATATACGAAGGAGCAAGGCCAGTCAAGGCCCTATCAATGAGCAGTAAAATCTTTGAACCAATTGTAAAACTCACAAGTAACCAGGTGTATGTTTTCCCCCACTAGTACCAAAATAAAGTGCATTGCACTGGAAGTCTGGAAGACATACAACATTTTTTTGGAAAAAGAATGACTAGGTGTGCAGATGAATGACCAAATTCTTTTTTTGTTTTTGTTTTTGTGGTCTCAGTTGAGCAAAGCAGGACTGCAGTTCTGACTCAGAAATAACTCCCATGTTACAACTCCAGCGCCACCAAAGTCCACCAAACCCCACTCCCCTGGGGGAAACAGTAGATTATACAAAATGCCGTGTCAAACTGGTTATTGATACCCGGGTTCTTCGCCGTGCATCTTTTCTCTCTGGGTGTCAGAGAGGCCTTTTGTTATCCACCTCACCCCACACCCACTCTCCGTTCCAGATCTGACATGGCTGACCTTAGTGACCCTCTCCTCCCCACCCCCACCCCACTATCACCTCCCCGCCTACACCCCAGCCTGTGACCCCTTCACCAAGCCCCTTCTCTATGACCGCAGCATGATGAGAAACACAGTGAGCAGAGCGAAAGAAGGGGTTGAGTGTGAGTTTTACGTTTGTTTGTTTGTGTGTGTGTGTGTGAGGGGGTCACATCCCGAATCAGTGATGTAAAACAGTGCTATTGTCAGGGTGGCAGGAAGGGGAGAAAAAACCCTGATTAATGCAACGTGGTGTTTGCTTGAGAGATGAAAGGGGAAAAATGGGAGGTGGGCAAGCGACAGGAGGTTCAGAGAGAGAGAGAGAGAGAGAGAGAAGAATCAGGGCATGAGAAGGTTCTCAACACGTTCGAGGGTCTGTTCAATGTCCAGCAGAGGAAATCTTCTGGAAATATTTCACAGCTGACAAGTGTGTGTGTGTGTGTGTGTGTGTGTGTGTGTGTGTGTGTGTGTGTGTGTGTGTGTGTGACAGAAACTGATGAAGTGTAGCGTGTGTGCGTGCATGCGTGCGTGTGTGTAGGTGTGTGTGTTGGGTTGACTGGAAATATGTTATGTAACCTCCTCCACGAGTAAAAAGAGGCGAGGGTCAGACCAAGGGAGGAGATGAAGAAAAAAAGGAGAAAAATGTCATGAGTGAGGAAAAAAAAAGGAAACAACTTTCCTCTCTTCTTCTTCTCTTCTTTTTTCCTGGTGTGAGATGTGTATGAGTATGCAGGACTTTCAGTGGCCTACTCTGCCTTCCCTCATTCATATATCAATAGAGTTTCCTTCTCTCCTGCTCTCTGCATGTTTCTATAAACATCCTGAAACATACTAATCCCATACACACTTCCCCCTCCCTCCCTCCCCCATATTGTCCATTTATTATATAAACTTGATTTTCTCTGAAGTTCATATGGTTGAATGGGATACACATTTGGCCTTTAGCATTACACGTCCTGTCCAAAGCAATTCACTTACATCTCTGCTTGTTGGGGGTTTTGTGTTTCATTTTCACCAATTCAGGACTTGCGTTATGCAACTCCTTCATGATGTGAATGTGTTAAAGTTTCTATGAATAAATATGGGCATTGGGGCTGTTGGCTACAGTTAGACCACAGGTTATTGTCTGCATCAAAATGTGGTTCTGTGTTGAGTAACTGCTCTTGGGTGGCGCCATATAACTGTAACAATAACTAATGTATGTGCAACGCAATGTGTTGATCAAACAGTACGCTGCAATAATGAAACCGGATGATGTCGTTTCGACGTCATTACATAATCTTACATAGTTTGACTCTTTATAAAACAGATTTTGTATTTTATGCTTTTGTTCTTGATTGAAGTTGATATTGCCTATTGCCTAAAGTCATAGAGCTCATGGAAACTTCTTTCTGGAGATGACTGCAATTGTCACATTCTTTCACATTTTTATCAAATTTATAATATATAAAATACACTGATATTGATTATTGATAGCTCATTTTATGCTTAAAATAAAAACATGTATTTTAACGCCACCGCCACCTTTCTGATGTTAAAATGTGGAGTGGCTGCGGTCAATGACTTTTGTATCTTTTAGAAACCAACAATCGGACTGACAATCATTATCCACTTCACGTGGCAGATGGACGCTTTTGCTGAGGGTAAATGAACTTCTCTCTCAAGTGTGGCCATTTGGAACAGCTATACACACTTTGCCTTCCGATCAGTGATAACTCCTTCTCAGCACACTTCAGTGCTGAGGCCCAGAAAGAGGATGCATGGTCATTTTTGTCTTTCTTAGTGTATCCAACATCGGTTGACCCCTGCCAATCCTTTGTGCCAAGCTTAACCAGAAGATATAGATAAAGATGGATGATTATGGGTGCAATGAATGAAGCCACCTAGGTCGCAAATCCCCCGGAGAAAGTGAAAGGAGAGAGAGAAACAAAAAAAATTCCCTTCTTTCCTTTTCACCTCAGCTCCTGCAGGGCTCAAGTGTAAATTCTTGAGGAAAAAAAATCTGTAATGGCTCTCTGCTGAGCTTGTCTTCATTAAAAGAGCCAGTAGAGACGAAAGAAAGCGTAGATGGAATAGAGGGGAGGCGGAGCTGGTTCTCCTAAGCCTCATCAGTGTGTTTATGCTGTAACAGGGTGGAGGAGGATGAGGAGGGCACAAGCCATGTGTGTGTGTGTGTGTGTGTGTGTGTGTGCGTGCGTGCGTGTTCGTGCGCGCGCGTGTGTCTGTCTGTGTGTGTGTTTTTTTATGACTCAGAGCTGTGCTCCACGGCCCATAATTAATGGTCCCTGGTGGAGGTGGGGCTGGACAATAGCAGCCTTTCAGTGGGGCCCCAGTCCCGGACCCTGTCCTGGCCCATCCTGCAGGCACATTGTTGCCCGGCTGTAACTTCTGCCAGCTGGGCCTGGAGGGAAACTTCCACATACTGGGGAACATAGACACCGCGTCCCAGGATCCTGTCTCTGTGTGTGCGTGTGCGTGTGCATGCACTAATGCTTCGTACCAAATTGGATTATGGAGCTAAAAACACACGATTAGAGGAGAGTGCAGATAGAGAGCAAGCGAGAACAAGGACTGAGCAGGGAGATGGAACATAGACACTCTGGTTCATTAGAATGCTTTAGTGTCTTGGAGTGGCAGTGAATTAAAATGTCTTTTAATTATCACAAATACATAAGTATACACTCTGGTGCAACACATTGTGTATCAAGTGTGAATAAAATGCAGCATCATTGTTTTAGTGAGAAATAAAGAGTTTAGATATTTCCTTCTAAAATAAGTTTTGCTGCGCTTTTTCATTTTTTCCCGAAAAACTTTATGACAAACACCAGGGGTCAGTGTTCCTATGAGTAAAGAGAGCGGCAGCTCCACTGTTCACCACAACCCATCATCCATCCCCACACAAGTCTGACTGACTCTTTCCTCTGTCACTGCAGGGCCAAACCAACAGCCATGGCCCTGGCACAGAGAAGCATTTGTCCTGTTGGAAGATGTCCTGCTACGGGACTCCACTCCCCTTTTACAATATCTGTTTTTTAATATTCTTTATTATTTTTCAAATTATGATATTTGTGTCGCCAGCCTATCTTGGAATGCCTTGCAAAAAACAACAGCCTAAAGATAGTGTGAGAAATGATTGTGTCTCTCACCCTCTCAAATTGTTGGTATGGCTGCATGGCTGGAAACGTGCATCTGGTTTTGTCTGCGTTTCCACACTTAGTGTACATTTAAGACTGATCAAGCATGTCTGTGCATGCTTTGTGTGTGTAATCACAACTGCATCCACTTTGGCCTGCCTATATTTATAAATGACCAATTCATGACAACCACCACCAGTTTGGTGACTGACAGGATTGAAATTCATCAGTTTATGTGGAGGTAAGCCAATAATTATCTTAGGTGTATATATTATATCTTAAACTATGTTGTGTAATGGGGAAAGTCCTGTTATGTCACATCACGGCAATTCATATTGCAGTACGTCATGCTACAGTCTGCTATGTTATGCCATGTTGCTGTAAGTATGTATGTAATGTGTTGTGCATGTATATGCTTTGTTCCTACAGTATATAATGACATATCATGTCAGTTTAGTTTGTTATGTTACCATAGAAGAAGACATATCATGTCATTTTATGTTACAGTATGTCATGGAATATGTAATGTGATGTAATAGGTTGTCATGTTACGGTACTTTACATCATATCATGTTATGTTACAGTGAGCTATCTCATGTCATATTTGGTCATGTTACCCTACGTTACAATATGACATTTAGTCATGAAATATTAAGTCATGTCATGGTATGTCATAGTGTGTTAGGTCATGACATCCTTGGTCATGTTATCATGTTATACGACAGTGTGTTATGTCATGTTTTGTCGTGTCATGTTGTGCCATGGCATGTAACGGTACATTATGTCCTTTCATGCTACGTTATTACAGTATGTCATGGCATGTGATGTCAAGTCACATGATGTCTCTTCATGTCATACCACACCATGTTAGAGTTTATTTACTGTTACTGTTACATTATGTCAGGTTATGTTATCATGGACAAATTCTCTCATGGTAGTTCGAGCATTCCCTCTCTGCCATTGCTAAAACATTCAGATGCAGTGGATAGGAATTACCTAGTCCGACAGGGGAAACAGGGTGGGACCTTTATTCTGCTCTGTGGAAGCCTTAATCCCATTACTGTGCGAGGGAGCAAGAGCCCCTAGCAAGAGCTCTATCTAGGCTGCCCGCAGCCTGGCGACAAAGCTCACTGTTGGCCTTTGAAGTGGGAGCTGACGTAAAGGGAACCTTGTTTAGTGTCCTGGAGGCATAAAAGCAGCAGTTACAGACCAGCGGTTATTTTTGTGTAAGGATAGGAGCATTTCCACAGGGAACTCACATTGGATCATTTATAAATTTTGAAAATCCAGCGGCTAGAAAATAAATTGTCATACAGTGTATACACGTCTCAAATGAATACACTGTACTTTTGAGTTTCAAAATTGAACATAAAATATTTTCACATTTTACAACCAAATCAAATTAATTTAAGAATGTTTTTACAATGTTACATCGAATTAAATTACATCATCATAGTATCACAGCTGTCCCCTACTTATTCCAAGTCACTTAGTGAAAAGAAGTCAAATCTAACCTCATCTATCTATCTCAACCGTGTCATTATCACACTTAATATAACCTGTTAGAAAACAGTATTTCCATTGGGTGTAAGTTCAATCCTACCCGAATACTTTTCTGTTTTTATAGGAAATAGTAGTCATAACATATCTTGGATCCAGCCCAGTGTATTGTTTGTTTCTGTTTCCACTCACATGCGCTGTGTAACCACACAGCCATTTTAATTTCCTCTCCCATGCTGCTGGTGTGTTAGGGTATGCTTCTGTTCTTACTATTATTTCTTCTTTGATGTGTCTGAATCCATGCTTATATTATTTGTTATTGGTCACAACAGCAAGGAGTTGTTTTAGTCTCATAGACACAATCAATCCCACTAATTTATGTACCTCACTGTCAACTGAAGCTGTGTTGGTCTCCAGCCAGCCAGTCTGCACTGGGAAGTATGTGTGTCTGTGTGTGTGCGTGTGCGTGTGCGTGTGCGTGTGTGTGTGTGTGTCTACAGGCCTGCCTTCTTATTTCATATATATATAGATATCCTTTATGTAAATGTGTCACCTATCTGTTCATGTGAGGATGTGTTGGTTGATTTGCAAAAGGGTTTGTCTTGTGGGCAACAGGCCTCGACCCATTACATTACATTTAGCTGACGCTTTTATCCAGGGTTAAGTGTCTTGCTCAAAGACACAACTCATCACCCAAATCAATCAGATTATATTTATTTAAATGTGCCTGGTGGCAGTAGTATACAAATATATATATATATATATATATATATATATATATATATATATATATATATATATATATATATATATGAGGATGTATGTACTGTATGCACGTATGTAGCATGAACTATACATGTGTATATTTATGTATGTGTTTAGATTACCATATAACAAGGAGTTTGAATATGTGTATGGGCAGATCAGTATTTATCAGTAAGGGGTCGTCACGGCCAGCTAAGCCTTCCCTGTTGACCGAAACAGAATCACAAAGTAATAGCTATTTCATTATTTATTTATTTTTTTAGCTCTTATTAGCTTATTTTCTCATTGACCAGCTCCTGTCTCCTGTCTGTTACTCCCGCCTTGCTTCTCCTGGGGCCAGCTTGGTGCTCTGCCGTAAAATGCTTTTTGAACACTCTTCATCCAATCATATCTCACCTCTGTATGTATCTCTGTATGTCTCTCTCTCTCTTCTTTCTCTCTTGTCTTTCTTCGCTGGTTAAACAGTGATGGCCAGCCAGCTGGTACTGTGTGATTCCTCACAGAAACACGATAGACCCTGCACAGTGCACACAGTACTCCGGTACTTTAGGTGGCACTGTTTGCACCTAGTCAAGTTGGTTGGTTTGTGACTTTCAACAAAGAAGAAGAAGAAGAAGAAGAAGAAGAAGAAGAAGAAGCTTGGCATAGAAGCTGGGAGACTATTCCCTGTGGACTCTGTGTAACACTTGGACATACTGGCGATATACATCTAATCCTGCTTGTGAGACACGCGCGATGGAAACTGGAAAGTAGGTCTGCGTAGCTCGCTGCTAGCTCTCAAACTAACTGGTATGTATGTGTTATTCATAATCAGAAATTCATTCAATGAAGCAGTATTCTTATCATGAGTGAGGTGTTCAATGTATGGCGAACTTTCACTAAACCTGCTTAGGACCAAGTTAGGAGATTTCAATGTGTTGCTGTGGTGATTTTTCTAAACTTGCTTCGAGGAATGGAAAAGCATGATGTACGTCATCTTATCCTAAAAATTATCCAGCTAAATCAGTAGGCCAGCTATGAGGAATAGGGTCCTGGTCCCTCAAAGAATTGGATTACACTCTGCTTGCGCAACAGATGTGTGTGGCTGAATTGATTTGAGTCCACGGTTGCAGACCTCAGGCCATGCCAAGTGTTTAGACAGATGCTAATTTTGCATAATGTGTACATGCTAGATACCACAAATGCACAAGCTTTTATTTTCTTCTTTTGAAATCAAAGTGGAGTTCAGGCAGTCAAGGAGACACACACACATATAAACTGTATATATTAAGGCGTATGTGCAGTCCAGTATGCAGTATGCATGCAGTCCACAAACCAATTGGTTTTTTGGACCTATATCACTAATCAGCAGTTCAGATAGTCACCTCCGTTCCCTGGTTGCAAAGCTCCAAGATGGCGAGAGCCAGGATCCAAGTTTGCGATGGTCCAAATCCAAGATAACGATGGCCAAAATGCAGAATTCGATGCTTTAAAATGTAAGTCCACAAACCAATGGGGAACGTAACAATGATAGCGTAAAAGGAGGAATGGGCTCAGCAGGTATTAATGGAAATGCAGGAAGTGGCACAGGTGTGATACCTGCTCAGAAAATTCTGCTTGGTAGCTTCAATTCAGAACATCTCAATACGCCCACATGTGCTAATTTCTGCATGTGACCCTGCATCCATTCTCAAGCCCATGCAACCTCACATACAGCGTGTGCTTGGTTCTAATTGTCTGTCCTGTCTGCTCACATTAGTGGCCTGTTTGTTCCACAGGCCCGGTGTTTGTCCTGGGCCCCCTCATAAGGGCAAGCCCAGCCCAAGATGGGGGAAAGGTTGCGGGAGAGGGACGCCGAGGAAGGATATTGGTGGTGTGTGTGTATGAGAGAGAGAGGGGGTCTTGCCATGGTTTCTGGCCATTAATGGGATCAGAGGGGAGTGACGGCATAAGGGGGACAAGGTCAAGCTGAGGTGCTGCCAACTCTGGTTAACCACAAATGGACCAGACTACATTGGGACAGGTGCTCTCTCACGCCATCGCTCCCATTCTCCTTTTACCCCACTTTCTATCTCAACCCGGCCCCTTCATTTCCCCCTGATTTTTCTCTCATTTTATTGTCCTTTTATTTTATTTATTCTTTATTGTCAGAGCAACACATTTCAAGCTTTTCAGGTGGCCTTCATTGGGGCCATGTCAAATTTTACAAAACAGCCTGAAGATTAGTGCTGAATTGTGTTGTATTTTTCAGCTTCAGTCAGATGACAACAATTTCCACCCCCAATTAGAACTATTGGCCTCTTACTTTTTTTGTTTTGAGGTCATTTCTGGATTCCTATTTGAACAGTTTGAATTCAATTCAGTTTATTTTGTAAAACCCAAAATCACAAATACAAATTTGCATTGAAGGGCTTTACAATCTGTACACATAAGACATTACTGTCCATGAACATTATATGTGGTGAGAAGAACAAACAATGCAAAGCTGAGAGCAGCACATTCAAGGTAAGTAGTAAAAACCATAATCATTTTGCTAAATGTGTACAGCGCTGAGCAGCTTTTAACTGATTTTAACCATGAACTTATGTTTACAATGTTTACCGAGGTAATAAATCAAAAGAGAAGTAGGCTCATTTTCTCATCGACTTCTTTTGCAACCAGAGTAGTCGCACCCTGATGAGCGTTAGAAAGGTTAAAAGTTTAAGGCACTTCCGCATTGGCTTTACTTTTCAGAGCCGGAGGTTGCCGCCTGATTGGTGGTAGTGCCGACCAACAAGTCAAAATATTGTCTCATTGAGGCAGCCAGTAGAAAGAATGCCAGTTTAAGGTCCTTTTTACACAACTGATTGCAGCACTTAAGAACTCATCACCTCCCATCTACATATAAATATAATCTGATATGTTCAGTACAAATTTAATTTAATTTGAATTACTTTCCCTTCGGTATTGAAGAGGGGACATGGAGTACATGGGAGGACAAGCCTGTCAATCTTTAATGCATCGAATGGCCTTTAGCCATTTTAGCCGTTTTTTAAAAATTGTCGCAAGACTGAATTTGAGCGTGTACTTTCCCATGTCAGATAGCAGAGTGACTTCAGGGTGGTTGTGAAAGATGATTCCTACCATGCATCTCTCTCTTTGTGCGCCGTGTTTCCTGAGGCTGCTTGTGGGTGCACTCAGCGTGTGAACGCCCAGCAGTTGCTTATGTTCGGCCAACACCATCGGCGACAACATCAACAATTGTGAGTCACAGGATTCATACGGTCGCGTCGACATGAGACGAGAAGAAGCGAAAGAGAGACAGAGATGTAGCGTGTATGCTGAAGAGGAAGCCACCGTGGTGAGATAAAGAGCTACCTGTGGCTGCAAGTGCATTGCAGGGTTGGTTGAGGAAAACCGCAGTGTGCGTAAGAGAGCGGACAGGTACACAGGCGCAGTATGCTGACGTGAGGGTGATCAGATAATATGATTAGCACACTAGCTGTCTTGTACACATGGTCACACGCAATCCAACTTACACATGAACGGACCAAAAATATGTATGAAAGCATGTTTGCACACCATACACGTCGCCAGATGAGTTGAGACAAGACATGTGATTGTGCATGACATTTATGCTTCTATACATTTCCTTCCCTCTATGAAAGTTTGCACGTGTGTGTGGGGGTGTATGTGTGACTGTTATCCCTTCTTGTTTGTGTGTGTATGTGTTTTTGCATGTGTCTTTGCTAAAGGGTAGCAATTGGTACATGATGTTTTTGGCTGCTTTGCATAAACATGTGACTTCAGAGTAGGTGTCTTTGTTGGCTGTGAGCCACCAAGATTGCCTCTGACTGAAGCTGTAAATGGCATTTCACTGGTCATCACATTAAGATCAGTGTCCATGTTATAAAAGATTGCTTCTTAGCCTGCGAAACAAAACCATTTCCATTCATCAAACACCAATGCTTAGTCATGTGCCCTACACTTCAAGCTAGGGAACTCTAAGTTTCCCTCTCGAGTCAGTTTGGGATGTGTCAGGGATGTCCATCAGTATCAATCCTTTTAAAATAGACTTACAACGTATGTTTACTTAGTGTTTAGGTTTACTTACGCAACAAAACCACTTGGTTAGGTCGTGGTTTATCAGTATTAAAGTTACTCTATTAAGCCTGACGCACCCAATAATGGGGCCAAATACCAAAGCCACTGATGTGACTTAGCAAAATAAACTGAAAAGTCTAGCCTTACAAGAGCATACAAGTCCATTTGACGTGTTTATAACCCAATTCAACCATATATCTTAACATAAAAAATGAATATGACTTTGAGGACTCAAAATTGACTCGAGAGAGCTCCCCAAGTTACTGAAATATACATTTTTATATCCATAGCTTGATGTCACAAATGAAATGCACGCCTATCTGGAAAGCTTAAGACCCACGGAATCCGCCAATTGCGCCAAAACTGCTGTCAGACAAAGCCTTAGCAAAGTATCAACCACATTGTATTTTTTTCCTGTCCAAAAACTGAAATATGACTTAAATAGATTAAACAATACTTGAATGGTACGTATGTACTGGTGCATCTGCATTTATTTATTTATTTATTTTAAATTGAATTCATTTTATTTATTTTAATCCTGTGATTTTATTGTTAGGGGACTTTTATGCAGTGCGGTGTCGTCTTTTTTCCCAAGCCCCGATGTTGTTGGTGTTGGCCCACCACCATCACCAGCCCGATTACATTTTATGCTTCACAGAACACATTAAATTGACACTTCAACTTGATTTTTGGAATTCATTGACTGACTTTTATACTACTCGCGATCTGTATTCACACTCATGGTTTGGATGTTTCTTGCAGGTTTTCAGAGTTTTTTGACGATTTGAGGACATTCTGCCTTGATTTTAATCCAGAACACCGGCACTCCGGCAGACTTGAATAGTACGTTCAAGTTTCATTTTTGGTCAATTGGTCAATGGAGCTAGTATCTCAAACCTAGAATCTAGAATCTCAAGATTTACAGACGACCCCTTTCCGACAGAGAGTTATGTGCGTCTGGTGAATGAAATGCTGATTATGCTATTGCTTTTTTTGTTTTGTTTTTGTCCTATTTAATCATAAACAAGCCACAGCACTGTAGTTGCTGCTGCACTGGCTGCTGGTGCTTCTCTCCGCGGCCTCTCCCCGCGCCAAGGTGCACTGCTGTCACCGGGCTTCAGGGGTCTGCAGCGATGTCGGCGGGTGATTCGCTCTGGTGGTTGAAGTGGCTTCGTGGGTCGGTCAACAGGAGCGTCTAACTTCCCCCCCATGTTTGTGGTGGTGCCTTGTAGCTGCGCGGGTCAGGTGTCTGTCACACATGTATGAACGCGCCGTGTATTGAGTGGGTTGATTTGTGACAGTAACTCCAGGGACACTTTTTTCCCCCAATCCGGCTTTAGCGAGGGGTAAACAAGTTTTAACTAAAAGATAAAATGAGTCAATGTTGGCTTGGTTTGAGTCGGGACAACCGTGTCTCAGTATCAGACGCAGAGTGGCCACTCACCAAGTATTTGTTTGCTGTGAAAACAGGTTGATGAAACTGCCGTATAAAGTCATCTGGGGCTCTTTCAAAGTCTGATGACGTAATGTTATGTTATTGTTAATCTTATTGTTAATGTTATTTTAGTTCACAAACTGGGTGGCCAGGCAGTGAGCATCAAGATACATTTGAAATGAAGTTGCATTGTGGGAAGTGGGAAGCATCTCACGTCTCATCCATACAGTGCCTGAATGAGTCATTCCAGCCTTGTACAGACTGTCCTCATTCATAACAGCCATCCAACCAGCGGCCCAGTAAGGGTCCAATAGCAGTCGGTAATAGATCGTCGCTGTGTTTTTTACTCGGGGAGCAAAGGGCAACTTGATGGGGATTTTAAGTCCGTCTGGTCTTTTTTTGCCCTCACATGTACACGTTCCTGTTGTGTAATTGATTTGTGCATTGCCCAGACGACACCACAGACACATCATGTACACCAAACACAGTGACGCAGAGAGAAAACAAAATTGACATACACACGCACAGACAGGGACGTAAACACACCTGGGAACGAATACACAGTCCGCAGACACACAATTCTGAGTGATCTCTCTGCCTTGCCAATGCAGGTACAGGAAACGGGCCTGCATTTTTAGTGTTTTGTGCAAACAGTGTGGTTTTGTACGCGGCGCAGTATTAGCACAATCTCTCAAATCCAATGTGGGCCCACGTGTGTGTCTGTGTGTGTCTGTGGTTGTGCATGTGCTCACTGTGTTCTTTTCCACATCATCTGTCAGGTGAAGAGCGCGTGCAGCGGGTGTGCACTGCAGTGTGTGTTTTCTGAATGCTCTGTCGAGGCCGTGCGCACCCTTCCTGCTGCACCACATCACTGAGTTGCCGGCGTTCGTGTGTGTGTGTGTGTGTGTGTGTCTTCAACTGTGCACCATCACGGAGGCTTCCAGTCATTCTGCTCGGCAGCCAGACCTACCGACACAAAAGAACTCAATGTTCTTATATTATCGAAAGCCATCTTCATCTCTTTCTCTTTCCCCTTTTGAAAAAATGTTTACAACAGTATTTGTGTACATTTCCTGAACAAACAGACTGAGAGGAACAACACATTGATTGTTTTACATGTTATGGAATAATTATCCTATGTTTCTGTGTGCCACTCAATAATGAATAATAATGGCATCAAATGTCAGGTTTTGTATAGTTTCTTCGAAGGATTCATGTGATGTTCTATCTCGAATTAAGAATTATCATTTGATATTTCCAATTTATTTAACAACTATTTGAGTTCCTTTAGCGATGGGATGCTGAGACTTTCTCTCTCTCTGTCTTTGCTTCTTTTTTCCGTCACCCCTGTCACTCTATCTTTCTTGCACATACAGCAGAGCAGGCTGCACAGGCGCTGCTGCTGCAGAGAAACCCAACCGGACATGTTTTGAGGAGGTTTCCTCCTGCGACCAAAACACCACAGTTGATTTGCACAAGCTATTGGGCGACGGTGACGGGAGGGCACGTGATTTACTTTGAAAAAGAGAGAGAATAAAAAAGTTCACAGTTTCCTATGTATATTTCACATAAACACCCTGCGCTGCAGATCACGGAGGCGCTGAAACCACCGTTTTGAATATCGGCGCACAGGGCGAAAACATCCTCAACCGACTCCAACGCTTACAGTAATTCATTATTCGGAACAGCCGGGGTTGAGTCAGTCATTAATGGGAAATCATCAGCTATTCATCTCACAGAGATCAGAAATGGGTTCAGATGTTGCTGTTACAGGGGCCTGGGATTGTGCATACTGGCACTTGGGGCGCTCTGCACACTGTCATTAAGTCCACCTGCTGCATAATTTTTAATGAAAGTTGGCTTGGAGATGGAACAACACCTACTTTAGTTTGTCATAGGCCTCGAGGCAGCGTCGACAAGTATGACCGTCACAGTACCTTGGAATATAGCTACACAACATGCAGCATTGAATTTGATGAATTAAAAGCTTGTTAAAAATTAAATTATACGTGAATTAGCTTGCGCACCACACGATCCCTCCGCCTAAGTGCCAGCTCCAAAGACGGAACGTCATGGGCCAGCAACACAAAATCCGTAGCGGCCGACCGTACCAGTGTAAGCGGCGTGGGTGTATCAGCAGGAATAAAACACTCCAACGCGTTCTGGGTTTTCCTCATAACTTTAGTTAAACTCCATATTCCAGCCGCACCCCCAAGTCTTCGTTTATTTTTTTAAAAGCCACTACTTTGGGTTTGGCACACCTCCAGCTTGCACAAGACGTCATTTACCCAAAACAGCGGCGTCAGGCAGCAGGCGCACTTGACAACAGCAAGCTGCTGTCTTTGGGTAGTAGCACAACAAGACGTTACGAAAAAAGATTTTAATGTTTTCCCCCAAAAGGTGGTCAGGAATTAAAGAGGTATGGGAATAGAAATTATTTTAAAATGTATAATTTTGAAAAGAGTGTTGCAGCTGCTAGTTGATGTTACATGAGAAAAAACTTTCTGTTATTATTAGCATCTGTCTGTAAATGCAAGTGTCGTGTGTGAGAATTGTGTACCTAAAAATAATTATTCTGGAGGGGAAAGTAGTTAATGTTAGGGTATAACGTCAAACCATCTTGTTTATTTTCTTTTTCATGGAATGCTTCAATTCAATTCAGTCGAGAACAGCAGGTACCTGTAGGGTATGTGAAGAGTGTTTCTATGCCTAAAATTTCGGCGCACGCGTGCATCTGCTTCACTTTTCAAAGCTAAGCGGATGTGTGAAAATCCTAGAGAGGCCTCTGCTCGTCACAGTCAGTGCGTTTACATGATGGTATCAATTTGAATTTTGCTTTAGTCGGACTACGCTCTCTTTCGGGGCAACTGCTATTATCCTAATATACATGGCAGTGAATAAATCAAATCATTGGCCGAAAGCATGTCATATCCGATACGCTACGTGGCGCTTCATTACGAGTGGTGATACAGCCATCTCCGCTGGACCTCTTCACGCTTCATAATGGAGAGAACCATTCGGTGGTTGTTGGGGAGCTAGCGGAGAGCAAACAGGGAACTAGCAGCAGCGCTAGCTGGCTACAGCACGGAGCTCGCGGAGACACCCACCGAAGGTAGTATCGGCTTGTAACCCAACTTTTACGTTTGTTTGTTTCTGCCGGCCGGCTCCCGGCAGTGACAACTCTACTTCAGGGTCACGACCTGGGAGGGAAGGAGGGAGGACGGCGGCGGCAGGATCTCGAGCATGCGCAAAAGTGCATAGTCCAGTTCCTAATCCAATTCACCGTTTACATGCCACGATGTCCGATTTATCAACCGAGTCGGATTGAGTTATCCAGGGGTGTGATTATCGAATCGTAGTCGGACCACAATTATTCGAACAAAGGTTTTTACATGAAAGGGATCATTCTAATTCAGTCCGATTAAGCCAGTAATTTGAATGCATGTAACCACAGTCATTGTATGAAAGCACAGTGATGTCGCCAGACAAATCATTAACCCCATGTGTAATTTCAGAGCCTTAACATTTTTTAATTTCACTCCTTAATATTACCTATTTATCGTTCCCTAAACTAGAAACTCAAAGGACAAGCTAGCCTTTCAATCATAGATGATCTGCAAATGTTAGTTAAAAAAAGCCATCTTCTGCAGAAGGTTTGAAATTTACCTTTCACCTAATTTCCCCTCTTCATTCCTTTATAGAGCTATCATTCCCTAACACTATTCCCTTTCCACCAGAAAGAAAGACCCAGCATTGCACCCAGTGTGCGGGCATATTGATTTTTACACCACCACCAAGACCACAACCTCCTTCTCAGTCCCTTAATGGACCCCTAGGCAGAGTTCCCTTTATGAACTTGGCAATCATCTTTTCTTTTCTTTTCTTTTTCTTTCTTTTTTTGCAGTCTTCTAGATGAATAGGATAGGTAGGAGAAAAAAAGAACGAAGGGCAGTAGAAAAGAAAAAGTGACAGAACAAAAGAGGTGAGCAGGGGGTCCTGAGATGGAGGCAGGAGGAGGCGGAGTTCTCATCTCCTTCCCTCCTTCAACAAGGCTGTTTCTCCTCACTCCGCCTTTGATGTGCAACCGTAGAACGAGATTCTGTCAAATGTACTGGTGGGGAAGAGTGTGTGTGTGTGTGTGTGGGGCGGGGGGGGGGGGGCTAGGGGGCGTGAAGAAGCAAACTTGATGGGCTACGGAAGTACAGATAAAAAGAGGCACGGCTGGATTGATGGGAATGATGAGGGCTTCCTCTGCCCCGCAACAATAACAAACCATAAATACACACACACACACACAGACTCACACACATAGGGAACTTTTTTCTTGTCTTAGCCACACACACTGACACACTGCAGAAGTGCACACATACAGTACTTGCATGCAGACAAACACACGCCTCCAGATTCCCCTTCTGTCACACACGCACACACACACACACACACACACACACACACACACACACACACACACACAGCTCCCTGGTGTTGTTGTCAGTCACACTGGGCTTGTAAAAAGCCCCTCTGTTCGGGCGCCGCCCCTCATTCTGCGCTAATGGTCAGGTGCTTCTGTTCGTACCCACAGAAATCAATCACCAGTCTGTTAGTTGTCTCGCTTCCTGAATGGTGTGCTTGTGTGTGTGTCTTTTTTCTCCTTTTGACCACATATCTGTAGGTGAGTTATTGCAAAGCCGATAACTCTTAGAAAAGAAAGTGCTGTCTGCAAAGAAATGAGTCACTGTAGTTTAAACAGTTTGTCACACAGCTCATTGTTCCTCACCTCACTATCGTGCAGATTCAAAACGTTTGTCTCAGACAGATGAGTGAGTCACTATCTTCAATCTACAGATAGATTTGCGTTGACCTATTTGTCAAGTTTTTTCTGTGTAATTAGTTAAAAGGCCAACCAATGAAATAACAACCCAAATATGTTAATCTTTGCTGTGTTCGAAGAAAATACAAACTTTTTTTTAAAGACACTAAGATGTGCAAATTACTGGGAAACACCTTTGCTCGGTCCATATGCAAAGGTAGGACGTTGATATAGCATTTTAGTATCTACGTAGAGTTTTATTTATTTTCCCACTGTATCAGCACCCAGGCTACATTAGTTATTATTGGACAGGAATTGTTGTTACAGTAGACATACAATTGACATTTTAGCTCATTTGGCATCACAAACTCTTATGTTATGACTACTTAACTTTTATTTTCATGGCATAATTGCGCCACCTTAACACATTATTTTGACTTTTCTAAAGAAAAATAAGCTATTGGGACCCACTTCTGGACTACATGACTTGGTCAGATGGATGTTTTTGGCCTAATGTCCAGGCTGGCACATGGACACTGCCAGGTGCCCACTGCTAAGGGCCAGACACCACTGTTAAGCCCTGCTACCTTTCACTCTCTTTAATGGGTGGTGGTGTGAATGCCTGATGGCACCGAGACTAGCCTTTGGTGGGCAGCAAGCCTGGATGAACAGAACTCTTCTGAAAGAGAAAGGATAAAGAGAGAGTTATAAAACGAAAGGCCGACACCGATAAGCACCACTCCAACATAGAGAGAAGGCAGAGAATCACCAAAACAAGTTACACACACACACACACACACACACACACACACACACACACACACACACACACACACACACACACACACACACACACACACACACACACACACTCTCATCAGCCTGCCAGCCCCCAACATTTACATTAGAAGAGGAAGGACACAGTGGGCCTGTGGAGGAATAGTGGGATGGGGAGGAGAGGTTGGACACGCTATTGGGAGGTTGTAAACACTGTAAGACAGTATCTCCATGGAAGCCTGCACACTGCTCTAAGGCATCTCATCCCCCCCCCCTTCATTCTGCCGACAGCCTCCCCACAACCCCACACCCAGCCTCTCCAAAGCAAAGTACCCTGACCACAGGGCCCCAAATCGGCCCCTCGCCTCGCCTGCCAGCCTGGCTGTCCGGCACAGCAGATGTGCACAGAGGAGAGTGGCCTTGGATGACTGGATCCCCTGGGCTTTACAGAGGGCGAGGGAGGAGGAAAGACGATGAGAGTGGCCTTGACAGAGGGCTTGTGTGACCAAGGTCCTATGTTTAGGGAGAGATTTTGTTTATTGTCGGTGCCCCTGTGGGTTCATACATATACAAGCGCGTGTTTGGATGTGTTTCCATGACATGAGCTCCATATGATTCGTTTAGATAATCCTTGTCCTATAGCCTAATACAGTGCTGCAGGAATGAGTCCAAAAACCCAGAAATGAGTCAGACTTTTTGCATTTCCAGTTCTCTTGTCTCAAAGTCAAGAGGTTCTTTGAATTGGTTTTTGGTTGGCTGTCTCAAAAAGTTCTGTGGTAAATACACACTTAGAAACTAATGGCTAATATTAAACTGTGAGAGTAAATAGCCCTCTTGTGAATTTTGAGTCTTTCATGTGTTAAAAGGCGGTTGCTCACAATTGGCTGTCATCACGCCAACTTTTCTACTTCTAGAGAAAGGCATAAAAGTGATGTTTATGAAACCTTTAAGTTTATGAATCTGTTTATTGCTCTTGTTTTCTTCAATAATCAAAAATACAATGAAAAAATTCCATTGGCCCTTTGTCGAGGGAAAGTAAACTTCTGTGGTTGGTCCTCAAAAATACGTTAACCCTGCATCTGTCTATAGCCTAAAATCCCATGTTATTATTAGTAAATGATAAATGCTTCTACTTTTCCACCAGTTACATTGTGGTATGCAGATGATAAACAATTGAAATTCAATTCAATTTTGAATAGCCCAAAATCGCAAATTACAAATTTGCCCCACAGGACTCAACAAACTGTACACTTACGACATCCTCTGAGAGGTATCTTACATCGGTTCGGGAGAAACGGTGAGTAAAAAGGAATAAACCTTCGGTAGAACAACAGCAGAGGATGGACAGATTAGATGTCATGTGTACAGAATGAGCAACATAAGAGCTACAACAAATTCAATGGCTATGCCAGAAATTATTCATATAATGAGAATACTAAGCATTATGAATAAGTAGCGTGTCAGGCAGGACCAGGGTCCAGATAAAACCATGATCCATGTAAAACTGAGGCGAGAAAGCCTCAAAGAACTCCGGAAAAGAAGCAAAGTTGGTAATGTGCATTAATGAATACAGAAGGAAATAGAGAAGGGTGGGCTGTCAGATTGTTTCGAAAGCTTGGACAGTTACGCTGGCAAAACTTCACGTAATTGCTATATGTGGACTCATTATATCTTAGGTGTTAAGCACCCAGTTTTCTGTGTGTGATCAGAGGCCATACAGCAAGCTATACAGCCCTTGAACTGCACCCTGCTTCTCTGTAAAGGAAGAATGTGAGGATGTAGAGGAAGAGGAGGAGGAAAACAGGTGGGCTTAAATGCTGTTCTGGCTCAACTGAGCCTTCTTTGAGCCGGTGTTCCCATTATACAGCCGCTATTATGTGACCCTCTGTAGCCAAACCACTACAAGGAAGTTCCCATACAGACAGGACGGGAAGGACAGACAAACTGAGAGACGCTCATTGACAGCATAACAGAGGGGAGGACTTGTTCTTTATTTTACCTTTTACATTTTAAGACATTTTATTTTGTTTTAGGATTTTTCAAAAATAATTCTAAAAAATTAAATCAAAGTTCACACCAACCTTTTCCACATGAAAGGCTTGTAATGGCTCACTTCAACATATCTTAGTAGGATGGATTGTTCTTTCCTCTCTTGTTTCTTAACCATATTTATTTTACGGGGGTTGGCAAAGACACATGGGATGGACTTGCTGCTAGATGGATGGATGCTCTGTATAACAGATTCCCATTCACTAGCTCTGTATAAAGGCCTTTTATTGGAAACTCTGTTCGTTAGCCCTCTCACCTCCTGTATTCGCCACTTCCCTCCTGGAGAGAGAGAGAGAGGGAATGGGAAGCAGTTGAAAGATACACATGAGGTGGGAGCGGGAAGAGAAGTAAAATGGTCGAGGAAAGAAAAGAAAAAACAAAAGACAGAGTTAGAGAGTAAAGAGGGAGATTGAATGCTCAGAGGGAGTAAAAGAGAAAGTGAGAGAGTGTTTTTGACAGAGCCGGAGTGGGCAGTGCCTGCCAGGCGCTGAGAAATTCATGGTCGATTTGTCCTTGTTTGAGGCCGCTTTGCAATAAAAAAAAATAAAAAAAGGAGCTGAAGGGGAGAAGGGGCTTGCCCGGGTTTGGGGCAAGCAACAGATTGCAGATGCCTCTATTGGAGAGGGCTCCTTGTGAAAAATGTAGGTCCCCCTCTCGGGAGTCCCGAGCCACCCTTTAGAGAAAAGAGCCCTTCTCTACTGTAAAGGAGCGCTCGGGACATTGTGGGGCTTGTCAATGGCTCTCGGCTGGGGCACTGAGAGAATACAAGGAGGCCCAGTGTTCAGCGTCTGCAGCTCCTTCTATAGAGGCCAGAACTGTAATGGGGGGCCCCAGGGCTCTACGGGGAGTTTAGAGGGCCCAGTTTCAATGGCGACCAAGTCTTTTTAACTGGTACATTGTGCGACTCTCTCCCTCTGTCCGAGAAATGGGGAGAGGGAAATTCCTCTGCAGATCAAACAGAATGTCTTCATTTCCAAATGAACGTGTGATGGACAAGATTCAGAGGGACACAGTTTGAAACATCGAGGGGGTATTGTTAGTAGAAAGAGGCAGGGGGTTAGGTAGGTGGGCGCATGCACGACCAGATTCATGTGTGCTAGCCCATCGCAGGTGAGATTAGAGCCTATCACGGCGAGTTAAAGCACCTGTCAATCAACGCAGTGGAGCACTGGACCCGGGGCAACCTCCAACTGTTTTCCAGTGTGTGTGTGTGTAGTCTGTGTGCTTATTCTGTGTCACTGTGTTAGCTAAGGTCAGTCATGAGTTGTTACTATTCTGTTTTCCCATGAAATCATTATCGTAAAGCATATTTGTATTTTTACAACACAGTATAATCCCTTATGGCATCCCAGATATACACACACCAGCATAAAAAGCGTTTCAGTCATTCGTGACTTGGTTACCCGCAATTTAGAAAAGACAAACTTTACACAGTCACCATGACCACTGCAGAATGCTGTAGAAAATGTAGCTGATAAATAAAGTGCCGTCCAATGGCGTGGCCTTAGGATTTACCCTAACCTCAAACATCTGAAAATACAATGGGAGCTCAGGTCTTTTTATATCTCCGTATGTCCAACTCTTCTATCTGTCATAGAGAGGCTATTTCACATGTGTAAAATAGCTTGAGGATAATTCTGGTTTACTCCAATTTGGTGTTATTTTCATAGATGTGGTTATTGAATATGATAACATTCCATTTCTGTGGAATAGTATGGTAAAGGTATGGTTACCCAAAGTTTAATAAGTTATGGGCAATTTCAATGGACAGTTTTGGAAATAATTGCACCATTCTGCCATTCTCTGTATGTCACGTTTTAATTTTAATGAGCACTGCACTATTCCCTAAAACACAGCAATTATGTTGGGTCGAACAAATCTACAAATATATATATATATTATTAATATAAATATAACAAATATATCATAACGAAAAGAAATGATGGCCGGTTTTACAAGAAGAGAATCCAAGATATAAAAAAAACTTCAAACTGAAAATCAACAAACATTAGCTTTACTGTGATAATTAAATTTTTGCTCTGAAGTTACACTTGACACACAACTATACTTTTCAAGCTTTTGGGAATTGTTGTGAATTCTGAATTAAACATGTACACACACTGAATCCCCAATTGAAACAGTCATTAGCCATGAACTCCCCAACTGAAAGTAGGTCACCCTGCAGAACTCCCTCATCTCGCCAGCTGCCCGTCATGTGTGTATGTGTGTGAGTGTGTGTGGGCTCTATCTATGCATGTGACAGAGATATAGCGACATGAGAGAGCGTGACACCTCTGACTGCAGGGTTCCTCCAATTGTTAGGCAGGAAGCCCGCTTCGACTCAAGATAAAAGGAAACGAGCAAAAAAACAAAGGGAATACAGGGAGGGAGGGAGGGAGGGAGAGAGGGAGAGAGGGAGGGCAGGGAGTACACAGAGATGCTTGCTCACTAGTACAAAGGTGAAGGTGGTGGACCAACCGAGCACATGAGCAACAACAAGAATAACAACAGCGTGGTGAGTCAGGCATGCGCATAAGAGGCTGCACTTAGTGTGTGTGTGTGTGTATTCACAAACACGTATGCCATAATCATCTTACAGTGATGAATTTGTTCCATATTCTATTTTTGTAGCTGATGTTATTTGTGTGTGTGTGTGTGTGTGTGTGTGTGTGTGTGTGTGTGTGTGTGTGTGTGTGTGTTTGTGAGAGGCTATAGTTGAACATAACACCAACAGGGGACCAGTAAAGCAACAGGCCCCCAGTTGGTGTTATGTTTAACTGTAGCCTAAATTCACTAGAGCTGATTTTAGCATGACCAACTATTGGTCATGCTAAAATCAACATTAGTGAATTTATTTTCATATTGACCTTGTTCCTATACAGCCTATACAGTTCCTATACAGCCTATACAGTTCCTATACAGCCAGCAAGCCGTTTGCACTGTGCTTCTAACCAACTCAGACGTAAACCTATCAGTTTCATTATTAGATGCTCGGAGCAACTGATTTTACAACATTTGTAAGACTTTTGGAAAAACAGTTAGATACAAATATTCCATTGTTTACCAATTTTTGTTAAATACATTACAAAAGATATTCACAGAAACTGCTTAGGGTTCAGATCGTTAAACAGTGTATATATCATAGTTTATACCTCCATATTAAACAGACAGATGTAAGAGTCTTAGGAATCTTCTCATTTAACGAGCCAGTGGATTTCCCAAAACTGTTTCATTGATTACTTAACATTTTTAATGATGATCACTGACATTTTTACTATGCAAAAAGTTGCTGGTTGCAAAGGATAAGTATTCAATTGATGCTGTTGCAGCTGATCCTTTTTTCCGAGAATTGCTCCGTTAGACAGGCAACACACACACACGTACACACAGGTAGTGTAGACGTGATCCATGTCACACTGGGCACTGTAAGTGCTTGTGTACCACTCTCCCATCGTTGGGGTTACCACGCGATGGACGCACATTGTCACAGCGACGGTTTAAGGGGATGAACCAGTGATTGGCCCACTGAATGTGTGCGTTCTCGGGATTGGGTTAACCTTTTGTTCTGCACTGCCTGAAGCAGCGGCTGGGTGGAGTCAGTGGCAGGAGAATAATGAAGCTATTGTCAATGAAGCTGGAAATCAGAGAGAAATACATACAGACAACCCGTGGTTATCTAAACTCTGTGTCACAGCATAACTCAGCTGGCTTCCTGGCCAGGGTTTCATCGAGAACACAAATACATACTGTATGACTCCTGCACTTTGTTTGTTTTTTACGTTGTTAGGGTTGGACGGATCTAATTACATTCACTGATGTTTGGAACTGATATTCTGATCTTCAATAAAAGCTCGTAAGAATGCCATTGTAAGTTATTGTTTTCAATGTATCCAATTAAATTGTACCAGATAATTGACTGTATAAAATGTACTGTAATTTAATGTGACAGTTTAATTGGGCTTCAAACAATACGTGGGAATATTGATTGTTAATATGAATTATTATAATTGCTCGCTGCATTGATGGCCCATGATGATGTACACTGCATTTCAACAAATGAACTGGCGCGCTCCCCTCAATCGTCCTACGAGTGTGATGGGTGCTGACGTTTTCAGGAGGAAATTTTTTATTCACAATGCTTATTTCTTAGTGAATACAAGTTGAATGTTTATTTTTTTTCAATGTTTTTTAATATATATTTTAACTAGTGTGTGTGTGTGTGTATATATATATTAACATCATTAGCTGCTAGCCGCCGGCACAGCTATTGTCATGTTGAGAGCCGTGTGAAGGCAAAAGATATGTTCTAATTTTTGTATTTAGAACCTTTTGAAAGATAAAGTTGATAATATTCTGTTTTTCTGTTTTGCACTAGGTAAAATATTAGGAACATGCACAACACTGTAGTTTATTCAATCGTAATCCCACACACACACACACACAGAGTCCTCCAGCTGGAAATATTCAGAATACCAATTGTGTATTTATCCAACGATGAAAGTAGTCCCCAACAAATACATCATTCCTCCTGTTTGAATAATATTTCTTAAAAAAACTACAGTTGTCAGCTTTTTTAGGAAACCTAAATTACTGAGAATTAAAAAAAAAAAAGACAATATTTGAGTGACCTTTTTTTTTTTAAGCTTTACATCTACAGTAGGAACACATTGTTTTGGTGTGTTTTTAAAGAATGTAACACCTAGGATCAGCATCCTTCTCCAGAAAAAAAGCAACACACAATAAGTCACGAAGCAATTCTGCACAAACACCATCGGCCATTTATCTAAAATGAGTCACGGCTCAAACAAACAAGAAGGGAGAACAATGGAAAGTCTATCCATGGCCTTGAGACAGGTTTCACAGTAAGACACGTGGTGCTGCAGTCACCTGTTCAGCTGCTGGCAGCCATTTATTATCTAGGATGTAACACCCTGATCCTCAAACATGACAGGTGCGGATTCCTCTGTGTGAGCATGTATAAGTGTGCATACAGTATCGGTGTATGTATGTGGGCGGCGGTGACTGGCTGATCGCTACCTGCAGAAAAGTGTCTCAGTATGTGAGTCGTGTCCATCAGCCCGTTTAGTCCATGTGATGCAGACCTGTTTAAACAGCCAACAGGTTCCCACCAACAGAGTTACGTAAGAACTGAATGGAAGCCAAGCAAAGACAAACACTGAGAGAGAGACGGGTACAGAGGAAGATATTAGTTGGCACTTGTTGTAGTTAATTTACCTGAGCTCCACAGTTAGACAGGAATCTTTTGGTATGTCAGAGGTTTTTTTTGCCATGAGTATGTGTCAAGAAAGAAGCAGCATGCATACGCGTGCATGAGCGTGTGTTTGCGTGCGATAACAAGCACAAGTTTGACTTAATAAAGTGGCAGTTGGAGGGTCCTCCATGCTGTTCCAAAACAAGCCAATCAGCATACTAACATGCCCGCAAGGAAGTACTGATATTTAGTAGAGTATAATGGATAAAACATTAGCATGCTAACAATTGCAAATTAACACCAAACACAAAGTACAGCTGAGGCTGATGGGAATGCCATTATTTTTGTCGACATTTGGTCCAAAACCAAAATAGACAAACTGAAAATGTGTACTTATGGCGCAATATAAAATAATTAATTAATATTAATTAATTATCTGCAGAGGAGTATGAAGTACCCCAAAGCCATACTTGAGTAAAACCTCAAACTGAACAGCTTGACACATCTTAAGAGGTTGTGTGTAGATGTTACCCTAAAAATTACATTTAAAAGTCTGTTTTAACTCTGCTGTTCTCGATTAAAACCAAGGCAGAGTATCCTGAGATCACCAAAAAAGCTCTGAAACCCTGCTTCCATTTCAACATCCTGTTTTTGTGAAGCAGTTTAAAAGTTAAGCAGTAGACTGGACATAAAGAACACACGTCGGGTGTCGTTGTCTCCCGTCATCCCAAGATGGGACCCGATCTGTGAAAATATTGTCTTCACGTAACCGGTCCGTGGCACATAAAGGTTTGGAAGCGCTGGACTAGAGGATGTAGGCAAATGCATAATAGTGTGATTATCCAAACCTACTTGGTAGAGTCTGTGTACCACCACAGTCCAGATATTTTTTTTCTTCTTCTAAAGAGATAGATTTTAATTTGTAGCAAGTAACAAACGTTTTAGGGGGAATGTATCGGAGTAAAAGTATCAGTTTTCTTCGCAAAATGTAGTAAAGTAAAAGTAAACAGAAATATAAATAGTAAAGTACAGATATCCAAAAAAAACTACTTGAGTACAGTAACAAAGTATTTCTAGTTTGTTATTATACACCTCTGATTATCTGTACAAATGTCAGACACCTCAGACACCACTAAATGCTGCAGGGTTTAAACATCGAATCTTTCGCCTCTATAATTATAACAAATGTCTGCTCGGCAAAGTGAGACGTCAGATTTAAAAACGACAGCAGTGTTTTTACAATTTTTTTAAAACGACATTCTTGGTAGTCACATTTTCTACGTTAGATAATTAGAGTGTTGATATAGTGAGCTTGCCGAGCCATGTTTTCCAATAAGGTGATTCCTCTTTTTAAGGATATCAATTGAGATTATCTACGAGACTTTACTAGCTAAACATATGGATGTTTACCTTCGAGGTGCAGTTACTTATTTCAAGCACATATACTATATGAATGACCTCGACACCCTTCTTAAGCAAAGTGACTTCAGGTCATCACATGCTAACTTCCAGATCTCTGACTGTGGCTCAGTGGGTCGGAGGGTCGGAGGTTTGAACCCAGGCTCTGCCAATTTGCGTCGATGTGTCCTCAAGCAAGACACTTAACCCTGAATTGGTTGCTGTGTCTATGCTTTATGGAGAAAAAATGTGAGTCGCTTTGGATAAAAGCATCAGCCTAAAGTGATGTAATCTGAAGAGGGAAACCACAGTGGAAGTATCTTGAATATGTACTCTCTCCGCTGTCCAGCAAGGTTGAGTGTTTGTAAAATGAAGTCAAATTGTATAGAATTCTATTAGAAAATGAATCTACTTCTCCTTTGAGTGTTTTCATCTATGGTTTCAGGTCTTCTTCAATGTAGTTCATAAAAGTTCATGGTTACATAAAAATGTCTTATTCAGTGTTTGGTTGTACATAGCTCCACCCTCTCATGTCTGTCTCGTTCCAAAAAGCCAAGATGACGACGACCAAAAACCAAGACAGCGACGCAAAGATACAGTTTGTTAACACCCCCAAGCCTTCATCAATAACCCCTAATCTAAAGTAAACCAGACATCCACCACCACTAGACACACACCCACACCTGAGAATGACATCATTGTGTACAGAGGCCTGATAAGGTCAACCAAATCCATGACCTGTTGCATAAGAAAGCCCCATGGGAAGTAATGATTCACTGAGACAACCACACATGCACCCAGAGACACAACGCACACACAAACACACACACACACACAAACACACACACACAAAGTGAGCTACAAGTAGCTCACTTTGTGGGCTCAATCTTAGCTCACTCTTTTCATATCAAGGATAGTTAGTTCCCGCCTGCTTCTCATAAAACCGTCATTGTTTTCACTGGCATGCAACACTAGCCACATATAAAGCCTGTGTGTGTGTTCGTGGGTGTGTGTGTGAGTGCGTGGGTGTGTGTGTATTTTTGTTTGTGTAGGTGTGCAGTTTGTGACAGTGGTTATGTAAAGAGTTCATTGCCAGTTTGCCAGTCTGTACAAGGTGTGGGTTTAAGAATAGCTGTGCATTTGAAAGGTGAGAGGCCGAGAGGAAAACAGACGGATTGGTTTAAAAGCTTTCATGTAATATCTATAGTTTCATACACACTTACTTATTTTATTTTTCATTCCACTTGTATATTCAATAATCATCTTACTGTTTCATGTTTTAAATGTTTTGTTTTTTTTACTTTTCTACTGTTTATATTACTTGATCTTTATCTTTATTTACTGTGAGCAAGGCCGCTGTAATCCTGTAATTTCCCCACTGAGGGACTAACAAAAGATTATCTTATCTCATCTTAATAACTTATGTATCCGCCATGCACCAGCATCAGTTCACCAGACCATAATGGGTTTCAGGACAGGGTTTTGTCAAATTTCCCTTTTATTTGTTCAGTGTGAAGGTAATAAGTCTAGTGACGTATTATTATTATTATTAGGGACTTATGCCCTAGTTTAGAGGGAGCAGTGGTGCTTAAAAGATGGTTTAGTGCGACATTGCTTTTATTTTAATAGCTTTGGCCAATGTCTTATCAATTTTGAGAACATTTTACCCACCAAAGTCATTGCTAAGATTTCAGAACATGCAACATGAGGTTCCCTTGTCTTGAAATCAAAAACATGTTTTAATGGGTTTTAAATTAGATGCCAAAAATAAAGCCTCTAACACAAGTTTTAAGAGATTTTAACGTTTTGTTGGACACCCTAAAGTAATCAGTGACTACAAAACGTTAAAATTTCCTCTTTCGTTAGCTTTATGCTTCTGCCGATTGCATTCATGCTTCAAAAATCACTAAACACAAAGTTTATATACTGCAATATTCCCAAATCCAATGGAAAAATCCAATTGACCTTTTGTTTATGGAAACAGTGCTGGCCAACAAGAATGTGTCCGTGCAGAACTCTATGGGAGAATAATCAAAAGTTATAAGAATACCATACTGTATTTGTTGTAAACAGACAGTTCTTAGATTGAATGTGTTGAATGTTGAATTGAATGATTGAATTAGATAAAATGTATTTGTAGAAAAAAAATTAAGTTGTGAATAATTGCTAAAAAACTGCTGTCATCTAACTGCTCATGCTTTTGCAGTGTTCAAAGGTCTAAACAGAAAACGACATGTGGCGGAAGATGTATTCAGACGTTTTATACAGTTAAATGTTGCAATATTTCTACACTAGCTAGGAATACTCAAAATAAGAGTCATGCATTCAAACATAAAAAAGAGAGTAAAAGTACACAAATATACGTGTATCACCAAAAGTAAAATTTCTGAATCATTATTATTATATTAATGGATTATCATGTATAATAGCAAGAATGTTGCAGCTGGTAAAGATGGGGCCAGTTTGAACTACTTTATATACAGCCAGGAAGCAATACATCTTCATTTGTTAGTTGATTGTATTTTGTAAAAACAATCTAATAGCAACAACTCCAGCTTTAAATTGAATTAAAATACATTTAGTGGAATAGAAATAGAATAAAAAGTGTACCTCAAAATTGTAAAAAGTACAATAAATGCAACTTATGACCCTACATCTTTGACTACCTGTGGACAATAACATTCCTGTCATCAGGCTAACTTAATAACTAGTGTTCTCTTACACCGACGAACGTTAATAGAAACATACCTGTAGCTGCTCATATTTCATCCCTGTGACAATATCCAAGGTCTCTACTTAGCCAAGACCTAAAATCTACAAGATAAAACATGAAGCAGGCGGCAAAGGGAATTATTGAAATACACACAATGGGTGTGTATCGCTAGCTACATGTATCAACTTGTGGTTGGCTGTGTTTGATTAGTATTATTCAGTTTAATCACACACAGTGCTTGTGTCTGTC
>NW_027176240.1:19064135-19249135 GCF_023055335.1 Clinocottus analis | reverse complement strand
GTCAGCAGGACGCTATACACACTAACGTGCATACACACTCATTCGCATACCACCACCACCAAACACACATACTAACGTAGAGCGGGGCAGATACCTCCCACCTACACACACACACACACACACACACACACACACACACACACACACACACACACAGAGCAACTGAGTGTTTGGTTAGCCTGTTTGTGCCTGTCAGTCACTTTTTCACTATCCCACACAACACACAGACATAGTTGGAGTCAGTCAAGTCTGGGTAACTGACAGGCCTCATATGTCTTTACCCAGTGATCTTCCTTTGTCTTAATCTCTTCTTCCTTGCTGTCATCTCGGCACCTTCAAATCTTCAATATGCCACATTTTTCTACTTTCTCACTTTTTCTAACTTGATGTATTCCATCTGTTTCCTTTCTGTCCCCACACTCTATGTGCTTATCCATTCCTTATATATGCATCTCGCCAGCATTTCCATATTAACTACTGTGTGCTGTGCCTGCCGGGTCCTACAGCGGCGGTAGACAACAGATGGTGCTGAATACTGGATGGAGTGGCAGTGCTGCTGCGTCATGGAGGCCACCAGGACGAGGTTAGATCAGGTGAGGTTTGCGCTCTAGGATCCCAATCGGCAGATTTTTCATGTTTCTGATGTAGGTTTTAAAGGTTAAATTCTGATTTATTACAACTTGGGTTTTATTTTTGCAGTTTAGGCCTTCATGATTATATTATACTTGTCTTGGAATCTTAGAACAAAATGTCAGTAACTGCTTCACTGCAAAGCAACTGTGTCTGCACTACTATGGTCAAATTACAGTACATTAGGTCAAAATCAAATCAGTAAGTAAAGATCCATCAAACCATCCTGACATATTTAAACATGATCTTGTATCAATTAATCACACATATGAAATGCTCAGAACCAGATACTAGGATTTTTTTTTTACATTTCCATGAATAACTTGAATGTGGATTTTTTTGCATTCGACTAGAGCAGGTGATGTAGTATATTGAGAAGCTGTTATTGAAAATGACTTGGCTTGATTTTTTATATAACAAGCAAGAAAATCTAACAAGTGCATTTTTTAATTTTTCCCTTTTGAGATTTGTATTGTTTTGCCACAAACCAAGAAATAAACATCTGAGCCACCATCAGTGTCTTTTTGGGGACACATAAGGCAATTATTATTGGGGTTATGTACAATATAACTATGCAATATAGAAAATGATCCTTAAGTAGGTTAGGCGTCAGGTGTCATTTGAAGGATACAGTTTAAAAGGTATGGTGTTGTAGTTTTTTCATTATGCTTTTTAAGTCTCTTTTTTAATCTTAATCTATTCTTGTTGAACTTGTGTACTTTCTTACTGTACTTGAATGTATATTTACATTTCACCAGATACGATCTAAGATGAGCTTATAGTCACATTAACATTGATGAGTTTCTCTTGATTAGGCCCTCTGCTCAATGAAGTGCTAAGTTAAGGCTTTTATTACTGTATAATCTCAGATTTCTTTCGAGGGTTAAAAAGCTAAACCTGGTGCTCATTTCTTCTCATATCAGGCATGGACTCTGGACTGTAATTGACCTGCATTTCACAGCCAACTTGAGCTCCACTATACTGGTTTGGGTCACTCAATTGTAAGTTGTAACGTTGTAAGTTGAGAAACAAGATGCCTGGTCATAATAACTCACTTGCTGGGAGTTTTACAGAGTGAAAAACTCTCACAGTGTCAGCAGGACTTTGTTGATTGATAGGTAAAAATACGTCACCACAATCACCATATATTTTCTGATAACTACTTTATCTACAGCCAATTCTCTTATCTGACTTAGCTGACCTACATACTGGACTGGAGACATCTGGATAAGTGAGCATCTATGTATTCTGTGCAAAAAGCACAAATAACTGAGGAAATATGTCACACTGACAAATCTTGAGTGTCCTGAAACAACACAAAAACACTTTTTTAAACTGCAAGACGTGCTCGGGTGCACATTCACAAACAATTAAGTAAAACTTTCACAATACACACACACACACACACACACACACACACACACACACATATACACAAAGCGTTACATGAAGCATGAATGCCTGTTAGTCTGCAGGGACGGCTCATAAAGTGAGCCAGGCATGACTGGGAGCCCGGAGACGAAGGAGCAATCACATCAGGGAGGATAGAGTTTCCATAAACAGGCCGCGGATCAGGTATGCAGCACCAGATTTAAAAAAAGATGTAATATTAGACGCAGAAAGACAGACAGGCAGGTAGAAGCCCAGACAGACAGCTGCCAGCCAGGCGTCCCCCGTACCCCAAGCCTACTGGCCAGAGAAGTTCCACACGCTGCGTTATGACTGGTCTGACCACGACCAGATACATATGAATTTTATTCCACTCCCCCGGGGATTTCTGTCACAAAGAGGCCTCTGTAGCTACAGACACAGGGCAAGGAAAGACCTTGACTATTGAGAATTGTATAAATTTGCCTCACTTGCACACAAATGCACAGAAATGCAAAACAACGCACAAGAACTACAAGGTTAATAGCCAACAACATATGCACATGTTTATGCTATATCACATCCAGATATGCAAGTATCTTGGAAAACCAGTCAGTTCAAAGGGTATTACTCCATCAGCCGTATTATCTGAAGAGCCGGTGTTACCACATATGCAGTCATCTTGTAAACGTGACAATCTTATCTTCACCATATGAGTAATAAAGAGTTTATTCATCTTCATTCCTCATAATCTATCTACAGATACAGTTTCTTTATTAACAACAAGTTTAAACTTCACTCAGTCTTAATAGAACTGGACTGTGTGCAAGTCTACGCACATGTGATCACACACCAAACAGAAGTAGTAGTAGAAAGATTTGCATCAAAATACTACTCATATATAGCAATAATTACTTTCAGAATATTTATTTTGATATATTATATGTACAATAACTTCTTAATAACTGGAGAGAATTTAAGATTGCTGCTAACTTAGCTCAAGCTAGCTTGGCTCAGAGATTGTGTTGCTACAGCCTTACTTGGTCTGGTATGGCCAGTAGCTTGTGTCGGCTAATGTTAGTTTATGTTAGAAAACCTACATGGAGTAGATGAATTGCTAGGTAAAAGTTTTTATTGAGTCAATCAACTAAAGTTATGACTCGATTCCTGACTTGCTCCATGATAGCATAGATAATTACTGTATTCAGGAATTGTTTCTCGTGGCATATGCTAATCAAATGTGTCTTAAATCTTGACCATCAAAGTAACTTGAACCTAGTTCTAATGTAAATGGACTTACAATATTTTGAACGATGTATCATAAAATGGAATACACAAGTAAACTACAAGTACCACAAAATTGTCTTCAGTTCTGCATACAAACACGTCACCCCGTAGCTGTCTATATATAGTTTATGGCTGGCCCCAAGCATATTTTCAATGTCCTGTGTTATTATTAATCATCAGTATTATCACAAATCCCCATTCACACCCCCACAAAGCTGTGTAGAAATAACAAAGGATTTTTTCAATTACTTCAAAAAAAATCTTAAAAGGATAATCACAATGCATTGTTGCATGCAGGTATGAATGACTGAGGAGCCAGCGTCTGAGTCAGAGAGCTGGTCTATCATGGGGCAGATATAATGAAGGCAGTTTCCAGTTTCAGTCTAATCTGAATACAGTTTCAAATAAATCCAGTGAGAGTCTTCTGAAAAGAGAGATAAAAGGTAGCTTCTCAGCAGAGCTGCAGAAGTCATGACGGAGGTATAGCTCCCTGGTGGGCCAATATGAGTCAATGCTTCAAGAGTTAAACCGCACCGCCAGTCCCTAAAAGGTTTCACATGTAAATGTACAACATGCAAACATCACAAACTGGGCAACATGTATGAAAATACTATTGAGCGGGTCTATTTGGAAGTAGGTTAAATGGATAGAGGTCAGGTTAAGCAAAGTATGAAGGGTTGAGGAAACAGTTTGCAGTGATGAGCACATAAACAAAACTAAAAAACTGTCGCACACTTATAGAATCATGATGTGGAGATGCCTCAAAACTTGTTGGAGCAAACTAAGTTTTTTCAAACATTTGCACTCTGACATCTGAAAGATGTAAACATGTGACACTACGACTACAAACACAGCTTGTTTTCTTTAATTTCCTCGGGTGTTTCCAGAGGGCACCCAAGGTTAACGCTTAGGGTCACATTGTTTTGCAGAGTGGCACATGTTGGCTGAGCAGCCCATGGACAGTACAAACTAACAGTCACACCCAAATCATGTGAGTAGTGGAGTAGTCTGTAGGTTAAAAAAAAGTTCAGCAGTCGTTATGCTAACCTGAGGCTAATGCTTGAGGTCCGCCTTTGAGGGGTTTTGTTTGTGTCGTAGTGATATTTCAAAGAAGGCAGGCGTTGTTGATATACTTCACTGTTGATATACTTGTTTATTAAGCGTGGGTTACTAGGCATGTGTTTGTGGCTTAAAAAAAACAATTTCTCAGTTATGCAGATGACAAATACACACATGCACACACAAAGAAGGCATTTTCATTGAGTTTTAACAGTAATTGTAAATTGTAAAGGTCAAGAATTATTCAATAAGCGTAAATTAACTCAATCTCCAAGTGGTGACCTTTTGCTTGTCTCTTCAACTCCTTTACTATGTCTGTTTACGTGTTTTTTTCATGTGTCTTTCCATCTCATATCCTCTCTCTTTTACCTTCTCTCTCTCTATCTCTTTCTATCTCTCTCTCTTGCCCTACCTCTGATGTGTTGCCAAAGTTTCATAATCAATTAGCTTACATTATAAAGAGAGAGGGGAGGAGTCGAGGTGGCCGTGATGTCCAACTTGTTTGTCAAGCGTTGCCATTTGGACAGGCGGGTGTATATTGTGGTGTGATGTCTCCTATCCAACCGGTGTGTGTGTGTGTGTGTGTGCATAGGTCATGTGGTTGTGTTTTATAAGTGCAGGATCCGGTCTCATGATGGTCTACACTTCAATACCACACATTACAAATGTAAAGGTACATAAGCTCTAGTTCTAGTATAGTACACACAAAAATAGAAATGTTGCATTAAAATACACAGGTTCTCAAATGTAAAGATTTGGTGTCTCAGAACTTGTAAAGTTATTTTTATTTTTACATTCCTTCACATTTCCTACACTAAATGATCTATGTATCATAACAAAATAACCAGCAGATATATCATTAATAAAAATAATCAACAATCTGGGTATTAATCTTGTTCAGGCAAGTTGACGCTCTCTTCAATTTCCCTATTGTATAAAACTGTATTTGAAACCACAATGAAATAAAATATATTACATGAACAAACGCTATTATTAGTATTATATCAGGAGATTTAATATAAACTAGATATGATTTGCACAACATTTTATTTTCTGCAGCACAATGTTGTTGTTTTTTCCAACACATGTGTGTTGATGACCAGAGCGTAATATCTCACCACATGTCCTGCTCAAGACGTCCTCGACTGAGTGTACTTTTCCAACACTGACCGTGTTTGACACCAGCTGTCCTGGTCTGCCCCTGGTTTTGGCCGACTCCACCCGGCTGTTTTCCACACACTTGAAAACAAACACTGCACGCTTTTGCAAATACAGCCTGACCCATTTCCACACTGCAAAGTCATGTCTGTGACAAAGTCCTATGTCATTGGACTGCACCGCCATGTTCCCGAGCGCAGAGAGACCAACAGTCTGTGTGTGTGTGTGTGTGTGTGTGTGTGTGTGTGTGTGTGTGTGTGTGTGTGTGTGTGTGTGCGCGTGCGTGCGTGCGTGCGTGCGTGCGTGCGTGCGTGCGTGCGTGCGTGCGTGTGTGTGTGTGTGTGTGTGTGTGTGTGCGTGCGTCTGTGTGTGTGTGTGTGTGTATACGTACACTAAGGTAAACTAATTACCATGTGCTGCGATCAGCTGTGGGCCCTGAGGCCTACAGGGAGAATTCCTCTGTGGTCAGCCGACCCCGGTTATTCTGTCTATCTCCACCTTCCTCCCTTTCTCTCTCTCTCTTTCTCTCTCTCTCACACACACACACACACACACACTCACTGTGAACTCAGTCACCCTTACTCATGCCACTCGCTTAGGCATGTCACATAAAGCCACAGTAACAGTGAGACTGTGCATGAGGAGCACACACATATACAACTAAGCTGTCATTAAGTGCTGTGCCGAACAAGCACACAAAAACAGTATTGCGGACAAAAAGCAGAAATAAGAGTCCTGACTATGTAGTGGCACACTAAGTCTGTGAGCTTTTATTTGGATGCTCGCCAGGGAACTCAGATGTTATCCAAATGAATGGTGCATTATTGCTGAAAGGGCCGAGTCTAGTGTCTCTCAGCTAGCTACTTACGCTTGAGGATGTTGATGTTAAAAACTCACGTGAACAAAGCACCAGCACAGGAATGCATATAAACCCTTTGAAGTTGGGAAACATGCAAAGCCATTTGAGAAGCAAGCAAACTAATCACCAGGATGAGGCAGTATTTTTAGAAATACAGAAAAATCCAAAATACACTAAACTCAAGTTTATGCTAATGACAACTATGCTTGTCACCGTAACGGGCTGCATGAGGCGACCTCCACGTGTTATCAGGCAAAGTAACTGCAACTGTAGAGCAAGCATCGGGTAAGATAGCCATTATATGTTCTGTGTATTTTTCCCATTGTTGACATTAGTTCACATAATGGGTTAGTCTTATCCATGGCTATCCTAAAGGAAAAGCAAATATATCCCTGAGCTATTAAAGAGGACTTTGCTGTGTTAGCTTACATATTTCATGTTCAAGCATATTTGAAGAACAGCATTTTACATGCACATACAAGCATGCGCACCCACACCTTTATTTCCAGTCAGTTGGGTTGTCAGGGGGCCGTCGGCGCAAGAGATTAGCAGCTGTCATAGTTAACAACACAAGGTCTGCAGCAGCGTAGCTAAATAATAGCATGAAGGAATCCAGGAAACCCCCTACTGACCTAGCCGACCCCTAACACACGCGCACATGCACAAGCACAAACACACCAGGCCTCTTTCCCACCTGCTGGAAGTGACCGTGTGTCACCTCAGTAACCCTAAACCTGTTCGAGGCCTAGCTCTCCAATCTCAAATTGTTTACCTTGTTGCCACCCAACAAACAGGCTTGAACAAGTGAGTGTTCAAAAACAACTTTAAATGGAGGTCAATGACAGTTGACACTTTAATTTGCAGTTTGCAAGGCTTTTCCACCATAAAAGAGGTCACGCTTTATCACATTTATCACATGCTTTATTTTTCAACGTCAAATGTGTTACTAAAGCAATATAATAGCAACTATAATATCATACATTATTAGATTACGGTTATATGTTGTATCACAAAACTGGAAGAATTAACATTGGAGTTTAGAATTTGAAATTAATAACAAACTAGATAGTAAAAGAAACTGAACAATGTTTGTATGGGTGGTTGTGTTTGTGCTTTAAAACCCTCTGAGGTCTGCGTCAGCGGCGATTATGATGTTTACGGGATGTTTCTACTAATAGCTTTGTAAAAATACAGCACAGAAATAAGATCCATTGCCACTGTCACAAAATTATCCAACTTTTTGTGACTCCTCCAGCAATCACTTTGTTAGAACAATGCAAATTAAGTTCTATCCGTGCAAAAATAACTAATATAAAGAAATAAAAATACCTATTGTGGCTGCAAATAACCTGTTTTGCACTGAGTATCTTATAATGTTCGATAATGATAATGTTCAACTTGTGCAAAACAAAATGAGTGCAGATGTGTGAGCCATCATGTTGTCAGTATTAGTGGCTGCAGTGAGTTGCTTTCTTCTCCAAATATTTTTTAAATGGGGTTGTAGATTTGATACGGCCGCTCTCACTTCATGCTCAAAGTTGAGTTTAAATCTATATTGTGTTTTGAGAGACAACAGCAGAAAAGACCTCACAGAGATCTCACAGAGACTTTTCGCAAAACGCCAAGAATCAGCGAGTCAGCCATGCGCAAGCGTAATCTGTTAACGGCGTAACGTAAACATTTCCATGAAAGTACAGGCCCACAGAGTTAGATAGACAACACACTACCCACCTATTAAAGAGTGTTTTCTTGCAGTGTACTGCAGAACAACACAGAGAGACAGCTCAGCTCAGATCAGCTCTTCAGTTTTACTCTCATGACGCGACACATGACCACGCCATGTGCTGGTGAAGAGTACACACATACATACATACTGAGTATAATATGTTGTTCTTGTTCTGAAAACAGTTCTTGAAAAAACGAAACTGAAACATGCACATCCTGTTAACATAGTAAATAGTTTGTTTTTCTTTTTAGTGCATATTTTGATTCAAATATATAAAACCGTTGTAACATTTTTTTTTCACTTGCACACACCCCATTAAGCTTGCTTGTAGTATGAAGTAATTTCTCAGTCCATTTTATCTCAGTCCCTCTCAATTTGATGAAAGTACACTTCTACTCAAAAAATTTATATTAACAAATTTGATATTAGACATTATTTAACATGTATTATTCCACAGAAGAGGACCTTGATGAGTAAAAGCGCTAGCCCCCAAATGACTTTTTTATTACACAAGTAACCCCACATTCAGTGAGCATAACTCTTTGGTAGGGTAATATGGCACTATAAGCTTCTTAAGATATGATAGTGCATCACCAGTTAAGGCTTTGTAGGTAAGGAGAAGGTTTTAAATACAATTCTTGATCTTACAGGAAGCCAGAAGCTAATACAGGAGTAATATATCTCTCTTCCTAGTCCTCGTTAATACATGAGCTGCAGCATTCTGGATCAACTGGAGAGACCCAAGGGCCTTACCGGAGAAGCCTGATAATAAAGAGTTACAGTAATCCAGTCGAGAAGTAACAAATGTGTTAGTTGGAGCATGAAACTATTTAGCTTATACAATGACTGACTTGTGGCTTTGTTAGCCAGTTAGCTGGTGGCCAGAAAAAAAAGGCAATTGATTATATTAGTATTTACTTATGTTAGCAAAATTAATACTACCATACCACCATTCGACAATACATAATAATGTTCGATGTATCAGTGAAAAAATCATTTGATTTCTGAGCATAGACAACACTTGATTTACATGCATGTTCGTGAGAGAAACTAGTTAGATAATATGGCACAAAGTTTATTTAATTATGTAGTATTCAATTGGGGTCATGTTTACCATGTTCATAAAAAGACTCAATATACATACCAAAAATATATATTAATAAATTAGAATGTTAGTTATAGAGAGTTTTTCTTTGGAACTTTTTATGTCTAAAGACAATGTTGATACGACCAAAAGCTTAATCTTTTTCATTTATCGTTAAGCCTTTGCATTTCCTGCATTATGTAAACTGATTGCTAGCCTGCAAAACTGCTAATCTCAGTGGCTTCTCGTAGTGTCCACATTGTCATTGACTAGCAGCGTTGTTCTCACGACTAAACAATCATGTACCAGCTGAACAATTTCACATGTTGTGACCGGAAGCTCTTACGTTTCATTTGAAAAGAGCATTAGACTTTTCCATATATTAAGTATAAATAGCTTTCTCTGTCTCTCCCGTAGGCCAATGGCAAAGGAGGCTGAGGTAAGCCCTTCACAGACGGAGGAAAACCACACAAGGCAAACACACGTTTCCTCCCTGTCACACATTAACGCAAAAGCAATACAAATAGATGTTTGAAGTTCATACACACACAGACACACAGACACAGACACACACACACACACACACACACACACACACACACACACACACACACACACACACACACACACACACACACACACACACACACACAATGGTCAAAAGTAATGTGCAGTAGGGTAGCAAATAGCAACCTATATAGTGTATCTCCTATTTTTTGAAAGTGACAGTTGAAGGATAAAGTGGCAAGTGACTTTAAATGTGAGGTGTGGAGAGATGTGCAGGGGAGAGAAGGGAAGGTCCTGGGGGACAGAGTCAGTCTATAAGGAACATAGAAAAGGCAAATCAAATAAATAACGTGTAAAAAAAAAAAAGAAAAGACATTTAAAAAAGTTTTTATCACACTAAAGTCCGAAAGTACTGTGTCTTCCAGTACAACATAAAACCTTTCTTGGTCCTAGTGCAGAACAGGAAAAAGACACAACTAAGGGGAAAGCCATGTGTTCTCTTTGACTGCTGATGCACTGATAAAGACTGAATGGATGCGGTGTTTGTTTTCTCGGAGAGCGGCTGAATTACTGGTGACGTGGTTGAGCCGTGAGAGCGCTCGACTGTGTGAACGAGCATGTGATGCACGACGGAGACGGACTTATTCCTCATCTGCCAAAATGGGTAATCGGTTGGCTCACAAGTGCAACTCAGTTGTCTCGGGAACATACACACCCAAATAAGTCTCTTGACGTGAATCTTTTGGTCTTATACTTGACTCACAGGCTTATGCTTTGGATTTCCATCATAACATAGATTCAAATGCAGGAGCAAAACTGCTGTGCGAGAATATTCTGATCAGGGCCTTATTAGAGACAAAGAGTCTTCCCAAAATCTCCACGTTAATTACTCACAAGGAGCATGCACTCATTCCCGGCAGAAACTAAACACACTCTAGCTGATACCAGCATTGTTGGCTGAGGGCAGAAGTGACTTTAACCCAGAGACCTCCGGAGGCCATGCCCTTGAAAGCTTTGGGTGGATGAGTGGCAGGGGTCAAACTGATGGCTGTGCAGTCATACAACTTCTCTACATAGACATGCGCACATACACACAGAAGCGGTAGAGACAGTATATGTGTGTGACCGACGTGACTGACAGATGTTTGCTGCCTGGTTCCAGCTGTTATACTTGGCTCCTATGGTGAGGTAGGCGGTGTTTGGCCCTAATGACACCCACACACACACACACACCCACACACACACACACACACACACACACACACACACACACACACACACACACACACACACACTCACTCACAAGCACTCATTTGTACACTCAACAGCACAATTATCATATCTCTCTGATTGATGTGCCATAAACCAACACGCACAAACGACAGTATTTCAGCATCTGTGTGCGTGCGCGCGCGTGTGTGTGCGTTCTTCTTTAAATATTAAGTATAATATTTAGTGTATTTTTCTAAAATCTTCTGTAGCCAATTTTTGTTTTTATAATCATTCATCTCCTATTAACTTTAACTAACTATCTAAAAAAAAAAGCACTCCTACTGTTTCCATGTCATGTGAGTGTTCCGTGTACATTTTGTCATGTGCACTGTTTCTGTGTGCAGAGTAAAGACTTGTGGTATTTGCGAGTCAATAACTGCACTACAGCATTAGTGTGCATGCATGTGTGTGTGTGTGTGTGTGTGTGTGTGCGTGTGTGTGTGTGTGTGTGTGTGTGTGTGTGTGTGTGTGTGTGTGTGTGTGTTTAAGTGTGCCAGGCCCAGTTGCATACCATTAAGCTCAGACAAAGTCAGCCTTTGGTCTTATTTAACCTGATGAAATGCAGCGACGTGGCCATCATGTTATATACATGCATGTGAACACACAAACACACACACACACACACACACACACACACACAAACACACACACATACTTATATTTACTTAAGAAGCAAGGCCTGTGTTGCAACCATGAGTGGAGCAAGGCTGGAGTGAGACCCTGACTTGACTTCCTGTTGCACCTCAGGCCGTCAATCAGTATTTACAAATGACCTAAAAAATGCTTTCTTAACCCTTTTAGCCCATATCCCCAGTTACAAAAAAAAAGAATTACCTTGTATATTATTATATATTTGTGTGTGTGTGTGTGTGTGTGTGTGTGTGTGTGTGTGTGTGTGTGTGTGTGTGTGTGTGTATGTGGCAACAGTCCTTCAGTTCTGAAAAGTAAAGCCAATGTGCTTTAAACTTGCATTCTCTCTACTGGCCATCAGGGTAATGACCCTCACTTGATTACCTCAGTGAACATTTTGAACATGAGTTTAGGGCCTCAATTGATTATTTCTTCAATACAGCATTTGTAAATTATGGTCCCATTTTAAATGAAAATAGACCATGCTTTTTAAAGGGAATGCTTAAGGGCAGGGTTACCTTGTGATGGCCAGGTCGCTTCTCTAACGTGACGTCACTCATTCACAGTCCAACCAGGGTCACTTATTTAACTGTTTGCAAAAAATGGCCACGGCCAATGACCAAGCGGGGTCAAAATGCTGAACGAGAGGCTTCAAAGCTTCATGACTACTTCTTAGACTGTTTAGACTCTCTGTAGCTTCATATATCATGCTCAATTCTGAGTCTACCCACTTTTTAACCATCCAATCAAATGCAATGGATTTGATTTAAATCCCTCCTGGAACCGTTTCACTTGGAAACACATCACAGCACGTAAAGCTCAAATCGCATTCTATTCACTGGGACCTTGAAGTTTTAGAGAGTTTGAGAGTGTCATTGTTTGGAAGACTTGGGCTGAGGCAAAAAACACTGAGTGTGTGGCCGTGCAAAGCCCATTGAGAAATATTTGGGATATTGGCATTTGCAAATACACTTGACTTGCAAAAAAGTTTGTGGTTAAGACAGAAAGTATACAGCAGAGAGTTTAATGTTAGACAAAGCTGTTGTTGTAGAGGGTTATTGTTTTGGGTAGAAAATATTTCCTGGAACGGTCCTTACGACAATGAAGCTGAATCCGTCTTTTGGAGAAAGTGCTCCGCTGGCTTTCCTGTTGACGCGGTGGAGAAGGGTGGTCTGTATTATTCGGAATGGACAGTTTTTTCAGTGTCCTCTTCTGCACCACACAGCCTTTTTAATTGGTTTGTTAAGTCTGTTGCTGTCACAGGCTCCAGTGCTGCTCCACCAGCAGCCTACAGGTAAGTACAGTGCACTAGCTTCAACAGACTGCTGCACACACATCTCAACGTCTTTGGGAAATAGGGTCTGCTTATCACAGTATTATACATAACCTCAGCATTGGTCTCCCAGTTCTGTCTGGTCAATGTGGTCAGTCCGGTACTTATAGTCCTCCACCGTGTCGACATCCTCTCCCAGTAAACACAAGTTTTGAAGTTGGTCACCATCTTTCTGGTGATGGTCACGTTCAGAAGCATATGGTTTCCGCCAGCCCGCTCCACAAAACAGTCCACCAGTACTTTGTACTCCTCCTTCTGCCCATCACTTTGTCCGTCTCCCATTTAGTGATTGGTAGGTATAGCATAAAGTAGGTTTTTAAGTTTTTTGGGGCAAGCTGATGAGAGCATGGATACCCAAACAAAACGTTGACATGAGTTGAAAAATGCTAAAACGCTTTATAGTGTGTATGGTAATTCACAGAGTACAGACATCTTTTTTGGTATTACCTTTCCAAGTTACCTACTAAAACGTTGCTTTGGTTGTCTTCTTTTCCCTCACACAAAGTCTTCACACATTTTAGGTCTTGGCCCTTAGTTGCTCGGGCAACCTCACCTCTTCTGGAAAGCCTTTTACAGGGATGTGAAATAACCTGTCAGTTAATTTAAACCTCAGTACTTTTATGAATATGACCAAGGAATGCCAAGGAATTAATGCAAAGCCCGAAAAGCGGCTAAAACACTCCAGTACACTGACTGGTGATGAATGACTTCATACACAACTCCACTCGTAGGAAAAAGGGAAAACAACTTTAATTTTCACAGTTTATCTAATGCTCCTCTCATAAGCAGCAGCAGAGGCAAAGGACTTAGTCCTGTGTAAACACACAGTGACAGGTTTGCCGCTTTTATCAGCGAAGAGATCTCAAACCTCTCATTTCCTCTGGAAAGCAAGCGTCCTCGGGGAATTTCTTTGTGGATATGAGACGAGGAGTAAAGATAATCTCCCATCGATGTTATTTTTCAGCAATATGTGGTGAAAAACTGCTGCTGCTCATTTTGATAGAGGTAGACGACAGCTGATCTAGTGTAACTAGGCATAGCAGGCCTGTCAAGCTTTGTATTGCTCCAAATGGAGCGGTGAGCATGTGGCACTATCAGGCCTGTTAACACTTCAGAAGGGGCGGGGGTTCATCTTTTTCAAAAGCTAAAAAGTGAAAGAGAGTAAAGAACAAACTCCATCTATTTGCAGTGTTACCTGACATAACACTACATTGTTGATACATGTTAGTTAGTCCCCATACTAAAAGCCTTCTTTCCTGTACCGTAAAAAAAAAAGTGTTGAGCATGCTAATATTTTATCCTGGAACTTGTATATTTAGTCTTTTATTGTAATGAAGCCAACCTGCAGTATGTAAACTAAATCAAACATATCAACATAATATAACTATGAATAATACACATCACTAATGTAACATATTGTTTAAAGTCCATTTACCTGTCCTTCATTAATATCACTTGCTCTGAGAGTAGCATACTCATGCCTATGAATGTTTACATTGCAGTTGGTACAGACTAAATGGTGTAGGAGGACAAATAGAAAGCTACAATGCTGTTGCTGACCGCTAAATGACAAATTGTTCTGTCAGTTATACGCTATTTGGGCTGATTGGGCTGATTGTAGCCATCAAGATTCTCAACAAACAAAAAAGTAATTAGGTAAGTAGAAACAATACAGAGTTCTTCTAAAACAGTTTTTCTAACTCATGGACCTAACATTACCTTAATTTGCTAGCTAGCTTCATCCAATAAAGCCTGCTAGCTGTTAATTCAGCCGTCATAAATTACAATTCCAGGCTAAAAACAAGAAATCTTGCTTTTGTCTACCTCTCCAAAATGATGGACTCCTTGTTTGAACAAGTACGAGGATGTCCGAGTAATAAATGTTGTTATTATAAATTGCATAATGGCATGGGAATAGAGAAAGCTTGAAAAGCCCGGCAGGTGGGCTAAGTTTATGGTTAATAGGAGAGCTAACTGTGACTAGAGGGTTGACGGTTCAGTGGAAGGAGAGGAAATGCTCTCTTAAAATCAATGCACACTTTTGTAAATCATGATCACATAACTGCAAAAGGGAAAACAACTTTCGATTCACTTTCATTGAGTTTCTTTGATGAGACGCTTGTGACTTTGTGCAGGACTCGCCGTCAATAAATGGCGTGAGGGAGTATCCAAAATAATCTCCCAGGAAATTAATGTTGCATAAGGTCTGGGTAAATAAGCGATGCATTGTGTTATTGTGACACACAAGCAGGATTGATCGAGGTACATTGTGATTTAAGGCCAGTGTGAATGCTTCAGGCCCTAATGAATCTTTCATTATGTTCAGTATTGCATCAGTTAGGGTTCAGACACGCACAAATAATTTGTTGCTGTTTGAAGAAGTTAAGCATTTTAAATCAAGGAGGATCTCTATGTATAGTGGATAGATAATATATTAGACTCAAGAAGCACAATTTATGAATAAGTGGATATGGATATGATTATTTAAAAATGTCAAATCAAATCCACTTTTCTGTGTTTTAGGATATATTTCTTCTTTATTAGTAACATCCGCTTTCCGCTTTTGTTTGGACTTAGAGGGATTTAAGGCCATTCTGATAGTGTGTTTGGTGACTCAACTTTTCACACAAGAGATTTCTTTGACTTAGTAAATAAACAGTGAACATGTGCTCAGATGGTCATGATGCATCTTTTAAAACCAAATGTATTTATTATAAGTGAAACAAACCATTGACAAATCTGTTGCCAGGTAAACTTCATTGGGAAACAGCCAAAAAATAAACTTCTGTATGGCTGCCTGTACATAAGTCCAAGTTTGAGATTGATCATTAAAGTATAAGCAAGTTTGTTTATAAAATGAAATCTATCTTTATTTACAGTAAACACAGATGTGTGTGTGTGTGTGTGTGTGTGTGTGTGTGTGTGTGTGTGTGTGTGTGTGTGTGTGTGTGTGTGTGTGTATGTGTCTGTGAGTGTGTGTGTGTGTGTGTGTGTGTGTGTGTGTGTGTGTGTGTGTGTGTGTGTGTGTGTGTGTTTGTGTGTAGTCCCCAATGCAGATACACATAGTTTGCAAATGAGTGCAGGAAGTGTGTTTTCTCGCTCCCTGATGGTGTTTGAGCAAGCAAATATACACATACAGTCTTTGCTCAGTGTTTGTGTGTTTGCTTGTGTGTGTGTGTGTGTGTGTGTGTGTGTGTGTGTGTGTGTGTGTGTGTGTGTGTGTGTGTGTGTGTGTGCGTGCATGTGTGTTTGTGTGTTGCTGCAGATAGCTCCCCCTCTCTGGTATATATGAATGAATGTCCTGAGAGTGATAGATAAAGGTGGTCTGTGCTGCAGCCACTGCTCCACTGACCATTAAAGGAGGCATTGATGGGAGGACGGACCCGGCTGCTGCAGGTCCAGGGCCTGCGTCCGCCAGGTTAGACCCGGCCGAGGATGGACAGAGAGGGTGGGGTTTGGTGGGTACAGGAGGTTGGCAACAAGTCTGAGATCTGTACAGTAACGATCCCAGCGGCGTGTTTTCGAAAATTGCCTGTGTCTGCCAAATATAAGAGGCAGAGAAGCTACCTTCACTTGTCCTGCAAAAGAAGATGTTTTTAATGGCCAATACAGGCCCATTTCCACTGCCCTGGACATAGTCTCTCCTATAGATCACTGGTAACATAATCTGTGTCACAAATGCATCACTCACTAAATCATAGGACAGGATTTAAATTAACCCAGAATGTCTATCAACGTCATACGACTATGATGAAACTCTCGAGCAAAAGCATGTGTGGCTATGTTGAGAAATAAATGGAGTAATCTAATGAGCTCAGTGGAAAAAACTGGATCGCATTAGAGAGAGAAATAGAAACATCCTTAGTGAGCACACCAACACTCATTTCCTCCGACTGGCCGGCAGATTGTGTCAACATATGGCTTTTGTTTGAAAGCTGCTCTGAACTCTTCAACTCCTGAGAGCCAAAGACGATATTATTTCAGATGTTCTAATGAGCATTCATAATGTATTCATACTGTCATGCACAACATGAAAAAAGATTGTAGATGTGTACAGAGCTTCAATGCGTGACACTTCAGAGCCCCGATACCTCAAGGCTGATTTATACTCGGGTTTTACGCTGAGACGCAAGACACGCATGGCCGCCCGTGCGTCGTCCCATCAGCCATCTTGCGTGCGTCACCCAAAATTTCTGACTATCCGTCAAAGCTACGCGAGCCGTACGCAGCCCGCAAGGCTGTGATTGGTCCGCTAACCACATCCTTTCTGAGTCTCGCATTTCCGGTTTCACAGCATAATACCGCTGTTTTTAAAAGCCACACCAGAAACATGAACAATGGATCCCGTTGAAGAACGTTCGGCTGAAGAGGTCCGCAAATATGAGCATTTATATAACCCGTCTGATGGAGTATAAGGACACGCAGGTGGCGGTGAATTCCTGGAGGGAGAATTCGGTCCGCGAGTTTCTCCCGCGACTGTCTGTTTGGGGTAAACAGGATGTCTATGCAGCAAATAGGTTTAAAGATGCGCTCCTTCGCGTCATTTATCGTCGGGGAGTTTAAAAAGGAACGAACGTGCCTCAGAATTCTTTTTTGCCGTGAGATATTGGTTGTGTGGCGTGTGAGCGTGTGAAAACATGAAAATGCATGTGTCACACAGCGAAACCGTGAGAGTTGGTGGCTCTGTGTGTATGAGGATCATCAAGTAGGGGCCTCCGCTTTGTATGAGCGGTTGACATTTGCTGTGTTTACATATGTCTTTCTGCTCATTTTGAAGTAGAATAGAAACGCTCTTTGGACTTGCAAGTTATCAACATCAATTATTTTACACTCATTTGAAGGTTTTTTTGTCTTAAAGGTTGACGTGCTAAGTACATTCATCAGCATCTTCTTGGATATTCCCATAACGTGTGAATGCTTGCCTAAGGGGCCGATCACACCAGATGCGACTCTCAAAAACACGCCGCTAGCAAAACCATTGATTTCCTCTGGTACGGCGCTTTCATGTGCGACTTTTAAACGCTACGCGGTGTGTTTTTCTAGCGTTTTTTCGGCGCGTTTTAAAGTTAAAATATTCTCAACTTTGAGGCGCAAGCCGCGGAGTCGTGCAGCTCATTAACGTCACACTCGGCCAAGGCAGCCAATCGTATCAAGCAAGAGGCGGGCTTTATCACTTCCTGTTTACATGTGGTGTGAACAGCAGGGAATTCAAAAGAAAATGGCAACCTCGGAAGAGGCGCTAATATTAGCGGTATTTAATTACAAAGAGCTTTACAATTCTAGATGGAAACACTACTCTACTGCTCCGAAGATGCTCTAACTGACTCCTGCTCAGACGTAAGTAAAACTGAAAGCACTTGTCATTGAGACACAATTCGCGGTTATATATTCGCGGTATATATATATATATAGAGATATATATATATCTATATATATGCTGAAATATATATATATATATATCTATATATATATATATATATATATATATATATATATATATATATATATATAGATATAGATATATATATGTATATATATCTCTATATATATATATATATATATATATACGTATTTACCATCTTGGATGTTTTTGTGTGTTTTCTTTCCTTGTGGCCCTTCTTGGCCAGGCACATGGTTGGTTTCTTGTATTCTTTCTTACTTTTGACTGTCATATTTTTTGTTGAACTGTAGAAATAACTAAAGAAAATATGAAGTATGAAAAAAAGGACAGGAAATGCAAAATGAGATTCGTACAATGACACCGGCACACTGTATATCTAGTATGTATCATAAAAGATTTGAGATTTACCATAATTACAATTTGGTAAGTGTGTATAGAAGCCGCGTTCAATAATAAAACACAGAATGTGACTGGTCTAATTGGGAACACAGCTGCTGTGGTAGGATCTCGACAGGGCATAGATATTCATGCGGTATGAACATAAGATATTTCCTTTCTCCGGCCTCTGGTATGAGCATGGCCATGAGGCATGGTGGATACAATGTACCGCCGAACTTTTTATGACATATGTTGCATAGTGTGGTATGGAAACGGCGGTTGTAAGGAGCGTTAGCAGGCCCCTGCCTTGCAGCTTCATGACAATCTGAGCCTGGACCCGAGCCTGGGTAATCACCAGGGCGGCCGGGCTCATTCGCAGCGCCAGCTATGCCCGTCCCATGCAGCCATTGACCCAACGTAGTGATGCTATTTGTACAGTATAAACATTTTGGATGATTATATGTAATTACCCAGTGCAGTTCGGGTGCATGGACACTCACGTTGACTTATAAACTACACACCCATGGACGGATGGACAAAAGCACATCAACCTCGGGGATTCTCCTCCATGCTGAAAAGTGTTCACTGAGTAATACTAGCAATGCTCACTGCCAAAATCCTCTCCAAACATACATCCCCATTAAATATTTTCATGTCGCTCTCCCCACTTATTGCCATCATTTCACTCTCTTCTCTCTTGCTCTCTCAAACCACAACGACCAACCGTGAAGTTTCATTCATTGCGGCTCGAGGCCTCATGTGTGGCTCTCTCTGTCTCCAATGCCATTGGTCAGAACGTGTAAGTAGGGCAAACGCACTCAGTGTCAACAAGGCATTCACTCCCCCAAAGGTGGGGCGGTATCCAGCTCTCTCGCCACACAGATACCTCCTTATCGCCCTCCCGGCTCGGCTGCCAATTACGTGTTCGGAGGCCGTGCCTGGTCTAAGTAAAGCCCCCTTACTGAACTAGATAGGACATGCAACATTTTACAGCTCCGTCTCTTAAACACCCAGGCCTGAGACTTTTAGCCCGCCCCTCCGTCTCTTCCTCCTCACCTTGTGTGAGTTTCTGACCGCCACCCTGTGGGGCTGCGAAAGCAGAGCGGGCCAATTGAACGACACATTTAACACAGAGATAGCGATCGTTATTTCCAGGTCCCTCTCTTGAATCGACACTTGTTGGAAGCCGCTGGCTGAAAAATCAATGCTGTACATACTGCTAATAGATTCACGCAGGCAAAGGACCAACCACGATCCTAGTGACCCAAAGCAGCGGTCTTCTGTACAGCCTAAAGCTAGTGTTAACTATTTAATTGCGTTTCCTGTTGTGGATGGTCTGAGTGAATTTGGTCTCAGTGAATTTGACTTCCCTTTGGTACAGAGTTTTGCAGTGTATATTTCTCAGACTTTTGTTGTGAAAGGTAAAAGCAAAAATATTGGATCTGGTCAGTGTTGTCTTTGTCATGGTTGAAAGGAGTAATCAAAGTTTGCACTGTCTTGGTTTCGGACCACAGAGTTACTGTTGGTTGATGAGTTGATTTGCAGGGTAAAAGCTCCAAGAAATGCTACAAAAGTAACACATTCTTCCTCATTTTCACATGACAGGCTAAATTAATAAGCGAGAGAAATCACCCTTGCATGGTTCAGTGCACTCAGAGGTGTCGCAGCTTCAGTCTCGCTTGGTCAGGTCTGAGAAGTATCTTGTCACTAATTGAGTAACTCACTAAGTGAATCCTGCAATTGAAGCGTTTGGCACATTTCTCAAAGGACAATTAGCTTTTGTGCATGTTTTTGGGAGGTTCTTATAACAGTGTCTTATCTTTATTGTTTATCGTGGTCTTTATTGCAGATTAAAGGGCAGCCCAAAATATTCTGACCTCTAAGGTACGGGCAGACAGAGAAAAAGGCCAGGTTAGCACGTGTGTGCATCACAAACCACACCACAGTAAAACGTCCGTGGTCTGGGCTGCATGAATCTGCAAGCAACCCTATACAGAGCTCCTTGCCTAAAAACCGACCTAGCCGGGGCCCTGAATGGTATTTACACCCGCTGTATTATTTACATTGGAAAAAGGAGTAACGAAAACATGTTTTATAAGAATTTTCCACCCGCGAAGACGTGATGTCAGCGCCACTGCCTCGTATACAGGGTGGGGCAAGGTAAACAAACATGTCTTCCATCTCTCTCTCTCTCTCTCTCTCTCTCTCTCTTTCTCTCTCTCTCTCTCTCTCTCTCTCTCTCTCTCTTTCTCTCTCTCTCTCTCTCTCTCTTTCTCTCACGGGTTAGAGAATACGAGATGGAGCTCAGATCCGAGCACTGAAGCGCCAGGGCCTGATTGTTAGTAAACTGTAAGAAGTCCGAGGGAAGTACCTCATCCGACACACACGCACGCACGCACACACACACACACACACACACACACACACACACACACACACACACACACACACACACACACTGAGGAGCCACAACCATTGGCGGTAAACACACACGCCTCTCACAAGATACTTTGTAAATATTTACAGCTCGGCAGACGTCGAGGAGAGAGGAACATGTCGGACCGAGCAGCGCCGGCCGAACGTGACCGGACTCGGCCAACATCACCGGACTTCAAATCCACTGTGCAAACAACATTTCCTTATTCAGCATCTGTGCCCTGTGGTTTACCTTGGTTTACCTTGGCTTACCTTGCGGCAGCTGAGGAGAGGGGGGGTCAACCTCAGCTGAGCGTGGGGCCGGAGTCTGCTTTGGAAAAATAAAGCGAAGATTATGTTTTCAGCTCCTCACAATGAGAGAGGCAGTGACGAGCTGAGAACTTATATGAACTGTGACCTCTTGACAGTATCGTGCCACTGATGTATAAAATGGGCTCATAACTTTTTAAAAATTTCAGGTCTCAGCAAAGAGACATGTTTTTGTTATCGACAAACTCTTTTGGTATTTTCCACAGATAAATAATACAAAAGGGCCCAGTCTTGTATGATGTTATTATGTATATAGTTTTGTCACTACATTTTGCCACATTTCATGACTGAATGGTGGGAACTGTCTGTATGTGGGGAGATAACAGTAGCAATAGTAAAATCACAGACCTGCCAATCACAATATCACTCCACCCTGTTTTAAGGTCTGTTTAACATAATTAACTAAATGAACATCATGCTGTATTGAAGAAGACCTGAAACTACAGATTGAGACCATAAACTTGTGTTTGCAATGTTTACTGAGGTAATAAATTAAGAGAGAAGTCGAGTCATTTCCTCATAGACCTCTATAGATGAAGACGTCTTTTTGCAACCAGTGGAGGGTGTGGTTATCACAGGACAATCCACGGCGTTGTCTGTTCTGGGTGTTGTCCGTATTTTCGTCCCACAACTTTGACCCATTCACAGTGTGTTTTCAGCTCAGGAAAGTTAAATGTTCCCCTATGGTCGCCTCAAATTGTCTCATTTAGAATTTGGTTATACTTAGCTTCCCCCGTTCTCGTCACTTCTGGTTGCAAAAAGCCAATATTGACAAATTGACAAAATAAGAAACAGCATTAGCATTTCATGAACCAATGAATATGATAGCTAAATCCACTTGTTAAATCTTATGGTTATTGTGATTTTGTTTGCAAACAGTTACCTATTTACACATTCAGCAATCACAGAGAAACATTAGCTTTTATTTGGAGCCTTGTTTCCAAGGCTAATCACCAGCTAATCTCTAACCAGCTAATCTCTAACTGTGTCTGTCTGCCCTTTATTGCTGGGTAGGCAGCGTATATGGTAAATACATCTGAGTTTTTGTCGCTGGAAACAGCCGCCTACTGCTCTTGAAAACCAGGATAATTAGAGTCAGTCCACAACAGACTCAAGCAAAAGAATGTTACAGGCCACATATGATTTAATTACCTAAGTTACAACAGCATTCAAATAAGCAATGCAGCTTCCAAGTGAACATTAGGATTTCACATTTTGAATTGACTGAGAAAGTCTGACAGAAGTACATGTTTGTTTAAACCTAAAAGCAATGCCAGTTTTATGCACATAAACACACACACATTTTACATATTGTTTTACTGTGAAGCCATAATAGTGTCACATGGTTGGACAATCACAGATAAGCATACAGAGGGGACTTGGATAGGTTCTTCAGTGATTTATGAAACCAGTAACTCAGGGCCCTGGAAACAGGAGGGGCCTTTAAAAGGGGCTTTCCTTAAAAAAAAAAAAAAATTTTTAAATTGTATACTTTTAATATGAGCATCAGCTATACCCCATTAAACAAAGACAAATTTCCCTTAGATCTCTGTAATAGTCTACATCATTACTTAATCAACAAAAACAAAACCTGCCTTGGGATTGGATCAAATGGAACAGAAAATTGAGGGTTTTGTGACACAAAAAGATGAACAACTCTTTACTCCCTATTTGGCTGAACGCCACCGATCTGGCACCCGTGGAGGCTGAAAACAAAATCTACTGTAGCTGTTACTACTTGACCCCGGGGTCTGGGCTTAGGAGGCCAAAACAATACCAGGACGAACCGAGCCTTCCCCGCGCGACAGAGGAACACAAATAGTAACTTCTCGTAAGCCACCACTACAGAGAAGAAGGGAAACTGAAGGAGGAGGGTAAAACAGCAGGACGAAGAAGAGGTGGAAATGGGTGGTGGCCAGGAAGCGGGACTCTTCCTGCCCTAATCACAAGTCAGAGAGTGTTTCCTTTCATTGTAGGAGCTCCAGATCCATTAACCAGCTAGACCCTATCATGCACACACACACACACACACACACACACACACACACACACACACACACACACACACACACACACCCTTATATAAAAAAGGTTTTATAGACATAACTTTTACAGCCATAACATATATGAACGGTAACATAATCAAACATTATGTGGGTTTGTTGAGTGACACAGTGAGCCACACACATACTCATGTCCCCCCAGTGTGTGGGGGGAGTGGAGGAGGCACACACACACACACACTGAGTCACAGGATCACAGATCCTACTTGGCACGGCCTGTCGCATTGTGCGGCCCTTTGGCTCTGCTCTGATAAACACTTCATTATGAAACCCTGAGGACACAGTAAATATTTGCCGAGGGCCCTTATCAGCCTGCCTTATCTTGGCGTGAACTTTCAGGCACCACATGACTTCTGGGCCCTTTATTTTCTTAAAGCCTTTGCCACTGCTGTCAACTTTGCAGAATAGCCTGGAGAAAACAGTTCCCCTTTGAAAGGGCCCTGGAAAATTGCGACAGCACAACAACAGGAAAATGCAGGCCATGGGCTTTTTATTTGGTCTGGACGTGGCCGACCATAGCACCCATGAGGGCCATGTTTTGCCCTGCTACAGGCACCACTTTCCCTGTTTTACCCGCTCAAGTGACACATTTACAGCTGCGGAGTTAATCAGTTATGGGTCAATGTCTGGTGTTCAGTGTCTGGTGTTGAGTTCCCAGACGGACACATCCATCTCGGCCCATCTGACCTCGGAGCGCAGCGCTATGTCTTGCCATAGCAGCTTTCTGAAGGGTTCACTGTGAAAGATGAATCAGTGAAGCAGCATAGAGGATTGAAGCTCATAGATTCTGTCAATGAGTAATCACTCCAGCTGTCAATACGACAGCTGGAGTGATTGAGCCAATACCACACACACAGCTAATGCTGTGTTCACACCGAACGCGTCAAGATTTCGATGCGCGTCGAGATTTTATGTAAAGTCAATGCACAGCCGCGTCGAAGCTGCGTAGACGCGTATTTTCCAGCTGGCAGCGCGTCAGACGCGTAGAAGCAGCACGAACAGCCCGTCGGCCGCCGGGCAAACTCTGGTCGAAGGGTTGAAAAAAAATCTCGACGCACGTCGACAATTTTTTTGACGCGTTCGATGTCAACGCACCATGTCATCATTCCCATTCCATCTCATGTCAAGAACTCAAGAAATGTACTGAAGTGTAATTTTGAGATACTTCTGGAGTATTGACATTTTCTGCTTCTTCAGCTGTGAGTGTAGCCAATGCTAGAGACAAACAAAACTATCAGAACAAAGTCACATTTCATTCATCTCTAATAAGATATTCTACCACAAAAGGGATAGCATGGGGAGTGATTATTTAAAGATATAGGGCTGCAGTGGCGGGCCATGCTATCCATTTATTTACATAAATATGCACATGACAGAATGCTGTTCAGTGCAGCAATATTTTGTATTCACATCCGACCTATACTATGACTTTTTGACTGATTCTAACTGTTTTTGTTAGAATTTCAACTTCTACACTGCCAGTAAGTTTCGAGAAGGTTAAGTAAAGGTATAGAAAGCCAACAGACCCCACAGGCATGACGTGCATGATGCTGCTGCTGGAGAATCAAAGATCTAAAATTGCCTGTGAGTGCTGTAACAATCAGACGACGTCTATGCGAAGCCAAGCTACCAGCTAGAAGCCCCCCCAAGTCCCATTGTTAAACAAAAAAAGACGTGCCGAAGCAGTTACAATATGCCAAAGTACACATTGACTGGCCTAAAAATAAATGGCGTAATATTTTGTGAACTGATGAGAGCAAGATTGTTCTTATGGGGTCCAGGGGCCACAGATAGTTTGTCAGACGTCCTGCAAACACTGAATTTAAGTCACAGTACACAGTGAAAACAATGAAGCATGGTGATGCATGCATCATGATATGGGGATGTTTCTCGAAATATGGTGTTGGTTCTTTTTTATCGCATACTAGGTATCATGCATCAGTTTGAGTACATCAGAATACTGGAAGAAGTCATGTTGCCGTACGCGAAGAGGAAATGCCCTTGAAATGGGTGTTTCAACAAGACAATGACCCCAAACACACCAACAAGCAAGCAAAACTTGTGGGCTGACATAATAAATGCTGTTCATGAGGCAAAACCAAGAAATGCAGAGAAAATGTGGAACATAGTACAATTGTCCTGAGCTGCAATACCTGTTGACCGGTGCCAGAAATTGGTCAACTATGTGCCACAGATGTGAAACAATTATCAGAAACCGTGGTTATGCAACTAAATATTAATGTATGATGCTCAGGAAAGTTGAATCTTCATGCATTTCTTAGTTTATACTGTACATTGTTGAGTTTGTAAAGAAAGATGGCAACACTGCTATTTTTTAACATTACATTTCTTGACTTTCTGTAAAATATTATCAAATTCAATTAACAATTGTCTTGCTTTAAAATAGAATGTGCTGTGCCCCCAATGCATTTGTGTTCATTAAAATACCATTTATTTAAAGAATGTTGAGGTTTACTCACCTTTTTAAACACACTGCTATTTTTATGAACATAACTGTATATATATATATATATATATATATATATATATATATATATATATATATATATATATATATATATATATATATATATATATATATATATATATATATATATATATATATATATGTGTGTGTGTGTGTGTGTGTGTGTGTGTGTGTGTTTATTTTATAATCTCCAGGGTAGTTTTCATTCTGCTTTTTCCACCTATGAATTAAAACATTTTCTGAATCACGTTCTACCCCCACCTTGCACGGCAAATCAAAATACAGCCACTCCTTCAGACAGACCATCCAACCAACTTTCCAGTGAATATGGGCTCTTAAACAATTTCTATATTGAAATTCGAGGTGTCATTCCCTCAGATGGTGCAGACGCATCGCTCATCAACCTTTGTTTACAGCAGAACATCACAGATTATGTAATACTTCGTAGTTTATTCAGGGATGCAGGCCAGTGTTTTTATAATGTATGCTGAGGACGGGCCCCTTCTAAGGGCCCCATGCCAAGTACTGCCACAAGGCAGCCGGGGATCCTCTGTGCCCACACACACTGTCCCTTCAGGCTTTTTTTTTTCATTGGAGAGCTGTGTTGTAACATCTGATGAGTTTACTGTGAGCGACACAACCAGAACAATTTGTGTTTTCTGTCCGGTCATCTTGGCCCAACAACACCTGCTGCACTGTCACGGTGAAGGAAAAAATAGTCTGTTAGTTTGAAGATTTTTTTTTTGGAAAATGATTTTTATTGGGAGAACTACAAAATAAAATGTACAGTACAAAGTTAACAGTCTCACACTCAATTTGTAGTGAACCGACTCCCCAAAAGAAATGCAACTCTCGTTGTCTTTTGTCTGTTTTGTTACATTCAAAAAGCTTTACTTCTGATAAAGTAGTCAAAAGTACATAGTGCGCATCCCCTGTACCTACTATGTACAAAACCAAACATGTTCATCCACTTCCCTCTCCAGCAAACTCAAGACTCTACACTAGATTTCAATATAAAAAAAAACGTTAAAAAAAAGAGCAAAGGGAAATCTAATGAGGAATGGGGATTTAGAAGGGTTGCAGTTGTTTGTCAGAGGGTCTGAGTGGTAACAACCTTTAGAAAAAAAAGTTTTAGAATCCAACACTACATTCAGTTCAACCTGTGTATAAAAGATGCCATGTAGGAAAAATACTTTATTTGGTTAATTTTAAGGCATGTCAAGATGGTGAACCCCATATAGGCACTACACAATAATACTGGGGCACAAGGGATTGCTACATTCTTTAGCACGTGGCTGGAATCAGTGTGACCTCAGGCAAACAGGAAAAATAAAATACTTTTTGGTTAATTTATTGACTTGGGTTCTTTGTCACTGAAGTCTGATCTAGATCAACAAAAAGACGTAAGGTTTGGACGGTCTGTACAACCACATTGTTTATACATTCTACGGAAACATCTAAATAGGGATCCTCCAAAAAAAAAGAAAAAAAGCCTTCTACAGCACTGACAACCTCAGGAGCAATCACGCAAACTTGTTTTAATAAAAGTAAACAAAGAAACAAAATTAATGAAATAAATATCATACGTTCTCTTAAATTACGTTTTTTTTTAAACTCATTTACAATAAAAATAACAGAGTGAAGTTACCAAAAGAGGAAAAAAACAAAATATATATATTACTGTGAAAAGAACTCCACTTTATGCAGATTAATAATGGCGACCATAATTTAAACATAAAAGAATATAGATCTATTGCTTCATCATACTTGATAAATACAGTATGGACACAAATTACCAATGTAGCCTATACTTTTTTCACAAGATAATAAATAAGTTAAATAGTCCATAGCCAGTTATGCACAGCTATGTATATCACTCAAAAAACAGCTAAAAAAATATATATTCAACCATCAGCAGTGATTTCCCCAAACAAACCCAACTCAAGAGTGCTTTTTATCCAAGCAACGAACTAGACTAACCAAACGAACCACTGGGTGGCGCTAGGAGAAGACAGGTCTGGAATGGAAGTTGAAGCTTACAGAGAAGAAAAAGAAACACTTTAATAAAAAGAGGGGGGAAATGTTACTTTGAGTCAAGGCATATTCTTGGCAGGATGGGAGGAAATCTGAAAACCGCTTACTGTCTCTTCTTCTTGTCAAGTCATGTTAACCCACACATCTAATCCCAGGAAAAAGTGTGGCTTGCCTGATAGAGCAAAAAAAGGGAGAGAGAGAGAGAGGGGGGGGGGGCTGCCATGAAGCCCTTGGGCAAGGCACTGATGGAATGCCTTCTGTTTGCTATCAAAGTTTTAATACATCTATATTACATACAAGGAGAGAGGGAAAAAATACTAATCTAATGCCAGGTCAAGGACACTTAAAATGTTTGAAGCTTTATTGATCCCTGTGGGTGAACTGCCCTACTCTTGCCCTCCCTCCAGGGAGGTCAGAGCAGGGTCAGCACACCTGGAGCTGGTAGGAATTCAATGTCTTACTCAAAGGCACTGTGGCAAGGTAGTTGCTGCTGAAATCGGGGTGCAGGGCCCAGGGCAAAGTTGGGCTTAACCGGGATCCTCTGCTTGAAGGACAGTCAACCTCACTCACTGAACACACGTGGCTCTTCAAATCACTATGCCTGACCAGTCCATAAATCCATATGAAAAAACAAACAAAACACAAAAAAAAACAATTAGTCATCTGAAATCGACAGCCTGCTGAAGATTGGCAAACGCCTTCCAGCGTCCAGACTCGGGGACTCGGAGCCGCTGAGGCTCCCGGAAGAGCTGAGGGACCCGCTCGCATAGCTTTCCCGGTCAGAGAGCGAGTCTGGTGGGCTGGGAGGAGGCTCGAACACTGGCGACTCGTTGAGGCGACGCAGCGCCTGCAAGTGGCTCATGTTGTACGTCGGAGGGGATGGCGGGCACGCGCTGCTCTGCATGTTCCCGTAGTAGGCACTGGTGGAGTGGTTGTTTGCGTACCCGCTAGGGGTGTGCACAACCAACGGGGCCAGTAAGGCTTTTAAGTCCTGTCCAGGAAAGGAGAAGGCACTGTTGATGCAAGACACAGAGTTGGGAGAGAGCACGTCCTCGTAGAAGCTTGACGTGGAGGTGCAGGAGGAGGTGGTTGTGGGCGGCGGCGGGGTCCGGGACATGGGGCTGTCGAGCAGGGGAGACTCTAGCCCGTGGTGGGTGGAGAAGCCGGAGAAGCTGAGGCTGTGGTGAAGCTTTGGTCTGTCCCTCTGGGTGTAGCAGAGCTGCTGCGGAAGAATATCCCTCTGGCTGTAGCCGCACAAGTCGCGAGCCGACCTGGACTCCCCTGCCTGCATGTTAGCGTTGGCGGCCGGAGAGGGCCGGCGCTCGTCGGCGTTGTGGATAAAGTGACACCGGGGACCGTACGGACAGAAACCGATGGTGTGGAAGGTGCGGCAGGGCTCCGTTTTGTACTTCGGGTGGCGGGACAAGCTCCTCAACTCGTGGTAGCCGTGAGCGAACTGACATTTCTCCCCGTACTTGCACGATCCGTTTTCCTCGAAGGGCCGGCAGAGCTCGGTCTTGTAGCGGGTGGAGTTGATCTGAGAGCCGGGCTTCTGCTGCAACACGCCCCGGTCTCCGTTGTCGCTGTAAGCGCGGTCGCGGAACTTGTTCTCCTTGTTCATAAGGGCTGTGGTGCTACTGTTGCAGGCCGGCGTGTTCTCCTTCAGACTGCCGTATGAGCCCATTGAGTACTTGTTGCCGTTGTTCAACGCCTCCAAGTTGCTTGTCGAGTTTCTGCGGAAAAATCCTGGCGTGAAGGGGCCACCGGAGCCCGGAGTCGTGACCGGAGCCCCCACCGCCTTTTTGTCCAGCATGCTGTTGATGTGCAGGGCGTTCATGTTCATGCTTTTATCTGGCTATAGGAGAGAAAAGAGACGAGTTAGTGATGCACGTCTGGCACACATGTACTTACTATTTTGACCACATGGAACGTTTAAGGCGTAAACATGCTTTGAAGTCAGAGCGCGCTCGTTCGGCTCACGTTAGCGCTTCACCCCAAATGCAAGATTTCCCCATATCTTGTCAAACGTTACCTTGTAAAGCATGTCCATGTCGTAGAACGCAGACAAGACGGTTGCAGACATCTCGTTTCCCCAAGTTTGCTGTCGCACTCCCTCTTTCATGGAGGACCGACCAGGATCCTTGAACGCGACGTGCGGAAGCGTTAGTTTGTGCCACGACTGGTTTTGGTTGAGGGAAAAGTTGCTTTTAAAAGTTTGTGTGCAGTTTAAGTCCGCATGAGGAGGAAAGAGAGAAAAAAAGTGGGGGCGGTGGTATGGAGGGGAGTAGGTTTTGTATTGTTGAGTCGTAGGTGGCTTTATGTCCTCCCCTCGAGAAGCGCTGAGCCAGAGTGCTGCACTGTGCGCTCGAGCCTTTTTGCATGGGTATAAATGCCTGGTGGTGGCCAGGGAGGGGCGAACTGAAGTTTTGTAAGGAGCCGCCTCCTCTCCCTCCCGGAGACAACTTCCATTCACCGGTTGGCCGCCTACTCTCTAACACCACGCCTTGAAATCCAACCCCAGCCTCCTCCTCACAACCCGCTTAACTTTTCTCTCTCTCCCCCTACACTTTTTAAATCACACAACCAATTTTGTGGAAGTTTGTTTGTCGTTTTTTCTTTGGTTGACTCTCTCTGAGAAAGAATGTAGGAACACATTAGGGTGACGTCTACTACGCATGTGAACGTTGAAACTCTCTCTCTCTCTCATTTTTTTTTAGCAGCAACCCACAACAAGCAGCCTTTTCCTGGTCCACTACACGTTTTACGGCACTGACGCGACCTACTTAATTGTATTGTCCTAAAACTATACATTAATTATATTGACTCCACCTCGGGATTAGAAATCGCTCACGACCAACATGTCGAGTCATTCTAACCGCAAAGCGCATTTGCTTTGGTTAATATCTTTTTGAGCCACTGAGTTCCAACCAACGATTTGCCTCCCCAATCTCAGCTCAGACTGCAGGAATGTAGCCTTCAATCCAGCACCGCAGAGCAACACTGCCCCCATGAGGGCAAGATGAAAACTGGGTGGGGGGGAAAGACTGGGAGGTCCTTGATGGGCGGAGCTGGAGCAAGATTTCAAGGCCTATCCAGATGCCATTTAGCTCTAACTTAAGCTAACTCGTCTCATCCTGAGGTAACCTTCTCAGGATGGCAGAAAATGAACTACTGTAGGGTTTTGGTTGGAAAAGCGGTGATTGGAGATTAAAAAAACAACAAGAAGGGGAAATAGCAATAGGCAAAAAACAAGTGACATAAGAGCTTGGAATCTACTACTACCAACCCTAAAATAAGTCTGAGGGCTGCCCTAAGACTATTTGCGCTTTGCCAGTTGTGATAAATAGTTTAATGTAAAGGACATACATGGCGAGGCTCCTCAGAAAACCTTCATTTATTTTTTTTGGGTATGTTAAGTTGATCAAAAATATTACATCAGTTTTACTGTAACAGGGCTACAAGAGAGGCAGAAGGTCCAGTTGTACGGCACACACGCACACACACACACACACGCGCGCACACACACGCCTTAACAATTCTGCACCTGGGTTGTGAAACTTGAGCCGACCCGCACAACCGTGTCAGTGACGCCCCCTCCCATTGAGAGGAGCGCAGGGACTGAGCTCTGGCGACAAGTTGTTGTTATAGCTTCCCCAACACAAACTCAAACAACATTCAACGTAATTGTTGACATGCAGCAAGAAAAAAAAATAGGACTTGAGAATCAAAAGTGCAGTTCACAATGTTTAATTAAAAAAAGACGACATTGAGAAACAGTAATCGTACAAATTTAAAAGATATCTGGTAATCAATGAACATATGTAAGACAAGCAAAATGTAAAAAAAAGAAAAAACTAATCCCGTTTCCTTCATTTGTTGTGTCAGTGAAGCATTTATCTGATACTTCTTTTCCGTTTCAATATTAGGAACCTTGATTTGCTTACCAAATTCCTACACTAAAAATAATGAAATGAAAAAGTCAAACACTGGTACCTCCTTTACCTCAGCCTCTCCAGTACATCTAGAGCCAAAATGGCCCTCTGGTGCTTCAGCACCAGCCGGGCATGCTCCATGGTGGAGGAGAACTGGGGCAGGGCAGGGAGGGAGTTCAGGGCCCGCTGAGAGCTGAGGGCCTGGGTTTGGGCTAGAGACACCAGCGCACTGATTCGGCGGACCTGGTCCAACTCTACAATTATTGGGGCTCCGGTCTGCTTGGCGGCCGGGACGAGGGCGCTGATGTGTCCGTAAAGCAGCTTTACCCATTGGACTGGCTCGGCCCACAGGTTCAGATCGCCCTTCTCGAAAAGGAAATCTTCTTCGTCCTGGTCACAAGCAAAATGGGAATATTGTTACTGGAGTTATTTGTATTGTTTTTGGCCACTTTGGCAACAGAACACGCTGTAAACAAAACAATTATAAATTTGATATGACAAGAATTTTAGCAAACTGTTAGCTATTTACTAGGGCTGGGCAAGTTAACGTGTTAATATTGCGTTAACTTTTCAATCCATTAACGGCTTTAATTATTTGATCATGCGTTAACTGCATTTTTTTTGGCTTTTACTTTGAAGGCGATTCATTTAGGTGCGCTTCTGTAGTCTCACCGGACGATTTGCCGATTAGAGCCTGACGTGAAAGCACGTATTGTTCTGTGGTTTCTGTTCATTTGTTTGTAGTTTTTAACTGAAAACCAAAACGATCAGTTCAAAAACAGAACTAAAGTTATCTAAGGTTGTGTTTCCATTCAAATGTAAAGCTGATTTTAAACAAACTTTTGAAATGTCGACTGTTTTATCAAAGAAAACTAATTTGGCTACAGCTTAGTTTGGTCCGACGATGGCGCTACTTGCTACTGTTATGTCACGTCATGTATTGTCCAATGTGTTATGTTGTCCGTAGAAAAAACACTAAAAAAGAAATTATCTGTTACTTTGCTCACCGTTACTTTAAAAGGCCTCCCAGCGGTTTAACATTGCCGCCTTGAGTAGAAACTCTCACGTAGAAACTAGAGACCAAACCAAACGGGCAGCTACACAACAAGTGGCTGGAGAGCAGAAACTGTGACGACTCAAAGCTCTCCGTCGTTTTGACTACTCCACTGTTGTAAGCAGAATAAAATGAAGGCTGAGCAAAAAAGTGCCTTCCGTCCCTGTAATCCCCACAGACGCCGAGTTTAGACCAACCCCGAATCACAGGCCAAGTGCCCCGAGTGGAGATTTTACACTCCGTGCATAAATGTACTACTTCTGCCCTGGCAGCTAAGGAACAATCCGGGGTATAGCTCTGACGGCCCTTCATGGTTGTCCACCATCACGCGGCGCAGACAGTGTGACACTTCTCAGTGTTCCCGTGCACTATTTGCAATGTTAGTCGAGGTCGCCAAGGAGACGTTGCGTCGGCTTCTCACCAGACCGGGGGCGTCTTCCGCAACCTCCTCCTCCTCCTCGCCAGGTTCTTTGTCTCCCAGCAGCCACTGCGTCAGTGCGAGGACACCTGCCACCGTCTGGCCACGCAGCTCGAAGAGGTGACACAGGAGCTTCACGCCCGAATCCAGGGCCACGGAAGGACACACGGACACACTGGTCACATCTGAAGGGGCAGAAGAAAGGACACGTGTTTGAACAAGCGTGTTCAAAGAATGTCTTCGGGCCGACAGCAGGTTTTTTTTTTTGGGTGCATGTGACTGTGTGGAGTTTTTCCACCCGTAGCCAGCTTCTGTTGTCATTAGATGTCCGCTGATATTGGACTTCTGGTTTGATTAACCTTTAGTCTGGAGTTCAGCTTTGGAGTGACCTGAGGACCTCGGTCCTGAGATCTAAGGAGGTGTTCAAGCTCATTATGTGGAAAGGTGGCAAGGAAACAACCGAGAAAGATTAAAAAAAAGAAAAGAAATTGTAAGAACTGAAGAAGATGCAGAATTCCCATTTGAGATGAAATTTAGAAAGAGAAAAAAAATGTTGAGATGTACTTTGAGTGTGGAAAACATCTCACAACATTTGTATTATTTCTTGTTTCTTTTTATTTAGCAGACAAACAAACACAAGTGTATTGCTGCCTTCCTTAAAAACTGGTTGAAAACTACAACTACGCACATGGAATCTAAGTTCTTAGTAGCAATGAGCCAGTTAGAAAAACTAATGACCTAGTAAATCAGGCAGGGTGCACCGTTAAAACTTCAGTATTAGCTAGTACAGACAAGGAAATAAATACATTCAATAATTTTGTATAGCCCAAAATCTTAACCTCACATCGGTTTTGGTAAAACCCCCCAACAGCTCACATATTAGCAAGCTACCGTTTCATTTAATCATTAAGCTAAACTGACTGTCATATCTAACTAATTCTGAAAATCCCATCTCTCCAAAAATCATTTAGTTTTTGAATGTACTGATCTATTGTGAATCTGTTCTTAGTCATACAATAGTATGACTCAGCCAAGTACAAACCTTTTTTTCTTGATAGTATATTTATTATTAGTATTAGCATGACTCACTTCTGAAAATGATTAAGATGGTAACTGGATGGATATGTGAGCTGTATTAAATATAATATTAGCATTTCCCAAAATGAAACAGCACAATGCCTTTACTGGGCTTTGAAGAGGTGGACACATGTAACAAATAGAGTAAGAAGTAAGTAGACGGGCCCAAGAACGCTGCACCCACCAAGTTTGTTTTCTGACACTCTACAACCAACTGTTTAAAAAAAAAAAAAACGCGCCTGATTTCTTCCACCAGCCCAACTGTTGAAGTTCAACGTGGTTGTTACCTTGCCAAGATCCCTACAGGAGGAACCCCATTTCTCTGCCAATGTACGGCACATTTGCCCCCACAAGCACCGGTTTCTCACCTGGTTTTGTACAGGATTGGATGTGCATGTTGAAGCAGACCCAGTTAGCCAAGTATTGTGTGTTGGCATGAAAGGAAAAACACATCACCCGTAGTGGCATGAAACTGTATCCAAAATAATTAAATCCAAATCTGACTAAAAACTCAAACTGAAATAATATAATTCTCAGATGCAGGAAAAACAATTGTGCAAGTCTGACACAAGTCTAAAAACAAGGGAGCAGGGGGACCATTTCAGGCAGCAGGATTATCAAATATGAAATAAATATTCCAAAAATATAATCAGATTATTGAGCACCTGCATGTATAGAATTTTTCACCACCACCTGCTGCTTTGCCCCAAGAAGTATAAATAAAGCTTGGCTAACTGTATGATCCAAACTTGAGTGTGTGTCTGTGCATGCGCACGCATGTGATGTGCAGCTCTTCTGGGCTTGGAGGCCTTTCAGAGGAACAAAACCATAACGCACACAGCCGACCACCATCAGGAGATATTCGAGTGGATTCATAAGGATCCTGCTTATAGAACCAACATGCAACGTGCACGTGCCTTTTCCTGTTTACGTTCAAGATAATAGATGTCGGAATGGATCGCCCGCATGGATGAGTATGACACTCCCGTGGTTCTTGCATTTAGTGACTCAATAACATTTTAAAGAAGACTATTTGTAGCCCTTTACAAATAGCCCATATTGGGAGGCTCATCATGAGACCACGCTCAATGTGTGCTTCCGAGGAAGTGTGAGTGCGAGGACACACACTTAAAACAGCAGAGAAAACACAACGTATGACTTCCTTAATGACTCCAGTTGTCCATGCAGCGACACAGAGGTTGTTTGTTTGTGTGCGTTGGTTTCCCACCTTGACCATCCTCACCACAACTGACACTCAAATAACACAAGAGACTTCAAAGGGCTAGCTAAAGACACTAGCCAAAGCACTACCACTATGGGAAGAGAGGAGGGAGGGAGGTATACACCCCACATCAGCACACACACACACACAAAGAAGGGAGGGAACCCAGATTGTTTTTCCTCTTCAGAGAGGAGGCGTAAAATCAGAGCAGAGCCTGAAGTCTGAGCAGCGAGGGAAACCCGCTCTGCGAACATTAGAGGCTGCTGATTGTACCGCATTAGAGGAGATGTAAGTTTAGGAGCTTGAGTGACTAATTCCTTTTTTTGACAGAGAAGCCGCCTTCCTCGCTCTGTCAAGCCTTACATCCACCCCCCCTTCATGTCCTCCCCTTTAAAAAGGGACATAATAGGAAATTTTAGCTGCATTCAATTTATCTGCTTTTCTACGGCGGCTTCACACGTCGCTTAATGCGACTTCGCCCTCCACAAGCTTTTGGCGCAAAATGCTCAGTTTCTCAAGGGGATTGTCTTTCACGTTGTTGCTGGTGTGTGTGAGTGTGTGCTGGCATGAGTTTAGTCCTGTGTAGGTATTGTTTGAGTTTATGTAAGACAATATATCAGTGCCAGTTGGTGGATGAATAGGTTCGATGTACAATGGGGTGAGGCTGTGTGTGTGTAATTGGCATCCACTGGCACACACTCTGTCCACTGGCACCCTTTTAGTACATTTGAGCTGGGCAGGGCTCTCTGTAAGGGGAAAACTTAACCTTGTGCCACTTGTGGAAACAGTACAACAGTTGTACCATTTTGAGATTTTTTTTTCTCTGCCTTTAACTGAACGGAGAGCTGCTTTTTTAAGAAAGAAGTTTTTAGAAATTGCTTTATATGTATATTTCCAGGAACCATCCCAAGTCTTTCATCGTTAGATTCATGTACATTGATTTGTACACTAACAACAAATACGGTACACTCTTACAATTACTGCAGAGTATACAACCAGTACTGTTTGTAGTATGAAACTACAACACGAAAATAGGTCTGTTTCTCCCCCCCACCCCAACATGGATTCAGACGTTAGGGGGACGTTAGAAACGCTTATTCCAGAAATTTGAATGAAAACCGAAGCTAATTCAAAACCCTTTTGATACCGAAGAAGAGGTGCCTCAGTGGTTTTCTAGAAGTGTGGGGCCCCAACATCAGAGGTTTGAGTCTTGCAGAAGACCACTGCTGCTTTACCTTGCTCACACTTGTTATTAATCATCATCTCTGTCAGATCTCTAAGAAAAAAAAGGTGATCACTCACACAAAACTAAAGCTATTTAATTTTGCAATGTTAATGCAATCTTCCATGTATATATATATTATTTGCTTTATCTTTGTGCGGCCAAATGTGCTGAATTGTGTGTCAATGGGCTGTCAAGACAAGTGAAATGAGAGGAAGCTCTTCCCACCCCACACTCCTCCACCCGTTGGTGTCATTATGTCCACTGTATTGGGAAGTTCATTCCTCTGCTCAGCCACCTACATCTAAGGGATATGGGTTTTGATCATGCATGTGAGTGCATCATGGTAGTGTAAAAGACAAAGACTCAGTTGCAAAAAAACTGAAAGCGAACACATTTCCACCTGACCATGTCAACCTTCTTGAAAGCTTAAAAAAGCAGCAACCTTTCATCCTCATGCAGACTCCTGGAGCCGGGACACCAGGAAGCAGAGGTGTGAGATAGAGGTGCGAAATTAAAGCACATACTTTACAGCTGCAACTTTCTCTGGTGCTTGGCCAGAAAACGGCAACCGCCGAACAACAGTGTTTCGCCTGTAAACTCTCCGCGGAATGTTCAAATTGCTTGTGTTTATTGATCAGGTCCAAGTAGCAAGAAAGAGATTATACAAGAAACTGCAGAAAAATTTAGATTCTGTGCCTCTCACCGACAACTGACTGGCGCTTTTTCAGACACGCTCTATCACAGGTAAACATTTTTAAATAATCTTATTGTCAAAGTTGAAGCACTAAAGGCCGAGATATCAGGACTTTTAACAGAGCGTTCCAGACACAGAGGATGTCAGAATTCTCCCAGTTGGATTTTTCCGACCTCCAAGGGTTCCAGGTGCACGACGCAAAAACATTGCTAACCTGACTAACGACCTCCACATTTCTTTCTAATATTTAGGTATTTACACATTTTAACATATACATATTTGGACATCAATTTAAATGTAGATTATGGTTTACTATACGATAAGTGTGTATTATTTTAATTCTGTACAGCTTAAAATACTTAACGTTGCCTTTGAGTTAATAGTTCAAAAATTACACTAGAACTCCACTCCATGTTACACAACTGCTTCTACACAAGTAGACATGGAGTGGAGTTGTAGTGTAATTTTTTTTTTTACTGGGTGGTTGAAAGTTTTGACTGGCATGCAGCATTAGCCCGTAGATTGGGTCAAGCTACAAAAATGTTCGCTCAATAGCCTTTTTTTCTCCTATTACGGCAACCCCTTGTAACATAATCAAGGTTACATTTTGCCAAACATACCAAAAAAGGTTAGATTCATTGGTCGTTCATACTGTTTTGTGGTTGACCAAACGATTCGTAATCACTTTGTACAAAGGAGGGGATGATTCAGCGACACATTGAAACAGTGGTCTTAAAAAGACCAATTCTGTTCAACCCCATTTATTAAGACTTCATCCGTGTGGAAAACAATACAGAAATGTTACCAGGTCCGGTCCGGGTTGAGTTGCACCAGCACATTCAGTTCTGCTTCCATTCAACTCTATAACCGTTATAGAGTTTAAATGCTCACTTTATACGTTATACTATACGTTATACTATAACGTATAAAGTGAGCATTCAAACGACCCACGACTACTATCAGATCTCAGTCTGATTACAACGGATGCGTAATTTGGTTGATCGCACAGTCAGATAACAAAATAGCCCCGCTGAGAACCTCTGTGCTCCGTTTTATCTTCAAAACACATCAAGTGTTAAAACCCACAGCTGGAGACTGCAATGAATGCAATGCCCACAGACACTCCTAGACAGCCTGCAGACATCAGTCATTACTTCGGCCATGTGACTTTATTTCACACCGCACTAATTCATTAAAATCTCCTTTCTAGCCGAACATTGTGAAAGTAGCAGAGACACACCATTTCTGCTTGTGTGTTTCCACTGGAAAATAACTCAAGATCTATAAAACTGATGGGAAGTTTGCATAGCATAACCACACACAACACAACCACACACATGACTTAACTGTGTACGGCTGCTTTGACTTCATGTCATGACCAAACTTGGACATTATAGCAACGTTGTAGCAATGCATAGTGTATAAAGATACAATGAGCAATACTATTATCTTATTTTATCAGTTTTATTATAGCAATACTATTATCATATTTGTGTGCAATACCTTTATATCTTTTATAGGTTGTTCATTTATTTTTTACTTAAGTTTATTGTAATTCTGTGCTGGGAGGACCAAGCAAAAGGACATTCACAGACTTGTCCCGAACTCTTTCCTTTGTGGTTTTGGCGATCTGCTTTGGATTGTTGTCCTGTTGGAAGATAAACCGTCACCCTAGTCTGAAGTCCAGAGCGCTCTGGAGCAGGTTTTCATTGAGGATGTCTCTGTACATTGCTGCATTCATCTTTCCCTCAATCCTGACAAGTCTCCCAGTTCCTCCTGCTGAAAAACATCCCCACAACATGCTGCTGCCACCACCATGCTTTACTGTAGGGATGGTATTGGCCAGGTGATGAGCAGTGCCTGGTTTCCTCCAGACATGATGCTTGGCATGCAGGCTTTTTTTTTATCAGACCAGAGAATTTTGTTTCTCATGGTCTGTTTCTCATTTTGTTTCTTCAGGTGCCTTTTGCCAAACTCCAGGTGGGCTGTCATGTGCTTTTTACCGAGGAGTGGCTTCCTTCTGACCACTCTACCAAACAGGTCTGATTTGTTGAGGGCTGCAGAGATGGTTGTCCTTCTGGAAGGTTCTCCTCTCTTCACAAACAACGCTGGAGCTCTGTCAGAGTGACCATCGGGTTCCTGGTCACCTCACTGACTAAGGCCCTTTTCCCCCGATTGCTCAGTTTGGCTGGGCAGTCAACTCTAGGAAGAGTCCTTGTGGTTCCAGACTTCTTCCATTTCTGGATGATGGAGGCCACTTTGCTCATTGGAACCTCGAATGCTGCAGAAGATTTTCTGTACTCTTTGCTGGATCTGTGCCTCGACAAAATTTTGTCTCGGAGGTCTACAGACAATTACTTGACTTCATGGCTTGGTTTGTGCTCTGACATGTCCTGTCAACTGTGGGGCCTTATGTAGACAGGTGTGTGCCTTTCTAAATCATGTCCAATCAACTAAATTTAGCACAAGTGAACTCAAATCAAGTTGTATGAACATCTCAAGGATGACCAGTGGAAACAGGATGCACCTGAGTGTCATGGCAAAGGCTGTGACTACTTCTGTACGTGTAATACTTTTGTTCTTTTTTTTAATGGATTTGCAAATTTCTTCCAAAAACCTTTTTCACTTTGGCATTCTCGGGTGTGTTGAGGAAAAAATGAATTTAATTCATTTTAGAATAAAACTGTAACATGGCAAAATGTTGAAAAAGTAAAGCACTGTGAATACTCGCTATGTATATATATAGATATAAAATAACCCCTATGTTCCTCTCCCGAGTCCGTCACAGTGCTGCACGGCCAGTGAGGGTGAATGGGGTTTGATTTCAGACCCAATTAGCCTGGAGGAATTTTGGTGTTGGAGGGTGGGATGGGGTTAAATTAGATTTTCTCTTCCTGTACAGGACAATGGCTCCACTGTAGGTCACAGAAGAGAATTCGACGAACCTGATGTGAATCTGAACTAAACTTCTCTCCCACACGCCATCGAACAGGTTTATTTGGATTTCATCTAGCTTAAAATCCGAGGTTGCCTTTTATGTGAAACAAAAAAAGTTAATTAGCATTCACACACTTTATTAAAAAGGCAACGATTGGTTCTACTGTTACTTAATGATGGAAAAATATCTGTTATTATTTTAAATCATGTTACTTTAAACAAAAAACAGCTTAGGCTTGAGTTTGAGTTGTTTGCATTGTTGTACCTGTGACTCAGACCTCTTGCATGTACAAAAAACAACAACAATGTATTGATTGCCTCAAAGTCATTTTAGAGCTGTCACAAACATTTTTGAAAGATTGGTTCAATATTTTGGGAAGTATGCTCAGTTGCTTGCTTTCTGAGTGTTAGAAAAGATTGATATACTGGACAGTGCCAGGCTTATTATTATTATTATTATTATTATTATTATTAGCAATTAAAGAGAGTTAAAACAATCCAATTACATCAAAATGTAGGTCCTTCCTGTAGGGGGGAAGTGTTTGCCTTTTGTCGTTGTGTGTGTTTTGCAGTCGTTGTTCCCACGTCCCTGCCTGTCCTCCATATCAAAGGGCTAAGAGTCGTCACCTCCATCTGAAGCAGGTAACACCCTCTGATACTTGACTCTGCAATGGCAGGTCATAAAACACAAACACACAATGGGCAGACTAGCTGACTGGCCTGCAGGGTATGACGCGTTCATATGCGCACACACACACACACACACACACACACACACACACACACACACACACACACACACACACACACACACACCCGCAGTGTCGCAATATGTAGCTCTGGTGTTGAGTACCATGGCAGTATTCCCATTTCTATTTCCTATTTGAGAAATTGTGCAGGTAAGCGAGCCAAAAGCTATCAAATGCAGGACTTTGCCAAGGCAGACCAGAACTTTACCCCATGTCCCTCGAGGTTGTGGGAAAAAAAACGCTTTCCAGAATTTAATACTGGAACAAACAGTAAAAATTCAATTGTTAAAAAAATTATGCAACGAAGACAAACACTTTGAATTTAAAGTGAGTTGCTCATGCACTTGTGATGACTTTATTAAATGCCGAAGCTCTCCAAGCAACCAACATGTCCTCCCAGCTCACAGTAGTCTTTCTAAATATAGAAACATCATTTATTGAGCTCGATGACATATTTTTCCAATTAAAGGTTTTTGTTGTTATTTCCATAAAAAGCATGAGTTTTCGAGCGGTGTGGCTGGAGAGTGAAGTCACTTAGAAGAACCTTTTTTCTCGGCAGTGTGAATGTGTGCCAGTAACACACTCCCAACCTCACAAACACACAAAAAAACTGTAATCTCCAAAACAAGCAATAAATATGGATGGACAAAAGAAGATGCCACACTCTTATTTCCATACAAGCACAAAATCCTCGCCCCTAAACACAAAAAGGAAAAGTTTGACTTTTCTTTTTTCTCACGGTAAAAGATATTTCCCCATGACCATGTGAATGCCGTAGCTGCGAGGGACTATGGACGCTCCTAAAGAGATGTGTTGCTGTCTTGTGTTGCGTTCTGAGATGCTATGCGTGATGGCGACAGACACAACAAGGCGGGCTCTTGCATCGTCGAGGACAGAAAGACGCACCGTGGCGGTTTGCGAGGGGCACTTGAGAACTGGCAGCTGTCGGCTCTCTAATACTGTGTGTTTGTGTGTGTGTGTGTGTGTGTGTGTGTGTGTGTGTGTGTGTGTGTGTGTGTGAGAGAGAGAGAAAGAGAATTGTGAGGGTGGGGATTAGGTATAGTTGTGAGCAAAGCAGACTTCAGACATTCACCCAACAATAACACACTTTTTCGCTCTTACAGCTCTAATCAGCACATAATAAGGTCATTGACCCTTATTAACATTACCATGTGTTTGTGTTTTTTTTTTTATATGTCAGTGTGTGCGTGTTGGTGTGTATGTGTGTGTATTTCAGTAATTATCAATCATCTTACACTACTTCGATGGAGAGGGTGAGCATGTAAGTCAATGTGAATATCATATGTAAAACCATGCTTGTGTACATGTTAGTTAGTACGTCATGATTCTGTGAGGGAGTGTGTGTACCTGTACTGAGCAAAGGCGCTGGTACATTAGAGATGAAGTCAGAGGCCGAATCTCGCACATCCTGGTCTTCGTCCTGGAGCAGCATAAACAGACTCTTCCACAGAGACAGTGAGGTAGACAGACCTGACACACACACAAACACACACACATTTGCCCTTTTGACTTTTTTTTTGTGACATTTCTTTGGTCTCTTCCAAATATTGGTCTCGACTCACCCAGGGGCAGATGCTTGCTGGATAACATGGTGGCTGTACAGCTGACCAGTACCTCGGCGGCCGCCAGCTTCACCTCCACCGGCTGCTCCTCGCCACAGCTTAAGCACACCAGTGTCGCCCACTCGGCTAGATAAGAAACCGCACTCGCACCCTAGATTTTGAATTGATTGGTAGAACAGGCATTTTTTTGTGGTTAAATCTGAATTTGTTTTTTTTTTGTTTGAGATCTCAACGAAAAAGGAAGAAAATTGGCTCACACCACATAACCACTGGCTACATTGGTTGGTTGGTTTTAAAATTCAATAGCCTATATTTTATAAACAAAATTACAGTCATATTGAATTTTAAAATTGAAATGAAAAGTGTTATATGCTGTAGGCTAGCTAATAATACATCCACATGAATAGATTTTTCTAGGTTTCAAAGCGAGAACGACCTCCGTAGTGCAAACCAACATGCCTGGGAATGCATATCTCATGACTATTCAAGTACACTGGGTATGCACATACCAACATAAGAAGGAATCAGGTAGATTACACAGCTGGATGCGGTAATTAAATAGCCTGCTTTCCGGGCATGTAGGCAGCAGTGGCGTTGTAAAATGCAGAATATAACTGCACCAAAAGCTGCTAGCGGAGACGTTGAGGTCAGCAACGACTGTAGTCCGCCTTGTTGAATGAACCACTAGTGTGGCTAACAGGTCGGGATTGATAAAACCTAATCAGGAAGCGAGCGTGGAGGTTGGCTTCATCATACGTTTTAGGGGTTCGCTCGGCATACACGTAGCAAAAGTATCAGTGCGGATGTAGCCTAAGCTACCACAATCAATTTCAACCAACAGCAGGGATATGTGAATTTCAATAAAGGCCACCAACACATCTTTCAATACCGTATAAGAAATTAGTCGTGGTATTTACCTGAGGGTTATAGTTCACCAGTTGGACCACCAGCTGAGAGACCAGGGTCAGGGCAGCACAGTGGACCTCCACACTGAAACGCAACATCCAACACCTGATATCAGCTTCCAAATGTCTAAGAATAACTTTGGTAAGATTATTTTTAACGTCTGCCTGGAAAAGGGATTCCTGCTCTGTGGTTCGAACTGATGGGGGCTCATTTAAAGCAAAATCTTGTAATTTAGGAGAATATTGTTTTATTGAAGTGGAAGTGTGTGTGTATATATATATATATATATATATATATATATATATATATATATATATATATATATATATATATATATATATATATACATACATAAACAAAAAAACAAATATACTTCCACTTCACTTCAATACAACGGTTTAGTTTTACCTATTAGTGTGAATGGGTGTGAATACAATAGTGGACTCCTCAGGTCGTTCAGTGAAAACTAACCCTTAACTACTATGTGCACATCGCTCAACTGTATTGACTTACAACCCGCAAAAAAAAAGTGTGCTGGTACTTGCCACTGCACTATGGATCACATTAGCTCGGGTGCTATTCAATCGTGTGGCAGGCGAGGGTGGCCGGCAACCCAATCCGGTCTCTCGGTGACTCTAATCAAAATCCTGGGGCCGCTTCAGGGGGAAAGTGGATCCCGGGATTCAGAGATTGTGGCCAGGAAAAGACTTCACGGGGCTAAAAGCCTTTGTAATTCAATCCTTATTCTTAGCCTGTATTCTCTTGTCAGGGTGAGAAAAGTACAGCGGTGGCCTGTCAAGGGAGGCGTGCGTGTCTGTCAATTTGTGTCAAAGGCGGTGCACACACACACACAAATACTGCTGGAACACTATGTGCCAAATCAATTTTGAGGTAAGAGGAGGATGGAGTCTCTTAAACTCTCACAAAAATATAACGGCTTCAGCATGACAGGTGTGAATAATCTAAAGTAGAAATAATGCTCTAATGACAGCTTTTGACAGCACAAATATCGGCTTTCATCTGTTTGTTTTTTTGTCATTTTAAACTTGGCTAAACTTGGTTGGCTGACAATTGGGTTCCCTGAATACCACAATGACAGACGAGCACCCATGCAGAAAGGAACCAGTAAGCTCCAGGTGTGTCCAGGTGCAGAGTTAAGGTGCAGCCAGCAATTGTTTGATGTCCCTCCTCCATAGACTGAAGGCTAAATAGCCAGCCAGCCTGCCACAGCCGGCTTCGGCACCGTTCTGACAGTGAGTTTTCACCAAGTGTTTTAGAGTCACGCTGTCCGTTTCCTGCTTTTACCTTGAAATGTTTTGGAAGTTGCAGGTTTTTGTTCTGTTGTGTAAATGGAGCACAGAACTCAGTGCCTACCGTACTGTGCTGTTCACGATATGTCGTTTAGAACTTGTGGTCGTACCCCGCTGCCAAACAGTCATGTAGCTGTTACATTCATGTCTGTCCAAAATGTCATTGCTTTTCCATTTTATCCTTCTTAAACATTCGGACGAAATTGTCATAATTAGTGAGTTGTGGCCAAAAAAAAGTGTTTTGCCATTGACCAACCAAAATCAAAATTGCGCGGCTAGTTCGACTGGCCTGCGCGGCTGCGCACACACGCAGCTAAGAGAGTACACTGCTGTATACCAGCGTTCACCATCCAACCTGACGGAATTGGAGAGGACTTGCAAGGAAGAATGGCAGAGGATCCCCAAATCCAGGTGTGAAAAACTTGTTGCATCATTCCCAAGAAGACTTATGGCTGTACTATCTCAAAAAGGGTGCTTCTACTCAATACTGAGCAAAGGGTCTGAATACTTATGACCATGTAATATTGTAGTTCTTATTTTTTAATAAATTTGCAAAAATTTCTACATTTCTGTTTTTTTCTGTCAAGATGGGGTGCTGTGTGTACATTAATGAGAAATAAAATGAACTTTGATTTTAGCAAATGGCTGCAATGAAACAAATTGAAAATTTTAAAGGGGTCTGAATACTTTTCATACCCATTTTATTTCAGTTACTCTTCCCCCCGCCCCCAACTATCTAGTGAAATGAACACAGTAACCAGCTAGCCTAAGCCCATCCTGTTATGCCACTCGTACCCTGAGAGGCGATAGCGAGTCCGCTCCGAGGGCTTTTAAATCCCACTTAAGTACAGTATCAGTGTGCGTGTTTGTTTGTTTGTTTGTCCTCCCCTTCACTGCACTAACATGTAACATGCTTCGCCCAAATGCTTCAGCCCCAAATCCCAAACCACTCACTTGAAACTATAAAGACTATTTCCACATGTTTGCCTTCCCTGACCTGTGAATAGAATCCTGAGCCAGAGCCAGAAGGCGCAGCAGGGCCTCCTCCTGGGACAAGATCTTTGCACCGTCCCTCCACTCGAGGACTCTGCTGAAGCTCAACACACGCAATACAGTGAGGACCTGTGCGGAGAAGGAGAAGGAGATAAAGACATTGTCAGAAAGAGGAAGAAATAAGTAAATAATGTAGTTTCTCATGCACTCAGAGCTGCTAGGGAGGGAAGATGCTTAGGGCCATTCGTTACACAGCTTTGTTGTCCTCTCTCTCTTTTCTCTCTGTGTTCAGCACGGCTGGCACCGTGCTGAACATGAAGGTAATTTTAACCCCACCGGTTCAGTCCCTCTTTACACACACCCTAACCATGCACACACAGCTGTCTCACTCCCCCCTTTACACCCACTGTACACAAATACAACATGGATGAAGATGTGCAGAATTATTTAGGAAGTAATATGCTCCCGTCTTTTAGCTTCACACCCTACACTTGAACTCCTGCTTCCTCCACATTTTACATTTTTTGGTCTGGTCACTTCTTCAGGTGAACCGAGTCAGAAGGAGGTGGAAAAGGTTTTCACTCAACGTGAGAAAAAAAAACCCATACACATGCATCCAGCCGGGGAAACATACGTCAACATCCACACCTTTGTGGCATCAATGACTATCTTTTGGACAACTGTCAGTAGTTTTTACCATGATGGTGTTGCCTACAAAACTGAAATCCTTTAAAACGCTGTTTGCAGATGTTTTCAGTTTATTAGCCAAATATAGTCTGAGACCATGAGTCTACAATACTGAACATATGTACAATATCCTATTTTTCTGAGATACTGAATTTGGGGTTTTCATTAGCTGTAAGCCAAAAAATAAATAAAGGCTTGAAATATATCACCCTGTGTGTAAAGAATCTATATCATATATGATATAATCTAATTCATTGAGATGCACCTGTTTATAGATAATGTGACTGCTTCCATTCCCTGCGGTTGTAATAATTTTTCAGGTAAGAACGTAACCATTTTTATAGTTACTCTCACTGCCAGAAGGGGTAGACATAGTACTACATTGGTGTATTAAAAAAAAATTAAATAATGAAATCAAGCCAACACGCAATTTACCAGCTGATGGACAGACAAGGTTGGTTCATTTTCTCTCTAAATGAACTAATATCAGCACTCTATGTGGAACTTTTGCCTGCAATATCTGGCAGGGAGAAATTTTCCAAAAACGGTGTGCTTTGGTACGCCGAATTTGCAGATGTACCGCATAGCGGAGCCATCTTACACCGAGACATGACAGAGGCAGGGTTTATACACATTTTGATTAATGGATTTTCATGATTTTGAACCAAATTTCCATGACCAAACATTTTGTGTACATGAAAAAGTAAAAAAAAAAAGTATTTAAACTAGGGCTGGGCTAATTAACGCTTTACGCAGCGTTAATCTGGCAATACTTTAACTGCGAGAATTATTTGATAATGCGATAACTGGATTTTTTTTTTGGAAGGGGCTTACCACTGCCGCACACAGGTGCTGTACTTTAAATCTCTCCCAGGCGGCGTAGTTCAGACCTGGGCGTCTTACGGCTCTCCCAGTCAGGCCCGCGTGAGGTCAATCAAAAATGAAAAATAAATAAATAAGATGCACGCCATAAATGCAATACAACGACACTGCTTTTACTTTGAAGGCGATTCATGTACGCGTGCGCGCGCGCTTCCGTAGCCTCACCGACAGGCAGTGTTGACAACCTTCTGACTTAAGCCTGACGTCAAAGCACATATTGTTATGTAGTCTATGTTCTCAGCGAGTAGCGGTGCTGCCGTTCCGCCGCACAAAAAACTCACCTCACGCTGCAGTCTCGCAGAAGACTCGAACAAAAAAAACTAGTGCAATACACCAGTTTAAACTTAATTGTTGAATTTACTGCATAATGTGATTAATCGCAGGAAAATCATGTGATTAATCAGTTGTTTTTTTTTTTACTTTGCCCAGCTCTATTTTAAACTAACAATGAGAATTCCAAAGCATACGGTATACTCTAAATGACACAAATAAATGAGAGACAATGCTTATATTTTAAGCGTTTTTCTTTGAAAAGAATATTCATTATTACAAAGTCAGCGTGAATTTCATGACCTCACCAAAACTTTTAGGATTTTATTTTTTTTAAATGACCTTCTTTAGGCCTGGAAATAACTATTTTAAAATGTCATTACTTTTCCAGGTTTTCCATGACTGTAAGAACCCTGCAGAGTGATTCAAAATGCCCTTGTGTGAGAGTTCACACAAGAGTTCATAACAAGAAATCCTTCAAAAAAATCTATACAGTACACATTGTGTATTTTGGGTGCCAGTAATGCCCAGCCAGTGTCATTACTCATTTGGCCACTGCATTTCTCGCTTTCTTCTATGCAGAACCAAAGCACTCACAGTTTTCCCAGCGTTAATGAGCTAACATCCTGCCACACACTGGGCCTGCCCATGCACATTTCAGTGCATAGCCACAAGGTTACAGGAAAACACGGTAATTTAGGCGTGTCCATGTACAGACCTTCGTATCTCTAACATGCAAATAAACAGTGAGGGCAACCATGCGCGGTACCCTGCCGTCTCGTCTTCTCAAACCTGGACAGCCTTTTTTGGGGGGAATTTTTCCTGAACCGATGTGGGATCCCGGGACAGAGGATGTTGTATGTGTACAGATTGTTTGAGATGATTGACCGATGATTGAATCTGAATTGATGATTCAGACTGACCCTGACATCTACAACCTCCCCTACCTGTCCAAAGTCCTTGAGAGAGCTGTTGCATCACTCAAGTCTCACTTCAATCTCCATAATCTCTATGAACCCTTCCATTCTGGCTTTCCTTCAAAACGCAGCACAGAAACCCACCCTACTGAAAATCACAAATGAGTCTGCCGACTCTGCCTTCTTCACCATCCTCCTTCTTATTAAACTCAGCGCCACCTTCGACACTATCAACCACTCCATCCTTCTCTCACATCTCCAGCACTCCCTTGGCATAACTGGCACTGCCCTCTCCAGTTCACCTCATATCTTTCAGACCAACATCAATTGATTGTCATTAACAACTGTAACTCCTCCACCTCAGTCACCCGATTTCCACTGTTATGCTGACGACACCCAACTCTATTTCTCCTCTAAGACTATCACCTCAGTCACCCACTCTACTCTCACCACCTATTTCACTGATATAAAATTATGGATGAACTTTCTCAAACTCAACTGCACGAAATCTGAAATACTCATCATCGGCCCGAACTCCCTCACTCGCTCAGCCCAGACCTTTTCTCTCAACATCGATGGCTCCATCGTCACCCCCTCCACTCAGATCCGCAACCTCGGTATCATTCTCAACCTCACCCTCTCTTTCCTACCCCAAGCCAATCACATCACAAAATCTGCCTTCTTTCACCTTAGGAACATTGCAAACTCTAATATGTTCAGAACTCTGCGGCTCAACTGCTCACATAAACCTGCCGTTATGAACATGTGACCCTGGTCGCACACAACCTCCACTGGCTCCCGGTCAAGAACAGGATAGACTTTAAAATATTATTCACCACTTACAAAGCCCTAAACAACCGAGCCACTCCAAACCTTTCAGACCTCCTCCCTGCCCTAACCCATTGCCTCAGGTCCACTGATGCAAACACTCTGAAGACCATCAAGACCAAGCGCCGAACCAGGGGTGACAGGGCCTTCTTAGATGCTGCACACCCCCCTGGAACGAGATCCCCATCCCCATTCGGCAGGCTCCCTAATACTGGGGCACCCTGCATGGTAATTCCTCTCATCAATGTGTGAATAGGTGAATGATGTCGTGTCGTGTTCGGAAGACTAGAAAAGCGCTATACAAGTACGGCTTCATTTACCATTTCCCATAAACAGGAAGTGGATGTTGCTGCTCTCTCAAAGCCCAAAAGCAAACTTGCTAGCTAGCCGTACCACATTTGCTGGCGCCAACAGGAAGTTGGTGGGACAGTAGCTCCTGATTTAATGTGCTGTCTGGCGTACCATTGAGTACTTTTATGTATAAAACAGCAAGAAGTGTGCTGCACCATGGGAAAATGGTGGTTTTGCGGGTGATGCACTGCGGTGTGATCGTAGCTTCATGGCATTTTTAAATTAGTTTCTTTGATATGCACTGAATCATTTCTACCTTTTGGGAATGACGAGGCTACCATCTGTCCGATGTGAGTCCTCTAATGCAGCCAATTCTTTTAGCATATGTGTCTTAAATAACGCCTGAAGATGACAGAGACTTCCTCAGCTTTTGAAAGCATGATCTCTGCGCAGGTAGTGGACCAGCACAATGTTCTTGGCTTTGCCCACCGCTGCTCCTCTCCCAGAATGCTTCATTGGAGTCCCAGTTTAGCCATGGAAACCGGCCCGTTTTTGGCTGGCGTGTCCTTAGCATGGGGCAGGCCTCCACTTAACGGGCCCTGCACTTCAAACATTACTGGCTGGCCTGTAAAGCAGTGCCTGGCAGAGAATGCACAACCATATACATACAAAGACGTGGAAAGCAGAAACGCAACACGTAAGGCACTAACTTACACACACATGCACGTATGGACACTGAGTCAGGTCAGCTCTGAAGGAGTGTGAAAGACGGGGAGTAACGGCGCAGATCTGCTGGTCCTCACTTTATGGACACGCTGAAATACCGCCTTCTGTCCCCAAACAGATAATGGGCTTTTAAACTTGTTTGAGGGTGGAACCCACTCAAACCTGTGTGTAAGCAAGTTGGCCCACTGCCAGTGTGCTTGGCGTGTCCCCCGGCAACTGATTAGCCTCTCACGCAAGCCTTCTCGAGATGATTGGAACATTTAATAAACTTGTGGGCAAATGTCCTTTTGGGTCCCTGAAACTGTAGCTAGCTCCTTCTCTATCTCCTCCTGGTAATGTTGTGGCATGTGTGGTATCACCTTGGCCAGACACAGGGGGTGTGTCTCGTGAAGAGCCAGGCCAGTCAGGTTCAACAGGGTGGCCTCGTCCAGCCACTCAGGTCTTCTGTTCTTTTTCTCGTCCTCTTGCAGCCTCCTCAGGACTCCCTCCAGGGCCAGCTCCCTCACCTCGTACTGGGGGCACTGCAGCAGACACAACAGAAGCCGGCTTGCGGGCCGAGAGCCCTCCCAGAGCTCTGGGATCTCCACGCCGGCGCTGAGGGCAACACGGGCCAGGCTGAGCAGGTACTGGGTGCCGCCGAGCCCTTGGGTGTTGGAGGAAGACTCAGAGGTGACAAGTTCCGAGGCCATCAGGACGGCCAGGGCTTCCTTACGCAGAGCACCAACCTCGGAATCTGAGAACAGACAAATCTTCTTGTTAGCTGGGTGTGTGTTTGGTTATTCATTCAGTACGACTTTGGCAGCTTTTATTTAGGTTTAGTAAACAACAAAAAAGGAGACATTGAATAGACTAAACAAAAACTTTTTTTTTTTAAAAGAAACTTAAAGGAAGCTGCATTCAAAATGAGAAGTACAGAAAGTCCTGTGAGGCAAGTGAGGAAAAAAATATTCTGGTTTATTTTCTTCATTTGATAAATCATTTTCTCGCCTGTGTTTATGACTGAACAGTTGAAAAATAAGTTTTCCCAGAATATTCTTCTTTACATTATTGGTAACATACAGTACCTCATATTTGGAGTTCATAGAAATTAACCTGGACAGGGACATCCTATTTAGAACATGTGGTAGAGGTGAACTCTGCCTCCTGTGGCCACAATGAGTGTTACAACAACAAGCAAAAAGGATTTTTCTCTCTTAGCATTATATCATATCATTCGAGTCACCACTGCAGTCCAAATTCAGCGTTGATGTGTAACTTTTCCCTGACACTTCAAGCTCATGACTGAACAAAATGCCTTCACAGTACAGTCGTCCCTCGCCATAACGCGGCTCACCTTTCGCAAATTTTTTTGGGGGGGGATTTTTTTTTTTTAAAGAGCTACAGTATGAACGTGCATTGTGTTCGGCGTCCTGATTGACTAAGAGAGAACCGCGCATTGTGGACAGCTCCCTGATTAGCTAAGGGACTGTACTGTACACCCTTGTCAATCAATCTCCTCCGGGCAGTGTCTCCTGTACAGTACAGAATACGTTCGGTACAGAACACGTTCGGCTAAAAAGTCAGCGGAACGGCGCCAGGACAAAGACGCACGGTCAGAGAACCTCGTAGATTGATCATTAAAATTAAATGTTAAACATGTTTGGGTTTATTTTTTTAATACCACGAAAGTTTGAACTTTGAGAGTGTTTAAATAAGAGAGTAATGTGAGAAAATGTTCATGCCTGTCTGAGAAAAGTGTATAAAAGTGTGTGGTTAGGGGTTGTACGGCCTTAAAACATGTATAATAATTGTAAAAAATAAAGCTCATTACTTGGCGGATTTCGTCTGTCGTGGGTTATTTTTGGAACGTTTCCCCCGCTATAAACGAGGGACCACTGTACTGTCAAGCTTCAGCAACGCTTATACAGAGATCGATTTTTGTGTGCCTGCTTTCGAGGAAAACTGCAACCATCCCAGGTTCCATTTAAAGGTTCAGAGTATTTTTTTTGTTTTATCTATTATCAAGAGGCCAGGCTGACAAAGCCAGCCCCCTCTGTTCTTTTCTATTTTTACTTTTATAGGAAAGGCTGCGTCAGTGTGTTTGGAAATGCCCATTGCTGTGTCAACGCTGCCACCTGTGAACATACACCCTTTGACAGTGATGGGTGCACAAATAAACACACTCTCACGGGCATTTCCTCTGAAATATAAGTATAATCCAGAGGCAGGGCAACTATTGAGTAACCCGATGCCATTCTAAGGCTATGCTTTTCCCTCCAGTACTACTCCAAGAATCCACACCGGCTACACTTTGACAACCAACTCAAATAGTTTAACGGGAGAATACACAAGCACACACACACACGCACAAGCACGCACACACTCCGGCCCTTCAGTGCCACTCAAAATGAGGGACAAAAGAGCGGGAAATGCAGCATTCCTCCAGAGATGGGCCAGGTTACCGTGGAGACAGGGCCAGGTTACCATGGAACCTGATCCTCAAAGGGGGTTTGGGACCAAACAAGCATACCCTAATGGTTATAATAGGGGAGGGAGGGAGAGGGGGGCACAGTAATGACACCGATGATGAAGGAAGGAGAGAGAGGAGGAGGAGAAAGATGACTGAAGGAGAATGAGAGCGTGTCAAAGAGAAAACGGCTGTCTGTCACGGTGGAGAAGGGCCGAGTGTGTGTCGGAGTGTGTGTCAAGGGCGTAGGTTGTCTCAGCATTGGTAGAAACACTGGATTTCTGAGTTTCTTGAATGCATTTCAAAATAATGCCTTAATAAATAAATGTAGACCATACGAGTAGTAATTGTATTTATTTTGAAAGCAATTTAGAATATTTAGGTAATATGTTCAGGTTTTATGGAACAGCCTTGTTTGTTGCAAACCACTCTAGTTATTAAATTGTTTTTATAGGCTACCTTTAAGAAAAATGACACCATGTCAATTTAATAGGCATATAATTATTGTTAAGCAAAACTTTGATACTTTTATTTATTTATTATATATATCATCAGACACAACGTAATTTTATGTTCTGACGGATGTGGAATTTACACAAGTATAAAGCAGTGGTTATTTCTTCCATAGTTTATAGCGTGAAAGATTGCTCTTTTCCCGAAGAGAAGCTACGGAGATGAGCCACGCCCCCTTTGTGGCGGCTCGTTTAGTCATGCTGCGTTCGGTGTGAACACACTTTTTGGCGTGCAACACAACTGACACGGTAGACACGACGTGAAAAATCTTGCGTTTAGTGTGAACGCAGCATAACGCACACACCAGTCAGAGGGTCTCTGAAACTCTGTGGCGCAATAAAAGCTAGGGCTGGCATGCGGACCTTGCTCACGGGGTCTCCTTTTTTTCTTCTTCTTGTCATGTAGTGCGGCTTCACGGGTTAGTCCTCTCGCCCCAGATGCTCGCGGTGGAGCCCTGTGGCGGAGCAGGTGGTGCTGGACTGTGTGAATGCCAGTGACAGTAACTCCAGAGACACTTTTTTCTCCCAGTCTGCCCGTGATGTGGAACATACGGCTCTCATTAAAGGCCTAAGTCTAAAACCACGGCTTGCCACTGCATTCTAGTGTGGACGGGCGTAAACGAAAAAGTTTGCAAACAAGGACTTAGATGCCCCATCTTTGCTACTTGATTGGGTCTTAGCAGTCACGGCATGTCCAATTAGCAAAAATTTCAGCTTCAGTCTACATCATCAGCTGCATTTTCTACTTACAATAAGCGTGTCGATGTTGGCACCAGTAGCTGTTCATATCAGTTACGAGCTCACGATGTCGGTCCACACTGTGCTCAAACAGCAGAAAACGCCGTCCCGACTGAAGCTTTGTGCCCGCCCTCAGTTTACCCCCTCAGGTGAACACTGTTAGCCCTGTCACTGTTGCCATAGTTTGCACTGTAAGCACTGCCTTAGGACCTTTAGCTGCTGGCTCAGTCATTGCTATGTGGAGCGCAATGTAATTTGATCAAAGCACTGATATGGCTAGCAGGAGCCTGATTTGCCGAATATAAAGGTTTTACGTGCTTGATTGAGAGTCACATTCATGTCTAGAGGGATGTGTGGCAATAAGCGAGAAAGTTAGAGTGGGTAAACTGATGCATGAAATCTAGCTTCATTGTTAATAATACCACTGCTCTTGAGCACAAACAATACAAACACACATTTTCCAGGAATCAGAAGACAGATAGAAGTCAGTAGCCTGTAGCTGATTTCCATCGTGCAGTTGTCATGTTTTAGTTTTAGAAACTTGAAACCTGGTCCATAACCCGGTGTTATTAGCCCGCGTGGACGCCCAAAATGAAAATACAGTAGGACTTTGAAGTCTGTGAAAACAACCCAGCAGAAGGGATGTAGAAAAATGGAGAAACCTAATAAAGGGATGCTTTAGAGATCTAGATTCATAACCTCAGTTGTGGATCATGTGTTGTGAGAGATTCAAGCTCACCCGCGTCTCACAGATTTGCTCAAACAGCTAAACCAAACGTAGCTCACACATCTGGTTTAAATGAACTTGGCTAGTTGGCGGTGTAGGGTAAGACGGCCACTGCAGCACATTTGGATAGAGGACAGAGTGTAAGCACGCCAAACTAAGTTGCTTTTCAAGAAGTGTCCCTCAGAAACACAGACTGGAAGGCCGTGCATGTTCTTTGACCAGATCACGTGGTTGTATCGAGTAAACTAAGAGTTGTGATGGTGCACAAAAACTAAAGTGTGCTGGATGTGTACTTCTTAGTGTAGGTGTGTGTCACTAGTTCCCCTTTAGTGGCGTCCGCAGCCCGCTGAAAGGCCGGCAGTAAAAATGCCTCGCTGCGTCAAGCTGGGACGTTGGCGGGACACTCACACGTGCTCTCCCACGCAAGCACACAGCTGGATTTTACATCAGCTTTCACCTTCATTACCCGAACTGTGAAAAACAAACCCCAGACGCTACGTGTGTGTGTGACAGTGTGAGACAGCTGACCTCCTTTTCATACCGATGGAGCTTTACAATCTGCAGAGGCCCCTCCTTCTAATTACCCTAAAAGCCACACACACACACACACACACACACACACACACACACACACACACACACACACACACACACACACACACACACAGTCCTAAAAGTGATAGAATTAGCAGCTCGCTAACAAATTACAAAAATGACGTCTTACTCTCCCAGTAGCTGTTACATTCCTAAATTCATGGCGAAGTTTTACTATCTTGCTGCCCGCATCACTGCTGATTGTCTGCCAAAGAATTATAACAACCATAGTGTATCTACAGGAGGGAACATTAAATGCAAATGCAAATTAATAATTAGTGTTTTGCATAACACTAGACTGAAACTCTGCTTTTACAATTTTTTTGTATTATGCTAGAATATTAATAATGCATCAATATCAATCATAAGTGTTAGAAATCCTTTTGTCTGATGTGTTTTAAGGGCTCAAGTGGTTGGGGCCCATTGCGTCTATGAGCTGTGAGATGAACGAAAGAGACATTGCCCTTAGTTTCCTATGAATAGTAGAGTTCTGATGTTAAGCAGTTCAGATTGTATAGAGAAAAGTAAGATAAGAAAATAAAATAAAAAAATTGTATCCAGTTCTGAAAAATTAAGCCAAGTTTCATAAACCTTTTTTTCTTATGGCCCATCAAAAGTCAGATTGTATAGACGTCTATGAGAAAATTACTTGAATTCTTACCTCAGTAAACATTGTAAACATAAGTTTATCAATTTCTAGTTACAAGTCTTCTTCAAAACAAGGGCCGAACTGGACCAGTCCACAAACGAACAGACCATCATGTCTGTGCTTCAGAAACAGTGGCTAACGTAGCCTAGAACCCCCAGTCTAGATTTTAAACAAACAGTCCTCAGCCTGAAACCAACGCCGACTTAAGTGGCCTCATTTGGAGTATAATATAAATGTAATGAAGCGTAATTTTAGTCTTCTTTAGCGCAGACATACAAAAAAAAGATTTTTCCAGGAAATGGAGGTTTACAAACAGATTCTCACACTGAGCATTTGAAATCATATTTTACCATTACATCAAGTGGGACTACAGAAAAGTAAGTTATCGTTTACCTACTTTCCTTTACCTCCCTCACACCAAATCGTTTACTTCCTCTTCTTTTTTTTTTTTACTGGCACGACTGAAAAGCAAAAGATGAAGAGGCGGACTATGGGGGCTTTTTTAATGAGTCTGCGTGGATCAAAGGGCTGATGCACGCATGCACACGCACACGTTCAGAGCTGTGAGGAATTGGCTGCTATATTCAAAGTTCCTACTTTATGCAGGGTGCCAGTAAAAAAAAAGGGGTGTGGGCCTGATTGTTCACCTCCTTTACCCCTGGTGCAGCCTTTCGGATGAACCTGTGGCTTTTTTATTGTTTTTTTTTTACTCTGATTTGTTTGGTACAGTTACAAAAGTATTTAGGAAATGAGGTGAAGAAGGACAGACAAAATGGAAAGGCAGACCAACAAAAGGGGGTGAGAGGCCAAAGAGCTACTTGTGATAATAAAAGAGAAGCATTGGAGGTGTGTGTGTGTGTGTTTCAGGGTGCTGATTTAGTTACGTAAGGGACAGAGGCAAGCCGGGCCAGGCGCTCAATTAGCTGGCTGGTTTTGAGAAATTTTTGGTATTTTCACTGTCAAGACTGACATGTGTTCAGCACATTGCGGCCTAAAACATAAATGCCTCCCCCCTCTTCTCCCTTTCCTTTTTTTCTCCTCATTAACTGGGTCACAGGCACAATCCCACCATCTGTCAGAGATCGCTCGCCTTCGGTTTCACATTCCTCCACAGTGGAGAGACCCTCAGTCGGTCTACGCACATGCACACACACACTGGGGGGCGGGGGTGAGCTGACTCCTGTCAACAATCAGTCTAAATGCAGAGCGCGGTGGACAGCCACGCCGGCAAACGTCACGGCGGGGTCGTCTGTTATTAAGACTTTAAAGTATTCACGGTCCGGTTCACACCAAAAGGGGGGAATGGGACAGTTGCAGTTTGCTGAGCAGATCAACTTTCCAGCAAGCGGTTGACATCAGCAAAAACATCATCAAATCTCAATCAAGTCTAAAAGGAGAGTGGACACAAACGCAAAAAATGTTCAAGACCACCACTCAACTGGTTTCCACTCAATGTGATTTAACTAAGTTGGCTCGCGAGTGCGAGGCAGGGAAAATTTATTTTGTAAGTAATTGTTTTGAAGCCTTGAAATGGAGTCCATAAACTCATGTTTACAATATTTATTGGAGGTAAAAATACCAAGTGAGAAGTCTATTTTCTTATTGACTTCTATATAACCAGACTTATTTTTGCAACTGGAGGAGCTGAGCCCTACTGGTCAGTGGAGAGAAAGCAAGTTTAAACCACTTCCGCATTGCCATTTGTATCTTGCCCCCAAGTTGAAACCTGAGTTAGACATAGTGACCCCTAAGTTGACCACTCACCGTCCAGAAGGCTGATCTTTTGCCCGCACAGGGAAACCAACACATCCAGAAAGGCTCCTCTGGTCACCTCACAGCAATTTTGTCTACAAAGAAAGAAAGAAAGAAAGAAATACATATATACATATATACATACATACATACATACATACATACATACATACATACATACATACATACATACATACATACATACATACATGCCATTTCAAAGACCACATTTGGTCTGTCTTGGTAAATTAGTTTTTCCTTTTAACTAGCACACTGCATTGAAGAAAGACCCTTTTATAATATAAGCCCAAAAAAATGTTCCCAAACGATGAATCAAGTTAAAGACCGAACACTGCAGTCATTGATTATTTATTTTCCATCAAGATGACAGATGGAGATTTTTTTCTTCAGAAACAGGCTCATTTCTCACCACAAGTTGCTGAATTAGGTCATCGGACATTTGCAACTCAAAAGCAATCTATTAGCTTGTGAATCGGTTTGATCTCAAGGTCTCAGGTCATTCCCCCTCATCCTGATCAGACCTCTTAGTGTTGTTTACTGTCTGTGCGACCAAATCGCTTTTGAACTCGAGCCTTATTTATTAGCCTCTTTCCGGCGCTTTCACCAAACAATTGTATTGGGTCTTGTGACTGTATTGATTCCTAAACCCAGACGGATTGAATATGAGGTGAATCTATGTATATATGTGCTGCCAGGTGACAGGACAGTTATGTATTTTAAGCATGTTTTTTCTTCCCCTGAGTCTCCACACACTTAATGTTTTATTAATGCATTGTATATATGATATATGATATGTATGAGTCAGATGAGGCCATTTCTGCCAAAGATTCTGGGTTGACGGGTGCTCAAAATAGGCTGTCCAAAGGGGACTTTTTGTTGTCGTCGTCACCATTCACATCTATACAACTTATGTGTCTACGATTAAATTGTTTACAAGAACACTCAAACTAAATCTTTTACCTAGCGTCTTCATTTTGCTCTCAAAGTGCACCACAATGATGCATAGCATGTAGGTTCCCAAATGTAGCCCACAAAAACCAGGGTGAATATTCCTTTTTTTCTGCTTCATATCACAATACAATCGTGGTCCATGCCTACCACTCATTATATGTATAATTTCTGTTATATTCACGTAATGTTACGTTGTTCATTCTGGCCACATGAGATCTATTGCTTCTGTCCATCCGGGGAGAGGGATCCTCCACTGTTGCTCTCCTTCAGGTTTCTTTCCTTTTTTACCTGTTAAAGGGGTTTTACTATCTTTATTTGGGGAGTTTTTCCTGATCCGATGTGAGGTTTTTTTTTGCATTGGGAGGCTTTACGTTACACAGCATTGGTGCAGTGCATAGATTGGCCCCCTCCTGCTTGGCTTAGGTCACGCCCAGGTCTGCAGTTTCCCCTTGTGCTGCAGCCTCATGACAGATAGCGCCAGGGTTGCCGGGTTAGCAACACTAGCCGTAACTCTGAGATAACTGTGATACTTATGTCCAGTAGTCTCAGTGAGAGTGGAGCTTCCAGACGCTCTTTCAGGAAAAAACACAAGTGACTGTTGCTCTCACTGAGACTACTGGACATCAGTGTCACAATTATCTCAGAGTTACAGCTTGTAGCGTACCCCTCTGACAGATGTTTACATACATTTTGCTAAGGGCAGACAAAAAACATGTAACAAACAACCAAATTGATTGACAAATCGTTTCTAACTTTAGAACACATATTGAGTTACTTACACAGTTCGTTATATTAATGAACTGTGGGTGCTGCTTCACATGCTTTGACTGTTTCTGTTATTAATAATTTAATCCATTTTGGAATAAAGCTGAAACATAACAAAAATTGGCACTATGAATACTTTCCAGATGCACTATACCTGTTCATAAAAAAAAAAGAAAACTGATTCACTTTTATTAACTTGTTGTTGCTCCGAGAACGCCCATTATATTGTTTTGATAACATTACTTTAAAATAAAAGCACTTCTACATTATTTTTTTCATTCATTATTGAATTTGGCACATAATGTTATTAATTGCGGTTAATCACAGAAAAATCTTGCGATTAGTTATATATATTTTTATTTGCCCAGCCCTAATTTAAATGTAAAACTTCTTTTCAAATAATCACGATCTATTGATCAAAATATGGATTAAAATTATTTTGATAATAAAAACTGGTTTATTAAAAAGTATCATAACATACATAAAATAACAATGACAGATGGACATTAACAAACAACAAGTCGTGGGTATTACTCGGTCAACAGACAATGATGTGTGTTTCTGTATTTTGTGGCGGCTCCTTAGAGCCCAGAATATATGGGACCATCACATGATGCCCCCAGCTGTTCGCAGACTTGCAAAGAGTTGAAGAAAAAAAAAAGGGACATACTAGGACAGATTTACTCCGCATTTGTAAATATAATAGCTACTAAGTAGCCTAACTCCTTGGACAGTATCGACAATCACAATGTAGAATGATCCAAATCATATTATTTGTGATTGTTGATTTTAATGTGTTAGATCTATGGCTTAAGTGGAGAAGCGTGTGTGTGGGCTGTGTGAACTGTGTGTGTGTGTGTGTGTGTGTGTGTTTGTTCATTGCGTTCAATCAAGGGTATGATCACAGCGCTGAGAAAACCCACAAGAGTGTGTGTGTGTGTGTGTGTGTGTGTGTGTGTGTGTGTGTGCGCATGTGTGACAAAACAAGGAGACTGTGTGTGAGCTTGACGTCACATTTTCATCACTACGATATTAATAAGGCACACCACGCTCCCATACACACACAATACATGTGATGGAGCATGGAAAGAGGGCTGGGAGAGTGTGCGTGTCTGTGTGGGTAGCTTAAGTAAGAAACTCTTTGGGCAGGGAAGAGTCCTGTGAAGTGGGCTAAGTGTGTTCCTGTGTGTTTCAACGTGAGGTATCATGATTAAAAACGGGCTGAATCATTTGATAACAAGTTCTGAGAGGTTGGTACTGGGAGTTTAGAGGTGGGCAATTATGACAGAGTTATCATTTAACATGATATTGGCCGTGTCCAACATAAACAGAATAATCAATATTCCAGTTGCTTTTGAAACAAGATGAAAATGGAAAGGGAGGAAATTATTACATCTGTCCCTTTACCATTATTTTAGGATTTTTGGACACAAATGCAGTGGTGTGTGTGCACAGTAGGGGAATTTCAATTCCGCCCAACTCCCAGCTGCCACAAAGTCAACTGCAGTGAATGGCACGAGTCTGCAGTCATCGCTAAAACACCGTCACGTTCTCGGAGCCAGAAAGAGACCAAAATGACACAACACAGACACGGTGTGTGGCTAAAACTTAATGCTGACGAACAACCTTTTTGGAAAATAAGTGGTGTTCTGGATGGGAAGGAATGTTTTTTCTCTTTTCCAAAAACAGAGATCTGTCTGACCTGTGCAGTCCTTAGATCTGGGCGCCGAGCTCTGCATGATCAAACGGACGGGTGGGTGGGCACGCTCTGGCGAGCAAGAATCTGCCTCGTCATCTTAATAAAGGCTCATCAGTGTAACCAAGCGCGGCTAGCAGGGTTAGTGTTGCTAACCCGGCGACCCTGGCGCTATCTGCTATGAGGCCACAGCACAGGGGGAGACTGGAGACCCGGGCCTGACCTAAGCCAAGCAGGGTGGGGGCGATGGGGTAATCTGTGCCCCATCTTGAGGCCTCGATCTCAGGCGAGAGAGGGCCAGAGTTGGAGGCAAGGCACGGGGGCGGGGGAGACAGGGGCCTGCGGATGGGACAGCAGGCGGTCGCTTTGAAATGGAAGCCTGGGCAGGACATGAAGCGGACACGGTCGGGAGGGGATGAACGGAGAGACAAGGAGCTATTCTTCTGGTGAGCGGAGTTGGGAGGCCGGTAAGGATGCTTATCTATGTGCGCGTGTGTGTGTGTGTGTGAGAGATTACCGAGAGGCGAGCCACATACGCCGACAGAGGCCTTCGGTAATGCCGCTTCCTGCTGGCAGGGGTCTGTGCGAGTCGGTCTGGAAGGAGCGCAGCAGAAACAGCACCTGCGTACACACAAATACACGCACGCACTCCTGAACCGACGTACACGTGAGAGCCATCATCTATTACATTTCTACACGAGCCGGTGTTCACATCATTTGTGGTTGTCTATTAACATTTTTGGGGAAAAAAGTGTGTTCACAAACTACAGACACTGGGCATGAAAATGGGCATGTTGACGCTCCTACACCATGTGTATTGGTAAGGCATAGTAAGTCACCGACAAGGCAAAAAGACCCATGGTTTAGCTGGGGCTTTTCATTGTGGAGAATGTTCTCCCTGTGGATTCCTTCTGCATTGAAACTTTAAATCGCTAGCAGGTGTGAATATGTTTGCCTGTCTACATCTTCTTACCCTAAAATCTAAATGTAAAGGAAAGCAAGAAGAGTTGGATATCATCCTGGAATGTATCATGTAGGACTGTGAAGTATACTAGTGTCGTTCACGAACGATTCGTTCATTTTGACAAATCCTCACAAGGACTCAAGAGTAACAAGTCTTCTCAAAAAAAGATTTGTTCATGTTCTTGTGGCCGTGCATCAGGAGAATGCAGGTCACGTGAAAATGGATCCAAAGACTCATACAAAGACCGGGTCATGAAAAGCAGGCACGTCCCATGGAGGCTATGAGGATCTAACGATCTTTTTTAGTTTATTATTTATTCACAGTAATGTTACATCAGTTTGACGGAGAGAAAGGTTAAGATTTATAACTTAAGATTTTAATTTAACTTTTGAGCCACAAGCCGTTTACGCAATACCAATACACTAATATGTACTCTTCCAGTTTGTGTGCGCGCTATAAACATGCAATTAGACTTTTTAATTTTATAAATGTACAATTATTAGTGTTACAAACAGTTTGTTTGTAAAAAATAATGTTGCTTTCTGCACTTGTTACGGCTTGCTGACTACACTACTGTGAGTAGTTGGCTGATGGCAAAAAAAATACCATCATATACTGTGAAACCATCAGAATTTTACAAAATACCGTCATATGAATTTTGGGCCGTACCGCACAGCCCTAGTATCATGTATCTTTTTGTGGATTAGTCTTGTTTGAGATTTCCTGACATTGGCAGTTTGAAGTATCAAAGTGAGATTCCTTTGCTTTTTATGATCTAACTTGACTACTATCTAATTTATTTTACATTATTATTTCACCATGAGCACCAAACGGTGGATGTCAGAACTAACATCGGAACGAAATAAGGCGTACGGTAAGAAAAGCCCAACGCTCACCAGCAACATTCAGTGTTTTCCCAGGTGATCTGCTCCCACAAATGGCCGGTTCGCTTTTATTGGGATTGCATCTGTCCGAAATATAAAGTTTGAGATGGACGGACGCAACCAAAATAAGTTTCTCCTCAGTTTACCGCAGGGACCGTCACCAGCGTTTCCCTAAAAAGAAGTGCTTTAAGCGGCCAAATAACGCACTATCCTCATTGGCAATAATTGAAAAGAAAAAAGGCACTAAATGGACACAGGCCCTAACCATGTGGTGTGTAACGGTGAGAGGGAAATGTTAAAGAATTTCTATTTGTGGTTGATGTGAAAGTGTGTGACGGAGCCAGTTTGTAGCAGGTGAACTGGTGGTTGGGAGTGTTCAGAGGCCAGGACGCGCAGGCTGGCTGGGGTGTGTATTTTGGGCCTTGGTAAGTATACTCTTTAAACTGGGGCCACAGACCAGTAGGAAGCCATTCATTCAGCAGCGCAGGGAAGGAAATGTGGGGGAAAACCAGGCTGACCACGTAGCACCAAGAGAGTCTCTCTCTCTCTCTCTCTCTCTCTCTCTCTCTCTCTCTCTCTCTCTCTCTCTCTCTCTCTCTCTCTCTCTCTCTCTCTCTCTCTCTCTCTCTCTCTCTCTCTCTCTCTCTCTCTCTCTCTCTCTCTCTCTCTCTCTCTCTCTCTCTCGAAGAGAGAGAAACTACTAGTCACACACTGTAGGCACAGCTAAAGGGGCAATTGGGGATTAAGTGTCTTGCCCACGGACACATTGACATGGATTAGCGGAGCCATAGCTTGAACCATAATGTCCTATTGTTTGGTTGTGTACCGACAAGACATTTTGTTTGTTTTTGTTGCTCACAGGCTGTTGACAAACTAAAAAAAAGGTCTCTCCGTGGTTATGTTTAGTTTTGTTTCCTCCAGTTATGAAATTGGTTAAGTCATTCCCTCCGTCCCTTTGCCACAGCTACACCTCATCCGTCGGGTGGGGAAGTCCCTGCTCGGGATGCTCAACCGGCTCAATCCAGCCTCGCATGGAAGAAACAAGGAATATTTATAGTAAAAGGGCTGCCTCCCTATTCCTCCTACCAAAAGAGAGAGCAAAACTACACCCCATGTGGGATGAGACGCTGGGATTGGATCGAGCTCAAATGAATGGGAGACGTTGAGATTGCAGCACAGATACCTGGTTTCGGTTTATTTTTGTTCATTGACTGTTTTATTTCTTAACAGTTTATATATACCATCAGAACATTTGATTTACTGATTGCTGTCGGGACGTAATGAGAACTTTAACAAATATAACAAAAAAAAGTGTTGAAGGTTATCAACCCCAGGTTTAATATAAATATATTGATTAATGCAGCTTTAATTCCCTTATAGCCTTTATAGTTTACGCCCATAATATTATAAACAACCACCCTGTAAAGCTTTCGGTTGCAACTTTGAGCAAAACAAAAAAAACATTGGTGTGGCAGTACTAAATATGAAAATATTCTATTTGAACGCCTTGTTTTTAAGCAACGCTTTTAACTGCTTGTGTGTGTGTGTGTGTGTGTGTGTGTGTGTGTGTGTGTGTGTGTGTGTGTGTGTGTTGCCCTGTGTGATTGTGTGTTGCAAGAAGCCTCGTTCCTCTTTTGGGTCCGATAAAAATAGTGGTGGTGGATGTGAGGTCCCTTCAGACTCTGTTATCAGCCTGCCCTGCCGTCCCTCCCACTGCCGCAGCCACAGACTGACCACACGCTGAACCGAGTACAGGCACACAGACACAGAGCAAGTGCAAATAATTGCACGCCAATTCATGGCTCAGTCTAGTAAAACGTATGCACAAAGAAACATATAAATCGGAATTCACATAAAACCAGATAGTGGTTGGGCGAAGTATGGACGCGCCCAAATAGGCAAAAAGAGATCCCAATAAAGATGGGCTAAATATAAAAAAAGGAAATAAACACACTCTTTTGCTTTGTATAGTCGTATGCTTGCGCAAATAAAGCTTGCACATACACCCTAGACACCGAGTCGCACTCTCTCAGACATGCATTTAAACACAGGCGCGAGGACCAACAAATTTTACGTGTGTGTGTGTGTGTGTGTGTGTGTGTGTGTGTGTGTGTTACTACGCATTTGTCAGAAGTTACATGCGTATGTTTTTGTTTGCTGGCAGCAGGGGCTGTGTGCATACACATGATTGTTTGTGTGGAAGGGTTACGCTCAACTTAGCCAACTTGCCGTTAGTGGCTCCTGCAGCAGTAAAATGTGAATCACTTCAAGCACATCGCTAGAAACCAGGAGTAACTCTACTCAGTTCTTTCATCACTTTGTACCATTGTTTTTTGTTTCACACAAAAAATACTAAACATTTTCTTTCTTTTTTTGGGTGGAGGGAATGTAGTTCATTAATTATACGTTTAAGATGTTATACCCTGAGCTAGATACACTCCAGGCTACAATGCTAAAAAATTTGCAAACCAGCTACGATAAATGCTATGAAATGCAGTCAAAATTGCATGGTAGACTTCCTGATGTGGCCCCACTAGCTTATAATGTCACAACTTCAGTACCAAACACCTGGAATTCCCTTTAGGGGTTAGATGCATCTTGTGTCACTAAAATCAAGCAGACTGGGTTTTTGTTAGGCCTGCACATTCTTTCACTGGTTCAACCTTGAGGGTTCAGAAAGCCTTGGCGGAACCCTGGCCAAAGTCACCCGTCGAAAGAGGAGATTAAAAGGGACATTTTTTGGGGTAAAACAACAGCGACAGAGGAGAGGAGACTACGATAGTTCTCAAGCCTCCCTTCTCCCTCCCTCCTTCTCACCTCTATCATCCTTCCTCTCTCCCTCCTCCTTTTCCTGAAATACACAAAGGATTACGTCAAGTTGGCCACAGCTATAATGCTTCTGGCCAGTACCAGGCATCGTGGGCCTGGCTGTTGCTGGCACGTGTCGAGAGCAGAGTTCGGTGTCGGGTTGTGTTAGTGCCGGCCCGTCCGACGAGCTTGTTAAGCTTGCTTTTGGTTGTGTCAATAGAGGTTTGGGGCACGCTGGAGTGATTGAAGTGACTCCAGCGCGCTTTCAAGATGGAAACTTGGGAGGAAGCCATGAGCATCAAGGATGCTACCTGATGGCTTCCGATTGACGAGGGAACGCTGGCGCGCGCTGGCTGCCACTCCTCTTGACACTTTGTTACCGCTTTTGTGATTGTGGCAGATTCTCGGATAAGTAGTGCCTTACAAATAAAATGTATTATTTAGTATTATTAAGATGCTTTATCAAAGACAAGGGCTTTGCTCAGACCATCCACGGGACTGGCTCAATATAAACCATTAAATTAGGCTTTCATTCAAAATCAAATATCAGTCAGTTGTGTCTTAACTGATTATTATTTACATATGTTATTATTAACTTGTGTTTGACAGAATAACTCTTATGTTGCCAAAAATTGTTTTTTTTTCCCCCTACCCGAGCAACACTGCAAGGTCTGTGTCCATAAATGACTAGTAACTCGTATAAAACTAATTTATCCGTTGCGACAAATTAAACCCATGTGATTCTTTCACATGGAAGCCTGTTAGCATCTCTTTTATAGAACTGTCCTTTTGGCAGAATACAAACTGCCACACAGATAGATAATCTCTATAAACACATATCTGCATGTGAATGTTTTATCTGGAGGGGATAAAATAAGATTTTGGTGTCAGAAGTGGGCTTTGGTTTGTAAACCAACTAGTATTGAATGCTTTTGAGTGGGATTTGGTTGAGCACATTGGCCAAAATGGAATCAAATAAATCAAAGTAAGGAAAACAAGTAGTTGCATATGACAGTTATGGGGAAAACAAACTGTATTAATATATATAAATATTTGTATTTCTAAATAGAAGTTTCCTCATAGACTTATATAGACTCTAACTTATTTTTTAAATCAGAGGAATTGCCCCTGATGGCTCAATTCAGCATACAACACAAATTCTTATCCTCAAGGGCATGGAAGAAGAGCAACATTAGGGAGAACCGACTGTGCCCGAAAGACGCACTTGTGTGGTCATCAGACTTGTTCACTGTATGTGTGAGAAAGTCAGCAGGGTGGTTCAGCAAGCACCAGTAGCAGTGATGGTTACCAGTTCCACACTTGGCACACATTTACATTTGTTCTTTCACAATAACAGAGGAAGTCATTCTTGTCTCAAGCAAAAACACACACACACACACCTCTCTACATTCATTCTTCTAGAGTCTCAACATCTGAGTCCTGTTTTGTGCCCGAGAGCACAATATGTTACACACACGCTCCTGGTACTGCATGGCCAACATCTCTATCAGTGTCTGTGTGTGTGATGCTCCCCCCTCCACACATGCGCTTGTACACTGAAGGTCACTATCTCTGCTTTACTATGTTTAGACCACAACACCTGCATGCAGCTAATGCCCCTCACCTCACCTACACACATGCCATCTATAGCCCGGTTACAGATCGCCACTGCAGATACAAGCAGTACTACGTTCAAAAACTCTTAAAAGCCCTTTGAATCAAATGTTTTTTGGTAAACATGATACACAAAGCTAAATGTCTTGTTTGTGCCCCACTAAAGGTTTTCCCATTATATCACAGTATGGTGGGAATAAACTTATTCTGCATGTGATAATTTACGTATTTTTGCAATTGAATTATTTAATGAATTATTGTCTGAATGTCAGAAAAGTGTAAAAGAAAAAAGTGTAAAAAACAACAACAAAAAAAAATTCCAGGTCTTCAATATAAAATTTGCTAAACTGTGTAACAGCAATTACTCACATTTAAGAAGGTGTGTGTGTACTATTTGAATGTGAGCAACATACTTTAAAGGGACTTGTGGTCACAGCTGAGTGTTACAGTACACACTGTGCACACGCTGTGCACACGCTGTGCCCATACGAACGTATTGGTTCATTGTGACTGTGTGGCACAGACCTGCAGCAGAGTCCCGTGGATGTGGTTGTGCTGAATTCCTGCTCTGGGCTGTGCGGGGAGGTCCTGTAGCAACGCGTGGACGGTGGACGGGACCTGGGTGACCAGCACAAAGGGAACGAGGGCCCGGGCTGCCATCTCTCTGGTCCGGTACACAGCTGAGTGGCCGCATCTGCAGGAAATGGAAATACACACACACACACACACACACACACACACACACACACACACACACACACACACACACACACACACACACACGCAGCATTAACGTTATGCAAAGTCATTTACATCACGGAATAAAGAATAGCTGCATTGTTGTCATAATGTTTTAGTATTGTATTATGTTGTATGTTTAAAGTTAATGGCAGAAGTAATCTGGTTTTAGTTACACAAACTAATTGAATTACTGTGTGTATTATCAGTTTTTTTATTATTTGAGACAAATTACCTAATGTGATCTTATTTAATTTGGACAGTTGGTAGCCTTTTTTTCTGCGTATATTATGTAACCACTACCTTTGTCCCCAATTACAAAGAATCAGAACCTACAAAGATTCCAGACTCCCAATTCTAACTATGTAGAAATGAATCTAGTCCATGTTGTTTTTTCCCCCACAGATAGATTCTCTTTCCCCTTCTTTCTTCCTTACACACAAACTAACACAACGCCATGTATTGTATCTACCGGCAAAGGCCAGCTACCCACAAATGCATGCTAAAATTAAACTTGTTTACAAGCCGATAGTCTTTCCTTATCCAATGTCATAACAGTGTCATAGCTGGCACAAGAGAAAGGACAAGGCCGAACCCTGAAGGAAGGAGGCGATCTCAGCAGGATTGCCTTAATCATTTGGAAACGCACTGCGAGCTGCAGCTCAAGGTCAACTCCTTTGAATAACCTAAACCTCCATTATGAATATTACTGTCCCACAGTGGTTCTCAAACCATTTTTGCGATGCCCCACTTTGTAGGAAAAAAAATCTTCATACCCTCACCGCCCTAACAAAAAGCCAATCTCTAGCTTTTCTGACGTTTGGGTTTTGGCAAAATGCCTACAATCAGCGAGTCGCCAAGAATCTTGGCCGTTGGGCATGCGCAAGCGTAACCTTTTAACGGCGTAATGTAAAAATGTCAACGAAAGTACAGGCATTTCGCCATGTATATATTAATGACAATTTATATCCGTATACTTTGTAAAAAGTACAATGCAAAGAATAATTTGCCCACTGTGGGATTAGTAAAACAATTAAAATATATATATATATATATATATATATATATATATATATAAATATAAACACCTATAATACCTCCGCGACCCACAATTTGAGAACCACTGCTGTACCATCTCCTAAGGTGCCGCAAGGACAGCGGCTGAACTGTCTTCAACAGACTGACATTGAATACAGGTCACAAGGGGGCACAGCAAAGACCATGCTCACATACGGGGAGGAGGAGCATAAAGTCTAAGGAGGTCGAGGTTTATATTGGCAGACAAGAGGCTTGAAATCAATATGGACTTCAACAAAGAGAGTACTGTTTGGAGCAACAAGTCAACTGTCAACAAATGTTTTTCCACCTGCTGTGAGCGTCGCACGCGCGCACACACACACACACACACACACACACACACACACAGACACACAAAATTCCTGAGCTCTGGGCGTCTGTACAAGTGAATGTATGTGCACAAGCGTTCTCTCACAGACAAACACACGTATGTCTAATGACCAAAAACTATGTCCGTTCCTAGCCCTCCAACCTCTCCCAGCCCATTTGGGGCCCGTATGTTAACTGTCCGCACTAATTTGTCCCTTTGAAACACTTTGGCAAAAGGACATGACAGTTTGGAAGAGTGTAATTTTAGAAACAGGGCCGTCCCCTGTGGGGTCAGAGGGAGACTGACTTAACTGGCATGGACCAGACTCATCTGTGCCTCGTTTAGGAGCAGTGGGGCAACCATTTCCACTGAAGAGACAAGTACCGTTGCATGCTGTAGCAAATGAGCCCAAGCTCAAAGTCTGTCACTGTGGAATGTTAGGAGGGGATGTGGTGTCATAGTTAGTCATGTTGCTTTATTCATTCATTCATTCATTCATTATGGATAGAATGTAGCTGTCTAAGCATGATCATTTAATTTCATAGTTTTGTTTACTGTCCAACAGCTATGTTTATAATTTGAAGATGTTTTTGTCGCCCCTAGTGGTAGTATAAAACATATGCAACATAGCATTTTTTTTCAAATCTATCCACGTTAGGCAGCAACCTCCGATTCGAAAAAGGCGAGGCAATACTGGTTGCAAAAAGAAGTCTGACTTTATTACCCTACTTCTCACATGACATATTCTCTGAGTGAACATTGTAAACATAAGCTAATGGCCCAATCTCTCGTTGCAAGTATTTTTCAACACAGCATGACGTTCATTTAGTAAATTATTGTCACTTTAAAGTAAAATAGACCATAAAGTGGAGTATGCCAACTTGTGATTAACAAGTTTCTATCAGTTTCTATATGGCGTCTCTATGCCACTCCTCTTCAGCCCAGATACCATATTGTCACTTCTGTTCGAGGGACAAAATGCTGAACAGGAGGCTCCAAAACCACAGTCCACAATCCAATAGGTGCAGTCATGACTACCACTTCTTATATATCTTTGGTCCACAACCGCAAAAGGTCCACAGTGACATCTACATACAGCCACATCCACCCAAGCAGACACCCAATGTAATTGAGGCAACAATACGTAACTTGGATTGGATGAGATTTCATATTTAATAATACCGAGCTGAATTCTGTTAGTTCATTGTAAATGCCGGTGAGCCCCGTTTGACACAATTTACATTTTAAAATGTTTACAATTTGTCCACTGTTCTCTGTCAGTGTCTATGCAAGCCCACAAAATGCTAATATTGGGAAGAAAATGACAGTGGCCATTTATGAGGCCTAACTTGGGTGTATGTGCGCCATCGTGCCCTTTCACAAGAAATTAGATATGAGTCAGTGAGGTCGGGAAATTAAAAGGAAAGGAGTGAGGGAGGGCAAGGAGAGATGCCTGGACTGGATATCAGGGACGTAAATCTCATCAAACTATCTCAGCACTTTGAGGCTTCAGCATCAAGGCAGAGAGAGGAGGGAACAGAAAAATGCCGAATGAGAGATGTCGAGATCTGGATTTAAGCAGATAGCAATCATTAGAACAAATCTGTCTGCTCATCATCATCCTCCGCTGCTAGTCATCATCCTCCCCCTCTCTGGTGTCATCATCGCCACCCTCTCTGCCATGATTTGTGCAGGTGTGACACATGGCAGCGAAGAATGTCAAAGATCTTGTGAACAATGATCTAAAGATAAAATGCTTTGTGGCTTGATGGAAGTGTTATGGTTATAGGGGTAAGAATTATTAGGCATCATGCTCTGTCCTGTCACTGGAAGAGCTACATTTGATCCTTGGAGGTGGCGGGTCAGATCACATGAGAAGGAGGAGGAGAATGACGGGGGTGACGGGGGTGACGGTCGTCGGCACTCCTCATCAGACACGTCCACACATGGGGGGGATGTGGTGGGGGATGGGGACTTTGTGAGAAGAAACATGGCTGGAGCCGAAGAAGTTCGAGCCTGGGTCTATATTTAACATTTCCAACATGTGGGCTTTATTTGGGTGGATGTGTGTGCGGCATACCTTCTCTGACAGTGTGAGTCAGACAGTAAGTCGGAGCTCAAGCTATCGACCGGTTAGCTACACACACCCAAGTGATAGCTACTCACGAAGTATACATAACATAATATGCTAATATACATTAACAACTACACACAAATGCAGTAATAAACACATGAATAAACAAATACCTGAACAACTGCTGTTATCCAAAGTGTCAGTTGAGCATTCTAACCTCAAGGTCTTAGCACACACCGCGTGTTAAAAAAAAAAAAATACTGCATTGAGCACTTTTAAACTCATGAAATCTTTTTTTCTGTTTGACCATGTTTGAACACATTGTGTGATACTGTACACTATATCAGATATTGTGTGTGTGTGTGTGTGTGTATATATATATATATATATATATTAGTCTACAAAAGTATGCAATACAAAATTGTACAGATTGATTACAATCGTTGTTTTTGTGCCTGTTTTAGACCTCAAGAGCTTTAGGGTTAAGATAAAAAGTAAAAGGTGGAAATAAGTTGTGATGGCCAATGAAAGTCCTCCCCATGCAAGAGGTACAAACTCCAGTTCTATTTGCAGGTGCAGCAGATGGACATGTACCAATAGTATTTGTAGACTCCTCCCTCTCCGGAATGTAAAAAATGCAACCTGTAACTAGGGTTTCCCATTCGCCTGGAAGCTTTACTACACAGCAAACAGCGAATTCAGATGAAACAAGTCGCAAGCTCAGTCCCCGCTGCAACATGGGTCGACCACAGAAACCGGGCAGGAGAGACTAAACTGGAGACTAGTGAGGTGTTGAGAATCAAGTGTGACAAAAAGTGTCTTGATTTCAGTCCGCTTTTCCTATACGGTGACACATGAACTGGACGTCAGATAAACAGTATAGACCAATTCATGGAAAAGGCAAAGAACACACCTGTGCAAACCACCACCATATAAAACACAGACAAATGTTTAGACTGCAGGTGTTTTGTCTTGGTGATTGCTCTATACTTAGGAGTTCTGGCTCAGATAAACAATGTCTTAGGAGGTTTATCGTGGTTGGGACAGCAGGTGTTTGACCCTCTCGGGTTCAATAGAACACTCTCCCGAGATGATGTTTCTTTTAACCCTTTAAAAAAGCACTGACGCTGAAACATTCTCATCAATAGTGATGGCACGAGGGAGGAGGTTGCTGATGAGGCCTCTTGTACTGCTGCTCTCTTGGAGCAGCAAGGAGATGAAATTCTTCTTCGAGGACCCTTCAACCCTTTAAGGATGGAATGATGTATATGTGTACGCTTCTGTATGTGTGCAGCACTGACACCCACCTGATGATGAAGGGCATAAAAGGAGCAAGTCCAAGAGGCGAGGAGGACCCGTCCATGGGGGAAGGGTAGAGTCGACTGAGCACTAGCAGGAGCAGGAACAGACTGGGGTGAAGCTTCACCTGACCGCTGTCACTAAACACACACACAGAAAAAACATTAACAGTGCAACATCAATGACGCCTTTTGTTGCATGATTTACTGAAACGCTAGAGCGATTGTAATCTAATGTAAACTCATATCTCTTAATCATGGAGTACTTTATTACCTTTATAGAAGCCTTGTCAAGTAAGTCAAGTATTAAAGTCGGTTGGGCTCGGTGATGGAAGACTTATACAGATCCATTTCTGAATAGCACACTAAAAATACTCCCCTACGAGTTGAAATCCTACATTTAAAAGCTCACTCAGTTAAAGCACAAAAGGATTATCAGCAAAATGTCCTAAAAGTGTGAAAAGTAAAGTGAAAATCAACAAATCTCGAGATATGTGGTTTTCATAGGAAAGAAAGAGGAAGGAAAACAGACGTGCAAATGTAATTAAGTGAGTACAAAGTACAATATTTATCTATGAGATGAAATAGAGAATAAAGTACAATATTTAGTGTACAGAGTGTATTCCCCATAACTATTGTGCTAAATTAAGTTTCCAAACCAAATAATAGCAGGACTGCATTCCTACACATCTAAAGCCCACAAGTCATCTCCTCATCCGTCCTTGAGTTCCCTTTTCTTCACATCCAAACCTCATTGCTGCCATATGAGTCACAATGGAAACCGGCCGTCTCTGCCAGGGGTTTCAGTTTCACTCCAACACACTCACAGTGAAGGACAAAGGGAGGGAAATGGAGAAAAAATAAAAGTACAAACTACAGTAAAAAGAAAGGAAAATGACAGTTTAAATATCAGGTATTTAATAGGGCAGTGGTTCTCAAATGGGGGTATGCGTACCCCTGAAGGTACGTGAGCTTTTTAAAAAAATCGACTTAAAATTAGCATCCATACAAAAATCCTTTAAAAATTGTTATTTAAAAAACATCAATTAAAAAATAAGTGTAAGTTCATAAACTGAGTTTTTAGTAAGTCTCATATATGGTTTGACCCAACCTGGAACACCCTACCGGTCATTACTAGTCTGTCTAGCACTGCCGCCGTAAAACTCAAACAATGAAGCCATGGTTGAAGCGTAGCAGCAACACTGCTGAAAACACGGAGGGACAAGCCAAAGAAGGCCAAACCAGAGCCATCAAAATGCCGTCAGTTTTCAGATGACTATGTTTTTAATGGGCTGTGAAAACTGAATCAGCTGTCAATGCACCAGCGTCTGCACAGATGCAGCAGCCCTAATGACGGGCAGCGCGGCTTAAAGAAGAAAATCCCGACGTGAAGTGGACTCACTGTGTTGTACACAGGGAAGCACTAGCCTGCAAGAAAATTAGCCATGTATTGCATGATGTTTTGAACGACAGCGTCAAAGTGATCGACTTCATAAAGTCAAGACCACCCAGTGCTCGCCTGTTGCAGCGCCTTTGTGAAAACATGGGAGCTGAACCCACAACACTGCTGCTGTACACAGAAGAGCGCTGGCTCTCTCTATCTCTCACTCTCTCTCACTCAATTCATGGAATTACGATCTGAAGTACACACCTTTCTAATTGAGCACATATCTCCTCATGCCACCTTATTCCAGGACACAGACTGGCTTGCAAAGCTGTACTATCTGGCAGATATATAATACATATATATTACAACATCAGGAGAATACGTCCCCTGCTCACACAGAAGGCAGCACAGGTTCTGGTACAGGCCATGATCATCTCCCGCCTCGACTACTGCAACTCCCTCCTGGCAGGTCTACCTGCCAATGCAATTCGACCTCTACAGCTCATCCAGAACGCAGCAGCTCGACTGATCTTCAACCTCCCGAAGTTCACTTACACTACACTACACTTCCGCGCCCTCCACTGGCCACCCGCATCCGCTTCAAGACATCGGTACTTACATACCGTGCTACGAACAGATCGAATCCGACCTACATCCAGGACATGGTGAGACCGTACACACCAGCTCGTTCGCTCCGCTCAGCTTCAGACAATCAGCTTGTCGCTCCGCCGCTGCGAACTAAACACTCAACAAAATCACGACTGTTTGTTTCCTTGGCTCCTCGATGGTGGAATGAGCTCCCCATTGACATCAGGACAGCAGGAAGTGTCTATATCTTCCGCCACAAACTAAAAACTCATCTTTTTCGACTACACCTTGAATAAAGACAATGACAGCAGCACTTAGGCAGCACTTGGATGGCTCTTACTGATAGCACTTTGTAGTTTGCCTTTATTTAAGAAATTGTTCTGTCTTGATTCTTGTTGTTCCTACTTCGTACTTACGGTTGAATGCACTTATTGTAAGTCGCTTTGGATAAAAGCGTCAGCTAAATGACATGTAATGTAATGTAATGTATTCAGCAAACTGAACAAACTGAATGTGTCTCTGAAGGGCAAGGAGACCAGCATTTTAACCTGTATGACAAAGTGAGTGGCTTCCTGAAGAAAGCAGAGCTGTGGAGAAGGTCTTCTCCAGAGGGAGATTTCACCTGCTTCCCTCAGGTGGATGGTTCTCTCTTTTGTGAGGATCTGAGCTTGGAGAAGAACGTGATCATAGCAGTGGCCTCCCTGCCACCAAGACCGACAAAGACGTTTGGTGAAGCACACGTTTCTCACTAAAATGTAAATGTGAAAGCATTCAGTTCAATGCAACATTAATTGTTGACAGTTTACTTAATCCAACACTACAAAAAATGGTTTGCGCTGGTTAGGGGTTACTTGGCTGAAAAAATATTTGCCAGAGAAAAAAGGTTGAGAACCGCTGCAATAGGGAGTAGAGCCAGTGCTTTGCCTTCAGATCTGTTTTACTCCTTGTACCGCTGTCAGGAGTCCAGCTCTTTAAACGGATGAATGAAATAGAGATCAATTCCCCAAAAGGTTCAGTAAGTTTTTTATCTGCTGGAGTACTTTATTTTATTGTCAATAAAACCCCACTCAGACTTTAGCAGTGTTAAGTTAGCTGCTTGAACGGTAAAATTATATTCTAATAATGAGGTGAAAACATCTCCGAGCATCTCATTATGCCATTCTACAATAACACACACACACAAACACACACACACTCACACACACACACACACACACACACACTCTGATGTGTTTAGCTTCACAGTTTAGTCGAGCAGCACGGGACAGGATGTGATGTCACAGGAGCGGCAGCGGACATATTGGGATACAGCTGGAGGCACGAACATTTGAATTTAATGAATTTCTCAAATCCCATGCTGTGCTCTTCTGTGAATGTCTCTCCAAAAACTTCTCAATCACCTACATCACCTGCTATTTTTGCTTGACATCTTTTGAAAGAGAGTGGAAACAGTTATTATCAATTTTCTTTTCTTTTTTTAAATCACAAAAAATATACTTTTTATCAAAGTGTAAAAGCAGAACTTATTGTCAGATTTTCAAATTCCCAAAGCTTGAAACAGTGATATTTCATCGAAACCACTTTATTCTACATTTCGCCAAAATTAAACTGCTTGCACAAACCAGATCTTGTGAAAAAAAACAACATAACATTCTGCGTTCTTTGGTGCAACCTAGGAAGCCGTCCACTGAACTGCAGGCTGCTGAACAAAGAGCAGTGAGTGGGGGGAGGACAATATAGGCTCTTAAGTGGAGGTTGTACAAATGTAAATAGTGTATGATGTATCGCATAATGGAAATACTTTGAAAAAGGCTGAATGCATGGATTTTTTTTTCTTTCTGATTTTAGTATTAAGCTTGAAATATCCATGACTGTGCAGTTTCAATAGCGGTGCAGGACTTACAGTAAAAAAGAAGGCCACAGTGAGTAAAATGTAACAGCACCACTGCTCAATCAGCTTAAGAAAACCAACAAAAAGCTGTCCCGTGTGGCTTAAATGCGGGTTAAAAATCAAACCTATAATGAGACACTGGGTATGAAAAGCCACAGCATTATGCTCAAGCAGATAAAAAACAAAGAAATACCACCTCACCTTTCCACCGTGGCTGCTGCCTCCTCCAGCTGGTTCAGGAGGAACGGATAGAGAGCAGGAAAGCGAGTGAAGAACTCCCGGCCAGTCATCCTGATGAGGAAAGATGGAAAGAATTATTATATTCATAAACAAACAGTACGATAAGGATAAAGAAATAAGGATGCTGAAATGGCCGTTTTGTAGTTTATGGTAGCTTTCTATTAAACCCGACTTTGTGAGACCAAATGTCACAAGCACCAAAAAAAAGCACAAATGTCGACGTCATGGTGGCACTTGAACTTCAGAATACAAAATTTACGAGAGAAACACCACATAAACTAGTCATGGATGAGAGGTGGCGAAATGTTGTATGTAAAAACAAAAAGAAAAATGAACAACACCGTTACTACTAGAAAGAAAGTCGAAGTCTACTGTATAAAAGTGCAACACATCTCTACAGAATTTAATTGAATTTCAGCTAATGAAATGAACGACAGTCGACAATACATTTCTATGTTCCGAATTAAAGTGATGCAACGAGGAACAGCAGTTGGAACGGAACGGGGAGCGGGAGAGAGAATCCTGATAAAGCATGCTTTTGTGTCAAAGACCTCTCTACGTAAACAAACCCAGCCTCTATGTTTACTTCGCCTGCTAAAGCCGGAAATAATGTGTGTATGCGCATACACTAGGCCGAAGTGTTACAGCCTTGCGTATACGCATGCGCGTGCCCAACAGTCAATAAAACGATAACTTTGTATTTTTAACGCTGGCGGTCTTGCTGCAGTAACCACAATTCAGCATCAAGGCTGGTGAAGTTTTGTATTTAACTCTGCGCCTTCTAAATCAAGTCTCTCCTGAAGGGAAGTGGTCTGGTCTGCCAAGCACAAGATCACAAGCCTTAGGTCACATTAATTACTGACGCACACCAAAAATTTTACTAAATTTACAGTTACCTTTCCCTGCCACATTTTATTTAAAATTAACTTTTTTATTCTGAAAACTCACCTCGTGCAACAGCTAATCAAAAGTAATGCAGCCCGTACAAGTGTGCACAAACACACGCGCAGACACAGCTCCAAGCTCACAAACATGACTAGGCCTTTTCACTCACAGCTAGCTTCTCCACTGTGACCCTTACCTATTTTAACTCCATTTAATATGCTCCGACACAACCCCGACATCCAGGCAGCAGAGTGACTCCAATTAGAGAGCGAGAGAGCAGAGGGGCACACACACTACACACAGATTTTGATTTCACTTCAATGCGGTAAGAACGTGTAGTTCACACTTCTTGTGAGGTCACTCATCCAGGTAGAAAAAAGCGTTTTCAAAACCTACACATAGCTCACTTCCCTACCATGACAGTGCCTGCTGCTAACTTGAACCAGGTCTGCGTGTGTGTGGACCGAGCGACGATGTGCCTCAATACATGAAGTCGATACATTGGGATTTAGTGCTATTACAAAAGACATCCTACTAGAGCATTCAATAATAACTTATTACCAGAAATATCTCCCACGTAATAGAATCGTAAAGACAGTCAAATGCAATTAAATATTTAAATGACAATTTTCTTTTTGTCAATTACCACAGTACACAAACCCTGTCACCCTGCAGCGTGGCGGACTAAAAACACCAGTGAAAATAGACAAACAGGAGCAGCCTCGGCTTGGTGAAGAGTATTTGGGGGGCCTAAAGAGAAGCGGCCAATAGTAATACAGTAACGGGAGCCAGGCGGAGCTTCCTGAACAAGGTCCAAGCCCGGTGAAAACTTTCCCATGCAAGTTAACAAATCACCTCTGGGCTCAATGTAGACTTTAATGCAACTACAGAACATTATTGTTTGTGTGAAAAATTCAGAAATCTTTTTCATAAAATCATGTGAAAATTATATCACGTTATTGTGAACTGTCTTATAGTATGAGTTGAGGTTATCGTCCCATGTCTATCTGCATGCTCACAGAGACAATGCTAACATGCTGATGTTTAGCAGGTACAATATTGAACATGTCCTATATTCTAGTTACCACAAAACACTGAGCTGTAGCAGGCCATAGCAAGCCTAGTTTAGCATATCATGTAGCATGTCGTAGCAGAAATTTGGAGTTCATTTTAAATATTGTTCTGCTCGACCTCCATGGATTGGAGCTTGGATTCTTTTGAAAGGTCCGGTACAAGATCTCTCATATTGTGCTTGCTAATAAGGAAGTACCTGAAAACCAAACAAATTTAGATACCTCACATCAACCAAAGATCTTTCAATGTATTTAATCTTGATTCATAAGAATAAGAACACTGATCTGCAATACACAATGTAGCCTCGCAAATTGCAGCCCACAGGTAAGAAACAAGGTACATGATAAATGGACTGTACTTACATAGTGCTTTTCTAGTCTTCTGACTACTCAAAGCGCTTTAACACTAATAATTTACACTAATTTATACACTAAAGGCAGGGGTACCATTCAAGGTGCCACCAGCCCATCAGGACAATACAACATTCATACAACATTCACACACCGGCACAGCAACGGGCCCAAGGACACATGGACAAGCCCTCTTCAACAACCCTCTGATTGAAGGATGACCCTGCTCCATCACTGAGCTACAGTGGCCCCAATATAATGCAGCACCCATGGGGAGGTCACAGGTGTTTCTATAATGAGCATTGAGAGCTTTCTATTTAATTTTTTCATGTGAATGGTACCCTTTTTCCATTTCTATCCCTCCAGTGTTCTTTAATTACTGCCGGAATGCATACTCACAAGTACCGATCAGCTGTGGGTTTGAGAGTAACATGTGTTTTAGCCGAAGGGATGTAGCGACAGTGACCCCCGCTGGTGTGAAACAACCACTGTCATACACATGTTCCTTTTACTCTGTCTTTAAGTCTGAATCGTTTGATTTCTTGGTAATTTTGTGAGAACATACTACAAAAAAAAAAAACGGTTACCTTCTATTTCCAGAGTAACGGGGAAAAATCTAAAAAGGTTTTTGATCCCAAATCACAGTATTAATTATTTTTTACGATGGTCCTTAAGGTATTGGTGGTCAATTATCTAGTGGTAAAAAAAAAAAAGATTAAATTTCGGTAGCAAATGATATCAAGTGCAACAACGTATGAGAAAAAAGTGAGCCTGGCAATAATTATATACTTCAATAACATTCTAAACCCTTTTACACTATTTGAATTCATTACAAATTTATATTTAAAGAAAATGTAATGTCTGAGGGTCTCCAAGGGTTCATTTAAAAAGGTAATTTCAGCTGGGCAACAAAGATGCTGAATTCAGCAAAATATAGGTTTAGGACTATGAATTTTCAAAACCAAAAGTATTTTTTGCTCGTTGCTGATGAGTTTTTTTTTGCACACACACACATGACCAATGACCATCAAGGCACATTAGAGTGAACCTGATTGGGTGAAGAGCATTAGAGAGGGAGAAGCAGCCAACCTGTTCTTCTTTGAGTGCTCGTCCTTCCCCTTCTTTACCCCAAAGATCCTCGTGATCAGAGTGCTGAAGAGAAGAGTGGAGGAGTTCCTAACCTGGGAAACCCAAAACAGGAGCACAGAAGACTTTGAGCAAGAGAGTGTACGCATTTAGTCCTTCCACTTAAACTCTTTTTGGTATATATGCGATGCAATCAGTCAGACAACAATAAAAAAGGTAGAAAGCCTCCAAACTCACAGCCCAAACAGGAGAGGTGAATCCCAGCACGGCAGCCTGCATTCCATCCGAAACAAAGGGAATGACGTTTTCCCCCAGACGCGTGTCCCTGTATAGTGCCCTGAGGATGTTCAGAGCGTGGACCTGCAGACAACAGGCACCTTTTAAACATTCAGCAGGGTCATATTAAGAGCAAATCCCACGATGACAAAAGGGGGCAACGATCTATTTATCAAAAACATTCACGAGAATGTTTGGGAACACATTATCGATTTGCAGGTCTTCAGAGATGCACAATTTATGTATGATTTTAAAAATGTAACATTAACCTCCAAAAGATGACTAAAACTCACCAGCAGCATTACAAGTACAGCAACATTTGGATGCTATTCTTATACAGTGACAGCCTCCAGCTTTGAATACCCCACCACTTGATCTGAGATTTCTAACATTTTTTGCTGTTTGGTTACAGAAAACTTTTCACTTTAGGGATAAAAGAATAAAGGATTTACAGCAGCCATGTTGATGCAAAAATGCTCTCCCAGGTGAGATGTGACCATATGACCCCATGCATGACCCCGTGCACAAACCTGAGGGACAGTGGCGCTGTCTGTGGTCCTGTTGGCAGAGGGCATGGCCAAAGCGATCAGCTCTCTCATGGTCATTTTCAGCAGACAGCAACTGGACGACTTGGGCTCGGAGGAAAGCAGAGCCTGAGAAGGTTTAAAAAAGAAAGAAAGAAGCACAACAGACTTAAAAAGACAATAGAAAGTCACAACACGTCAGCGATACCAACATCAAGATTTTCAACCGAGGCCTCCTGCTTCCTTGTCCAGAAGCAACGTTACCAGCGCTGCATCTTGACCGCTGACAGTTCCATCGTAAATTTGTGTCATTTTTTGTCATTTCCAAACTCGTTTTCTTTAGCCACAACCACTGCTGCCTCAAAAATTATGTCATTTTAAGCAGCGGTGGAGGCCAAGATGGGTTTGTCTGGGGTTTTTTTTTCTTCTCGTTGTGGTTTTTCCATCTTTTCAATAACAGGATAAGAAGGCTTTGAACTTGCTGCACTGCGAATAAGCGCTGGAGTAATGAGTATGCAAGATAGTTTTCAGCAGCAATTACATTTTTACGTCATTGGATGCCGTCCTGGTATTCATATTGTACAATTATATACTGTACATTTGCTCAGATACCCAGTGAGAAGCCAAAAAGATGTGTCCGGATGAATGCTGTCACTGGTTTAAGTTCACATGTAGCACTGAAAAAAGGGTTGATTTTGCGTGCAAAAAGATTCTAAAAACTACACTGTTTCTTTAAAGTCAATATAATGATGCAATGCTATTCACCTGTCAATATATTGCTAAAAAAAAGAGAACAAAGATAAACTACTCTCCATCATCTACCCTCTGCAAAGTCGTGATGGAAATACACTGTACGGCAATGTATCACCAAAGATTTTTTCTCTTGACTAACTTAAAAATTAGGGCTGTGAAAAGATTAACATTTTTAATCAGATTAATCACAGGTTTCTGTGGATTAATCATATATTACCGATTTTTTCCGGGTTATTTTTGTAAAAACAAAGATTTATGATAAAAGACGGATATATACATTGTCATTTATACATTAGGGTGCTGTTGTAAACAATGCAACTGTAGGCCATGAGGTGAACCCCGTTATCTTTTCATCCCGCTCCACAGTCGAGCATCTACGCGATCTTTAGCTCATAAAAAAGAACGAGTCGTGCTAAACTACCAAAAAAAAAGTTTGGCACTGAAATTCCACTCGATTATTGATGCGGCGATGTTTCATGCACGTAATAGGATATTCGTCGCGAGTGGAGGTGAAGAGGTGCTCAGTGTTGCCAGATTGGTGATGGAGAAGTATCGTACCAAAGGCTCAAAATGGTTGTACTTGGAGAATAATTTTCGTGCATCTGGCAACCCTGAGATCGGTCAATCAATGACAGTTCTCTCTACAGTCAGAGCTTGCGCAAGAAGGTGGATCGTAAGATACCGTTTCAAAACTTGTAAGAGCATAAAACTAGTTTGTGAAAGACTTAGAGAAACATAAATATCACACAAAGCAAAATCCCCGACGTTTTTGAATCCCTGCCGGACACATTTTTAGGTCTCCAAAAGAGGACATGTCCGGGAAAAAAAGCACATCTGGTCACCAGGTAATTCTCATTACTCACAAAAGTCCAGTGATCCCCTGTCAGCGCCACATGATCCGTAGCAGCCAAGTCATTTTCCGTTTTGTTCTTTTCAGCTCTATGCAGTTGGTGGATCTGTGTCATGATTGTGCGTCTTTGCGGTGCTTTGATACTCGGGTCCCCCGTTGCCACTCGCAACACTTTGGTGAACCCCTCATCCTCAACAATATTAATTCCGCAACTGTGCTACTCAGCTTGTCACAGGCAGACTTAGTGAGGGGTCTTTGTTGTTCAGTGAGGCTGGTGTGACGCATTCCTCTTGAACTCTCCTCGCCGACCATCGCATGCTTTGCGTTGAGATGTTAGGGCTGGTTGTGCTGGTAAAACGACAACCTCTTCCCGAGTGAACATCTGACATCTACGTCTGACTGCATTAGAGCGGAAATAGTGAATTAAGTATACTGAAAGCTCATTCTGCTCATGCGTTAAAAAAATTAACGCATTAATCCTGTAATTTAATCATATCGCGTTAACGCGTTATTTTTCACAGCTCTATTAAAAATAAAAAAAAGACAAACTATTGCAGACTTAATTTCCAAGAGGCTTCATCTATAAATCCTGAGAAGAGTAAATTAACCTTCCTGACTATCTTTAATGCCACTTTCACATTTTATTTTGAATAGAGGGGGAAAGTCCCGCCCCGTCTTGTGTCCCCCGTGTGACCTTATTATGGAAAGAATATGTACAGTAGTCTGGTATTGCAGCTTCAGTGAGATAAGTCACTTAAACCACTTTTTGGCTGTGTGGTCTTCTTAATTCCATATTTTCTCTTTGTTATGCTTTGGCAGTTTTACGAAGAAATGCAAATTCCTTGACGTGAAAATCACCTCTTTAAAATCGACAAAAATCTGATGTAAAATTCATAGCACAATCCAAACAGGATGAAAAAATGATTTGTCTCTCGCCGCTGGCTGCCCTGCATGTTTCTTCAACCTTCTTGGTTGTCCACCAGAAGGGGTTGGACTTTGAATACATGGCTTTCCCATGTAGCTCAAACGTGAATTGCAGATAGAAATGTATATGTAATAAAAGACTGTGGAAGAAATGTGATATAACCTCCTGCGAGCCACAGCTCACATAAGCAAATCAATTTAATAAAGTTACATTTACTTGTTTTGTGGTCAAACTTGTTGCAGTAAAGCCTTCCCTGAACTTAAGGATGCCCATCATTGTATACAGAGGTATTATATCACATTAAGACACAGCTAGGCGTTAACACAAGTTTGCCTATATACCGATGGCTTCACTGAGTGACATCATGTGCATGTGCCAGGAGAGGGGGTCGGGAATGTGGGAGCTGGGAGGTGACAGCAATTGGCTGCTGCGTGAGGAAGGAGTTATCTTGCTGTGGGAGCTGATGGGAGCCAGCTGTGTGTCTGGCCTGGGTTCTGGTTAGGAGTTAGACCTGTAAGGGATGGAGGGAGGAGGCACAGACTGGCTCTTATGAACTCTTTGCAGGATGGAGGGAAGATGGATGGGAAGAGGAGGGCTCGCCTGGTTCCTGTGAAGTCTGTCCCAGTTGATGCAGACCAGCATGAGGGTAGCATTCCCAGATCAGGCTTAGTCTTTATGTGTGAAAGGAATGCAGCCCAGCGCCGCTCTGCCAAGGTGTCGATTTCTGCTCCTCCCCAGACCTCCTCTGCGCTCCCTCTTTCTCCATTTTGTCGTCTCACTTAATCATCATGATCATAAACTTAAACCACACATGTTCTACTTGAATACTCTTCCTCTTTACTTACACTCTTCCTATAACTTCATCTAAAGCTGCCGTGGTATTTAACGTGCCGGAGGGAATCATTTTTTAAAAATTAAGAATCGAGTTGGGCTCAGAGGCGGGCCAGTGATGTTGGCACTGCAGAGGTGCGCCTTGCACCGTAACCACAAAAAACAGTGGCCCCACTCTGAAATTACTGCTGTGATAAAAACATGAACTCTGTCATGTTTTGTTTTAATATGAGTAATCAAGAGGAAGTGGGGAGGCGAGCTGCGGCGAAATAACAGACTCAGAGTCAGTCAAGTGTTGAGGGAGGTTAGGCAAAGATTGCGACGTGCTGTTAGGTGTACAGGACCAGTGGCTACTACAAGGGGTCAACAAAAGGACAGTGTGTGTGTGTGTGTTACGTTTGTCTACGCAAGTGTGTTACAGAAAAGAAAAAGAAAAAAAGCAGATGGATTAAGAAACTCAATGTCCTTCCAGCATGAGTGCTCCAGTGGCATGCCAAGAACTGCTGATTGCACTACTTTGAGGAGTAAACAGGAAGCCAACAAAACAATCCCACATACAAGATATTCTATTACCAAACCACTGATAACTGTCCAACATTGATTCACTAATCATAACCTTCGTTGGCCGTGTTTCCCAGATTTGATTGTTCTTAAGGACTTAAGAAGGCTCGTAAGAAGGGTTCGGCTAAGAAGGAGCGCTAAGATAGGGGTGTTTCCCAGACGCGTTCTTAACTGCTTTCTTAAGATCCCACCAAAGAAGCTTCCTAAGAAGCTCTTAGTGAGAGTTGTCCGCCGCCGTGTTGCTGAAACCAAATCAATCAATGCCAGACAAATCGATCACCCACCACTTTATCAGCGCATAAGTCACACACAACACCCCAGCCATGGCATGAAATCCACGGTGGACCAGGCGTCCTGTGTGGTGGGCATTCTGATGTGTGTCCGGGCATGGCGCAGGAAAATCGGTGTCACGGCTGCCACACTACGTGAAACCGATGCCTTGCTGAGGCCGGTGCCGTCCCCCACCACCTACAGGAAGCTCCCCACTGCGTAAAAACGCAGCGCGGCTAGGAGCTGCACCTTCACATACACATTAAGTGGGGAGAAATGCTGGTGCACATAGGCATTTATGTAAACTATCTGGCTTCGCGCACGACGACGCTGTTGGTCAGCAGTGAGAATATGCTGTATTGCAGCCGTGGTGTCTCACACGCGTGGACTTCAGCAACGCCTTTATATAGACTAGCAGGTGGAGCCTCTCTTGATGAGGTTCGAGCAGAGTTCAATTACATCTGTCAGGTTCTCTGATATCTGTGAAATACCACAGGGTTGTTGATGTTTTTATAGCTAATGTAAACTCATATACAGATGCCAAATGTCTGTGAAAACATAATGAGTGATAGTAATGATGATTCATTTTATTAATGTAGCTACAGGAACACAGGGGAAATTCTTTATTTTTATATCATTATTTTTCTTTTTATGCTAATATTTTTCTTGCGTCAGTGTTTTGCAGCTGTGGGCGCACATTCATCATTACGCATGGTTTTAGTATTACGTTAAGTGTCAGATATAACTTTCCCTGACACCACTGCAGTGAGCGTTTGGTTGCTAAGAAGGCTGTTAAGAGTGGGTCAGGCTGATCTTCCATGTCCTTCTTAGTGAAAGATCGTCTTAAGCTAAGAACGACTCTGGGAAACATGTCCTTCTTTCACAACGCTCTTAAGAGCGCTCCTTAGAAGCCCTTTGCGCTCAAGAGCTTCTTAACGAATCTGGGAAACGCGACCCTTATAATATTTTACTCAATTTTCAATCAATCGTCACATGACCTCATGTAAGATTTGAATAGATTACAACTTGTATTTTTGCCAAATTGTCTCCATCAGAGCTCTGCCACAGCTCTGACTGCTGGTATTTGGAATTGCTTGTTTTTTGGCTTATTGTTTATGGATTTGTCTTAGTTCCAACACCATTTGTCAAACTATTACTTTAGTTGTTAGAAGCCTACTTTTGTTATGTCTTTATTAATGCCTTTTGTTGTGTGCACAGGCAGGGTCAATGAGGACAGGTAAAATACCCTGGGGTTTACATACTACATGCACATAGGTTTAATTGTTGTTAATACCCTGGGTTAGCGTGAGCACCATACACTCTACTTTTTGGGTGCAAAGCAACTGTCAAGGGGGGGTGTGGGTTTTGTTATGTTTTGTTTTTTTCTTTGTTGCCACTGACACACCTTGTTGGTCCTTGTGGTGCTTTTTGTAAATAAATACTTTTCTTATAACGCGTCCTGGCTTTTGTGTGGCTGAAACCTCACTAACCCCAAACCTGCTGCCCTTATGCTGCGTCCCACTCCGAGCCACCAAGGGGAGTAACACCCTCCTAATGCAAAAATAAAAATAAAATGTAGTTGATGCAGTATGATCAAAAGATTGTCGAGTGAGGGGCAACTGTGGCTCGTCACTTAACCCTAAATTGCTCCCATAGCAACGCCTATGGTGTATGAATGTTAGATAGTCCTGATGCATTGCATGGGAGCTTCTCATCAGTGAGTTAATACTTCCTTTAAGTGTCTTTAAGTATTCAGAAAAGCACGATATAACATCAAAGTATTATTGTCAACTTGCCCAGCCCTAATTTTTACATAGTCTTTTATTAAGAGAGGATTAGAGTCACTAGCAATCGGTGTGAGCATCCCCAGTGCACAGCAGTGAAATCAACATAAGCGAGCGAGAAACTCTGTCTCATCCGATCCTGCATTGACCTTTCTTTATTTAAATCCCTATATAAATAAAATGCATTATTGAGAGGGCGACAGAGTCAGAGAGAGCGATATGACCTTTTGATAATATATATATATCAAATAGCCCGGATGTTTACTCGGTTGCTTACAGACCTGGATGTAGAAGGGTATCCCCGCACTGCGTCGTGTGGCACACAGCTTGGACGACGGGTCACTGGATTTGACCTCCTCCAGAACCTCAGACAGCCAGCGGGCTGGAAGCTGCTGCAGGGCCAGACTTCGACTCCTGATGTACACAAACACACATAATCAATAGGCGAGGTAGAGGAGGAGTGGGGGGGGGAATGGTGTCTCTTTTTGATACCAACTCAAGATGGTGTAAATTTATATTTTTTAAACTTATATCAAGTAAGTTTCCATGAAAAGGGGGCGATAAATGTCAAACGATTGTTCAGAAAGTATCGGATGAATTTAGGATTACACTTTAAGTAATATTAAGATATTCAATCACCTCATCCACTGTAAAGACTTGATTCCTATTAAGTCACAGCCAGCAAACATATCAAATGTGGATCCATTGGTTTCATGTGCACCTATTTGAAAGTGTCTGACAAAGGAAACGTCCTGCTCTTAACTTTGTTACACATTTACACTGTTTCTCTTTGGCATATGGTCCACCATGCATTGTTTAAGACAAATGCTTAGAATATGATCTGAGGCAGGTCTGGTAAAAAAGAAACCGCTCTGCCTTGTATATAAAACAATCTCATGTGGGAAATAGAGAGGGTGCAGCACACACCCTCCAGTGTCCTTTACCATTGCAGTTGCAGAAAGAAAGATTGTGAAGTTGCTTAAAAATCAAAAACAAAAGAGACTGTGACAATTACATTCATATTTTAAATCCCCATAAGAACAATGACACCTGATTACTGCTGCAATTAAGCAAAGTGAACTATTTACCAAGCAAGAAGATAGGTTAAAAAAAGCTTAAAGTAATGAATGAATAGTTAAAATAGTAAGTTAAAAGTAATGTACAAACGTTTGAAATAGTTTGTTAAAAGGTTGGGAAACACTGCTGTAAACAATTCCAGATAGAAATGTGCATGCCTTAAAAGGGAACCCAGTTAAAGAGAGACTAAAAAAAGAAACTTCAAATTAAAAAAGTGAACTGGGGGGGAGAGTTAGAGTGACTTAGAGACATAGTGAAAGAGTGCAAACATAGTGGAACACACCAGAGTCAGATCCCGAGGCAGAGCATCAAAAAGCCACGGTGTAGCACTCCGCAATCAACACCCCATAACCCAGCGCACAGCCTGCATACCGTCCACACACTGCTCTTCCCCTTCTGAAACCACATGGTCACATCCCCACACACGCATACCCCAGCGCTCAACACAACCGCTAGAATTTCGCCCATGTTACACAACACGTCGCGCGACTGGTTTCTGCACGAGAACAAAACAAGTGACTTTTGTTTTAACTGCTCAGCGCTCGACGGTTCAAAGTTAACACCGCTGTGGCGGGTTTTTGTGGCTCGTCACCTGTCACAGGGGTAAAGATATCTTCCACAACACGCCATTGAGGAAAACAATGGCGGTCTAAGAAACAGAGAACTTTTTTTACTTAATGTTGTTCAGAATTAGCTCTGCTAACTGCTGACTGTCGCTTCAAAATTAGCATACAGACGTTGATATCAATCTTCTCATTGAACTATGTGCAAGAAAGCAAATAAGCTTATGTATCTGTTTTTTAATAGCCTTGTTTCTTACTGTACCAAACAAACAACAACATTCCAAGTTATGTAGTGGAACTTTCCACGACAAACAATGGATGCAGGGAAGTCTGGTTGTCAAAAAGGTAGCCGGAAATTGTAATCAATCTTCTCGTCTCACCCTTGGAAAGACAAAAAATAAACAAATTTCCCAAAATATTAAGCATTTCCTTTAATGAAAAAATATCTATTGTCTAGAAGGCTCTAAGTGACAAGTAACACCAATTAGCAAGTCTTGAGGCAAATAAAGATATTATGCCTGAGCAGCGATACTGAGAGGAATTGCTTTCTTGCTAATTACAAGGCATGTCATGATGGGAGCTATTGCTCTCAGCCATTCAGCAGCATTACCTCTCAGCCCTTTGCCCCAGAACGTCAACATACAAACTCACGCACACAAATACACACCTGCAGAGCATATCGGTAAGGCGTACAAAGCCCACGTAAGCCAGTTCAAAGGCGCCACGATGACGGGACTGCAGGAGCTGCTGACGGAAGTACAGGCCTACACCCTCCACCTGGAACAGAGAAAGAGAGAGACCTGTGACAAGAGCAATACTGATGTATAGGTGCCTGAACATATTTATGTGTGTGCAAGTGTGCTATGTATGAATGACTTTAAAACCTCTGGCTTTAGCCCCCAGTACAAACAGATGTAATCAGTTCCAATCAAATGACTTAACTGCAGTCTAATTTATCATGTCACATGCAAGGTTGCCCACAGGCGACTCTCCGGTTATGATAAGCAAAGCCAATGCAGACGTGTCTTAAACTTTTGTCCTCTCCACTGCCCATCAGGGGGTGACTCTTCTTGTTACAAAAAGAAGTCTGATCGTAAAATTACTACTTCTCTCTTGATTTATTACAGTAAACATTAGTTTATGGTCTCAAATTTAGTTTCAAGTCTTCTTCAGTACCATTTAAAGCCATTGAGAGTCGAATAGATGATAAAGGAGAGTATCTTTTAGGGCAGGGGAACCTTGTGATAGACTGAAAGACACTATCAGAGCCTACACGGCATCTCTACATCACTCCGCTGCAGTCGTTGCAAAAAGTCAAGACAGCAACGGGCGTAATCCAAGATGGTAATAGAGAAATTGCCAAATTCTACAAGACTTCAAAATCGCAGTCCACAAGGGAATATCAAAGATTTAGCTAAAGGCTTTATGGACTAAAAAAATAAGGCTGCAACAAATTACTTCCAATATCAATTAATTTGGAACTCATCTTTTCATTGATTGATTGATGTGTGATTTAGTGTATACAATGTTGGAAATTGTACAATAGTACACAGTTCTGTTGAACCAATAGTGCAAAACCCAAAGTATGCAAGCAGGTGGGGTAAGACATGCAAGAAAAGCTCCAGGTCAGCATCAAACTGGCGACAATGCTGTTATGTTGTGTTTCAATGTTAACCCCTAAACATTTAATCTATAACTCCGAAAAAGAAAGGAGCTCATTATGGTGCTCAGGATTTTACCTGATAATGAACATAGATCAAAAAGGTATTTTTTAAGCCGTCATTTAACCTCATTGAATTGTTTAGTTATTATCTAGTCTTAGCATTGTGTATTAGTATTAAGTAAAAGGATAAGTAAGTATCATGAATTGACAACAGTTTATTTATTGGCAGACATTTGCAACATATTTTTCTCTGAGCGTTTCAACCAAGCAGTCCTGTCCAGTTCAGTTTGTTACACATCATAACAGTTATTTCACCTGGATTGTACCAACAGAACGACGCCAGTCTTGGCACCGCCTCAGTAAACATTCCAACCGAACTGAGTCGATACAAGAAAAAAAATGCAGACCAATTGGCCAAAGAGAATTGTCACAAGCACAACCCAGGGATACCTTACACAAACTTTTGGTTTGAGGACATACTATCTGTAGTGGAAACACGGCACGTACAAAAACGGTCTTGTTTGTTTCGCGCCATCCAATTGGCTCCTCTGATTGGCTTTCATAGAGACCACTGAGCAAATCATTTAGAACCAATGTCAACCAGAAACATTCCGTGGCCGATCAATCAGGGGCGTCCTTGGAGCTGATCCTGACATTGGTTTGAGAAGAACTATATAAATAGTGATATGAGCGGCGGCATTTCAATGACTCACTAAGTGAAGCATCAGAACTAATATTTAAATGTGAATCGCTGAGAGCTTGGAAAATTGATTGGGTGACGTGTCAAAGCACTACTGTGAATACTTGACAAATTGGCGTAAAGCCGCATGTCAGAGTGACAGAGTTAGACAGAAAGCGGCCTATTGTCTCTTAATAAACATTCCAACTAAAAGCAAAGCAGCAGAAAAGATTCAGAGATGAACTGCGTCATCTGATCCCACTATGGCCTTTTCTCTATTTGGCAAAAAGAGTGAAGCTGCAACACTAGCTCCACTCTTGTTTTTAGAGACGCCACTTAAGTCAGCCTGGGAGCGTTGGGCATGTCAAGCGTGAGAGCGGCATGTCGGTGGCGTGACAAGTACGTTCAAAAAAGGATGCTGAGACATTCACATAATGGCCACCTTTGGTAAAACCATTCAGTTAGTAATAGTGTTAGCGACATTATTCTACACACGCACAGAACTGAGGGCCGTGGCAGTGTGTAAACTGGTGAGTGTGTGTTGCAGGTGAGGCGGCAGGGCGAGGCGGACGCGGAGCTTTCGTTGCCCTGTCATTTAGGCTGTGGTGTCCCCTGCACCACAGAGGCGGCCTGGACCTCGGCTTAGTCAGGGGTGGGATGGAGGGCACCGGGATGAAAAAAAAAAACATAAAAATAGGGAGTGTGAATAGGGAGAAAAAAAATCCCAAACAGCCCCTATGGGGTTGTGGGGTTAGACAGAACATCAAAACTAACGAAAACCCACAGACGCAGACAAAACGAGGAGTGCAACAAACGCTGGTGTTACAAAAAGATGCATGGAGACGGGTTCACAGGAGGAAAACGGCAGGAGAATGTGCTGAAACATAGAAAAGAAAATGATGGACTTATTCAGTCCGTTGTTTTTTGTTTTGGCCACATGACTGAACAATAAACTCGTCTGACCCTGCAGACCTGAAGTGGACTCAACTTAAAACACCAAAAGTATGGACTGAGTAGACCACAGCAGTGCCAAGCCCAATGACTTATCACATCAGTGGCCAGAGTGGACTCCCAGGACAGGGCCTGACCTCACCAGGGTAAAAATGGCAGCGACAGTTCCTTGTTAGACGGCCCCGTGGCTGCCGGGGCCCAGACCGCTGCGGTGCCAAGCTGGGCCGAGCCGGGAACGCGGCTTCGCCTATTTAAAGCATCCTTCCCTGAGGTTCCCCGGCTGTGTAACTGGTTCAAAATTGCCAAGCGAGCTTGCTGAAGGGTGAGAGGTGCGGGGGGGACTTTATTTAGACGTCAACTTCCTGTTTTGCGAATATGCCCGTTTCCCAGAAAAAGCGTCCATTTGCAGAGAGAAAAGTTTCCCAAAGTCTAATTACACTTATGGCTCGGGGAAGGGGGGGGGGGGGGGGCAGGGGGAGCGTGACAGTGACGTAAATAGCAGACTTCTTCCCCTTTACGTTGGCTGGACACACATAACACAAAGTTAGGATTCCGATCGTTTGTGATTACACAATAAACAAATGTTTATGCCGCTCTAGTCATTTTGTAGTTGTTGGGACTTCATTTGGAATCAGGTAAATAAGTCGATGTGTAATATTAGATGGAAAAGTCTGGTTCATTTTTTAAACAATAAGGTGTGTGTGTGTGTGTGTGTGTGTGTGTGTGTGTGTGTGTGTGTGTGTGTGTGTGTGTGTGTGCTATGAGTAACAAAGGCTCAGACTGATCCAGGCTGAGCTACGCCAAATAAACAACCCAAGCTGTCAAACTCCAGCTGACCAGCAACTCTGGTGGTCCATCCCACTCATACCACACAAGTGTGTTCGGTTCAGCATGTCAAAGCACTTCTCCCTTTATTTTTTTTCCTCGCCAGAACGATGGTCTTCCTTTCTTCACAATCGTCTTTGCTGATAAAGCAAAATAAAGATTTTTAAAATGATCATTGCTATTGCCATGGCGTTAGAAAAAAAAAGAAAAACATACACTTTTATTAAACCTCCTTGGGGAAATTCTTCTCTGCATTTGACCCATTCTTGATTAGGGAGCAGTGGGCTGCCCTGTGAGGCGCCCGGTGAGCAACGAGGGGTTAAGTGTCGTGCTCAGAGACACTTCGACGTGTGAACTGTTTGGGAACAATAGACTGTTCAAGTGAGAGGTTGAAGATGGTGGTAAATACCCGGTAGCTCGTCTGCACAGGCCTTAATGATTCTTCCGGAGACCCCATCCGATCCTGTCGCTTTCCTGGTGTTGACTCGGTGCAGGACGGATCTAACCTGGTGGTGTTGGTTTCCTTGTTTTCCCTGTCGAACCGAGCGAAGAAGTGACTCAGGGTATTAGGAAGAGTGTTGTCTGTGGGGTTTAAGGCTATCCAGTTGTTTTTGTAGCCAGTGATGGTTTTTATCCCCTGCTACATGCTCTTGGAGTCGTTGTTATTGAAGTGCTCCGCTATGCGCTGTTTGTATCTGCGTTTGGCCTCCCTGATCCCCATCCTCAGTCCCTTTTGCGCCTCTTTGTATTCCTGCAAAGTCCCAGATTTAAAGACAGAGTCCCGTGCTCTGAGCAGGGTCCGCAGTGAGCCACAGTTTCTGATTTGGAACGACTTTGATGGTTTTTGTCTCAGCCACACCTTCAGCACAAAAGTTTATTTGGAGAGGACAGCCATTGTGTGTCCCTCTAGATCTGCCTCCTCAGCAATTTTTTCCCAGTCTGTGAGATTAAAACAGTCTTGTAGGGCTCAGGTGGCCTCCTCAGTCCACACCTGGATCGTTTTAATGGATGGTTTCTGTCTCCAGATCAGGGGTCTGTATGTGGAGTCAGAGAAAGGGACAAATGGTCTGATAGTCCGAGATGTGGGAGTGGAGTGGCTCTGTAGGCATCTGGAATGCTGGTATGGACCTGGTCCAGTATGTTTTTCTCTCTTGTAGGGAAGTTTACATTTTTGAAGAACTTCGGCATGACAGATTTTAAGTTAGCATGGTTGAAGTCTCCCGCTGCAATCACAAGGCTGTCTGGTTGTGCTGACATGTAGTTGTTAATGGCTCTCTGAAGCTGCTTCAAGGCAAGCTTAGCGTTAGCACTTGGTGGAATATAGACAGCATTATTACAGATGTAAACTCCCTGGGCAAGTAAAAAGGTCTACATCTCAGCATCAGGTATTCTATCTCCGGGGAACAGTGTGTTTCATTAACCCTGGCGTCAGTACACCAGCTGTTGTTGACGTAGATACAAAGTCCTCTTTTTCCCGGAGTTGATGGTACGGTCCGCTCTATAAACAACACGGTCTGCTAGCTTGATAGCAGCGTCCGGGGTGTGTGAGTCCAGCCAAGTCTCGGTTATTAACATCACACAGTACTCCAGGCAGCGCGATGTAAGCCGCAGTCTCATCTCGTCCATCTTGTTGCTGAGTGACCGGGTATTGGCAAGGAATAGACTTGGTATCGCCGGTTTGTAGGGGTTAGCCTTTAGCATAGCTCGTAGCCCCCCTCTCCTCCCCACGCCTGGGTCTTCTTTGACGCCGCCGTCTACGCAGTGTCTCCGTGGCAACACTGGTTTCTCCCTCGGGGAAAAAACGCTGTATCTCTGGTGGAAATATCCTTCCAAATCTCATAAAATACACGTAGGTCAGTTTTTTCCCCCATTTTCTTTCATTTTTCCTACAGTCTCTCTTGAGTTTTTGGGTGGAATCATTTAGCCGGGGCTGTGGGGTACTATTTGATTTTTTAACCTTGTAAAGAGCAACAGAATCCAGGACAGTCTGACAGGTGCGATTAAAAAGGGAGACCAGCTCCTCTGTATCAGAATGTGGATTAAAAGCAGTTAAAGAATTTGCAATAAAACTGTAAATCTATTAGCTGACCTGGAGTTAAAAACCTGGCTGCAGGCAAGTGAACTAAGATTAGTGGGAGGTTGGGTTGGGTACATATAATAAAATTGCTTTGGGATGAGACACAAAGATATCCTTAATTTCAAAGTTTTCAGGGCTGAGACCATTATACAGGACGAGGTCAAGGATTTGACCCTTTGAATGTGTAGGTTGTTGTATTGCCTGAGTGAGGTTAAAAGATTCCAGAGTATTCATGAAGTCTTTGACAAGAGTGAGACGGGCAGCACACAAGTATGTTAAAATCACCTAAAATAAGAATTTTGTCATACTGTGGCATAAAAGCAGCTAAAAGTTCCGCAAAATAATGGATAAAGATATTGTTCGGCTTTGGCAGCCTGTGGAATATTAAAATATGACAGGAGTTTTGGAGTTTACCATAAAACCAAGATGTTCAAAAGATGTAAAGTGACTATGTGAGATGGGAGTGCATTTAAAATCTTTTCTGTGAATAACAGCGACCCCACCTCCCCTGCCTGACAGCCGGGTTTGATGAAGGTGTGTAAAATCAGGGGGCGTTGCCTCTATAAGAGGACTACAATCTCCCTCAGATAACCATGTCTCTGTGATAATAAAAAAAGTCCAGTTTGTTACATGTAATAAAATCATGACATAAAAAAAGACTTATTATAGAGGGATCTGATATTTAAGAGACCAACATTTGTCAAATAGCTATTATCTGAAGATGGTAAGGGATGTTGCAGAGGAACTATAATTAAATTATTATATTTAGCTGATGATGGAAATAAAAAAAAATAAAGAAGAAGCTTTAGGGGTATGTGTGTATCTTTCTACTTTTTAAGCTTATCGCATTTTAGTTTTAGAATTTATTTTACTGTCTCTATTCATCTGTACCATTGCTGTCCCTGTGCTACTGCCGTAAAGTCCAAATTATAGGGATCAATAAGCATTCTTCTTCAGCCGCTTTATACAGTTCAAATATTGAACTTTTAAAAATCACATATGGGTAAGGGTATTGTGGAGCATGTGGAGAAGACAGGAGAACAGGAACATACTGGTCATTTGTGTAGATAGACCATTTTAATCCTATTGTATTTAAATCAATGCTTTTAACAAATAGGAACAGTAAAAAGGAAATATAAATGTAATTTGCCAAAATATAACAGTACAATGTAGTAAAAGGACTGATGCACACATTATTGATACTCTAAAATCATGAACATAAAAAAGAAAACACATATTCAGCACATAGTACAGTACTTCCTCTTTTCTCTCTCAGGATGGTAAATAGACGCTCGACACGCAAACACAAATGCACACACACCCTGTACCCCCTACACAGACAAACAGCCCATGTCTGGTACCCTTGTTATTATGGATGTTCACATGCTGAACCGCTCAGACAACTATTCCTGTGTGTGTGTGTGTGTGTGTGTGTGTGTGTGTGTGTGTGTGTGTGTGTGTGTGTGTGTGTGTGTGTGTGTGTGTGTGTGTGTTGTTTGAAGCGCTCAGTGTTTTCCTGCTGCTGGTGGAAGTGATTTGGAAAGAATGCGGTGGAAAGGGAGGGGCGTCGCGGCCGTTAAACCAGCGGGGTCGGGCCTCAAATGAAAGTGCGGCGCTAACGAGGCCGGATACTAATTGAGGAGCCTCCCAGCGTGGTGTGGTCTCACACACACGCGCAAACGCACACGCACACACTTTTTTTAAAGGAATACTTGAAAGCCTTCTGGATCTCAGCGGACAGACAGGCACTTAATGTTTGGGAAGTTATCATTTTCAGATTTTCTAATCATCATTGTGAGCGATTGCCAATTCCTGATGTGATCGAGGGCGGGTTGTAAGGGGGCGGGGGGGGGGCACATTACCACAGCTCAGCTGTCACAGTATGGTTAGCCTTGTTAAAGAATGCCGTTTCCAAAATGTGACTTCAAAGCGATAAGAATAGTGACAAGACAGAGCTGACAAGGGGAAACAGATGTTTGACGGGGCCCTCAAGTAACACGGAGTGGACAGAGCAGAATACAGGATCACAGGATACAGGAGTTACGCCGTTAACAGGTTAAAATTGTGCATGCGCGACTCGTAAAAGAAAAACGCTATTGTAAATTATATTTTTGTTTGGTGACTTGGTTGAACTGAGAGTTTATGTGTGAGACAGTGCGCACAATGTTCATTATTGAAAATGACTGGCCTGTGGTCATAGTCATGTTGGTGTGTGACATTTACAATAAATCTGGCTGAGCAGAGAGAGAGAGAGAGAGCCTGTGAGCACTTTGTGGGGCGGAGCGGCTCGCGACAGCACTCGTAGAGAACAGAAATTACATAACAATACGTGCTTTGACGCAAGTCGGCAAGTCGGCAACACTGCCTGCCGGTTAAGCTACGGAATCGCAAGTGCACATATGTAAATCGCCATCAAAGTAAAAGCAGTGTCGTATTGCATTTATGGCGTGCATCGTATTCATTTATATTTCATTTTTGATTAACCTCACGCGGGCCGGACTGGGAAAGCCGTAAGACGCCCAGGTCTGAACTACGCCGTCTGGGAGAGATTTAAAGTGCAGCACCTGTGTTCGGCAGTGATAAGCCCCTCTCAATGCAAAAAAAATATGCATGATTAAACACAGAACGAGAGCACCTTCAGCCTGTCGGCATCTCACCTGTTCTTCTGTGATGAGTCCGGAGTTTGTGTCATCGGTGCAACATAGAGGCATGCTCTGACACAGCTGTCCAAGCAGCATGGCCACTTCCTTCATGCTTCGCCAGCAACATACGAGCACCATCTGGGCTGTCACCCTGTAGCCCTCGCTGTCTGGAGCCAACACACACACAAGAACAGTGACACATGTGCAAAGGTTGATCATGTTTGGGTTATTACCTATAAAATGTAAAGGTTTATTTGTCTTGTACCACAAAGCTTTGCAGTTAGTGAAAACCAAGAGACGTCTAAAGCCACCGTATGTCCCTGCTTTTGTCGTTTTGCATTAAGTCACACACTACCTAGCACAGAGCTATTTTATTTTTCTTATCACTATAAAAGTAACAGTAAATGATGCAAACATTTAATAAGACTCATAGAAACATTGAACACAACAATAAGGTCAAACACTTCTCCCATCAGGACATCCTTGGAACTGCACTCACAGGCACCATTTACTTGCATTGTACTTTACCACCTCAATCCACTTCAGTCACAAGTGAAAAATAAAAATTATATGACAGATGATACAAACTTTGAATTTCTTTTACATCTGAATCACTGCAACACGGGACTGTTTCGACTAGCGAGCTGTCGAAAGCGATCATTCTGTGTAATGACAATGGCAAAACAAACTCCGACTCGCCTGTGTTCGATGACGCCGTGTGTGTTGTCTGGGTCTGTGTGCGGTCATTCACGCAGTGCGTGTCCAGCTCTCTGGCACATGTGAAGAAGTCATTGGTGTCTCTGGGCTGGATCTCCTGCAGGATTCTCTGCAGACCTGCGGGTGTCTCTGTTCAAACAGACACAAAACGTTATATTCATAATATCTCCTCATGGGAGGTTTTTTAATGGACACACTTTACCCAAAACAGTCAGTCCTGTACAGTAAGTTAAAACATGCTGCATATAATGTCATGTTCTTAATATGATGTAGTTTAAATAAGTGCAAGGTAAATTCTAAGATTTAGTGATATAATTTAAAGTTGTGAATGACAATATATTTTTTGGCCACAAGAAGCGGGTTTCTCATGTGCGCGCACGTCAAAAGAACAGTTTCTCTGAATGGCCAAAGAACCTGTGGTATAAATTAGAATCAAACCACCCCCTGATCTCAGGCCAAGCAAGCTGAGAAATCTGATTACCTGAGCCAGTATCCATGGGGATCAAGCCCTCTGGAGAAGAGCTCTGGACCACAGGGGAGACCACATCAGACATATTGTAGCACACAGCAATCAGCTCCGACACCACACATCGCCACTGCTCTGCTTGACTCAAACTCCTAAACACACAAAACGTACAATAAACAAGTCAGTTTATAACTAGTATGGTTATGGCTGATTTTGGTGTTTGAATACACACCAACAGCAAAACAGAAGATCCAAATGAAAGTAGATGTGCATGCATTCATTTGCTCACTCAGTGTTAAGATGCTGCAGGACAGCAGTGATGCAGTGGGCTCTGCCGTAGAGGGGATAGGAAGCAGCTGCCTGCAAGAGAGACGACTTTGACCTCACCACCTCTGACTGAAGACAGCGTAGTAAGAACTGAATCACTGAGGAGAAAATAAACGCAATCATTTGATCCATTTTATCCAGTGCCCACACAGACACACACACTTATAAAGTCTATGTATATGGATCTTACCAGCCAGCGCATTAAGCTCCAAGATGACCGCTTCAGAGGGCTGGGTCGCTGGTGAGGAGGAAGGAGGCCGAAATTTGAGGCCCCGCTTCTGGGCGCAGTGCAACAGAGCCGCGCACAGGTCGGGGGCCAGATCTGGCTGGTGGAGAAATAGGTTGAGGAGGTAGGATGCCGTGACACTGTCGAAGGGCTTGGTGCTGGTGCTGAGGTCCAGAGCAGCCTGAAGCACACCGCGCAACCTGTCCGGGTCCTGGCACCATAAAAGCCCAAAAGGTCAGTAAAACTTGAACACATGCCACAGCCTGAGATACGTCTCTAAATATAAGTTAAGTTATATGACAAATGTCAACATGTAATGTAAACAACATTTTAATTATGAAATAACTAGGGCTGGGCAAAGTTGAAAACATTTAACTGGTTAATCGCATGATTTTTCTGCATTATGCGCCAAATTCAATAATTAAGTAAAAACTAGTGTATTGCAGGCTTTTATTTTAAAGTAATATTATCAGAACAATATAACAGGCATTCTGGAAGCAACAGCAAGCTAATATACATAGATAAATAGTATATAAATTGGTTTTCTTTTTTTTCCTGAACAGGTACCAGAAGAAACATTTGTATTTTATCAGGGAACAACATGTTGGGTTTTGTAGAATTGTAATAGTCTGGGGGTGTAAATATTGGACTTGCACATGTAATAAGAATTGTTTAATGCGGGCATTAAAATATGAGGGTAATGATAACTAATAAGGAATTTTAAAAAAAACTAACCAATGGGGGCCTTAAGCCAAGCGAATGAGCTGTATTTAACCCAGCGCAGAGCTTATCTCGGTCTCTCTTCTTCCCAGACCGTTGGCACAACAGCTGACTGTTTACAGTCTGTGTCTGTATTGTATTTCATCATCTCTTTTTATTAAATATTTTTATTATAACTTAGTGATTCCGGTACTTCTTTCCTCACGACCGCCTGGGATTTTTGAACATATTTTCCAAACATAAACAGTCTATTTAGTACTAAAGAGCATCACCTGTGTGCGGCAGTGATAAGATCCTCCCAATGCAAAAAAAAAAATGCAGTTAACGCATGATCAAATAATTAACGCCGTTATTAACGCATTAACTTGCCGAGCCCTAGAAATAACATAAATAATAGTAAATCATTAACCTATTACGATAAGAAAAACAGTGGCATCAAACCAAAAAGGTGCCAGATCTAAAGAATCATATTTGTAATATTAACCTGAAGTCCCACAGCCGATGGTGGGAGTTGCCGTACTAATGTGGAGGCCAGCTGTTTGACTTCCAGGAAGTTGCTGGCAATGCAGTAGAGGACACTCTGAGCATGGGCAGAAGTCACAGCCTCACTTAAGGCAAACACATTGGGCCCTGAGGAGGACACAGAGAGGTAGAGGTGAAGAAAATGCAACGAGGAGACCGTGAGGGACGGCAGGCAGAGTGAACGCAGTGTTAGCTCGAGCACCGGGTTGGCGTCAAAGTGGAGGCTTGCTGGTTCAGGCAGCGGTGGAGAGATACATGAAATGAAATGTGCCAAGGATCGTCACTGAGACGTCTTTAAGCAAAGCATTGAACTCCAAACTGCTCTGAGCGTGTTGGACGGAATACGAGGACCAAGCGTTGTCATTGTGTTAAATTCAGAGCTCAGATTGCCGTTTGGAAAATCTGTCATAATTTATGATGTCATCACTAAAAAAGAAATTCAAGATCCTAAAAACAAAATTCTGACGTTGAAGAAAGTGATTAATCGAGTACGAGCAATAAATAAATAAATATTATTTTTTTTATTTAAAAATAAGTATTTCATGAATATATCTTTACAGTGTGTATGGTCGACGAGAGAGCAACTTTGTAAAAAGCTTTTGAAATGCTCAACACCAACAAATATGGATTTAAGCAGACAAATTACATTTTAAACTAAATTTTGGAAATGATTACAGTCATCTCTTTACAATCATTTTTAAAAGTTGCAACTCTCTGGATTTACTGGAAATGTTTGGATCACAATCCCATGCAGCCACCACAGTAATCTAGTTTTAGATATACTATAATACTAAAAATATTTGTGTAACCTGTTCCTCTGAATGACAGAATGCAAACTGTATTTGGTACAGCCCTAAATACAACACCATGTTCTGAGCTCTTTGGTCAACTTTAGTGTAATGTACTATGCATATGGATTTACCAGGAAGACACATTGTAACTGTCTGGTATTGTGCATGAAAAGTGTTTACAAGCTAGTTTAACATGCTAAAATGAATGAGCTGCTTTTTTATAAATAACATCATCAAATATTGTACTACTTTTGCAACATGACTGTTGCTACTAATGAGCAGTATGTGTACCAGTACTGAAGGTAAAGAGCTCGCCCAGTAGACACAGCAGGTGGAGGGACGTGAGGCATTTTGAGAAAGAAGATCCAGGAAGCAAAACGTCCAGCAACTTCACACACAGCCAGCCCAGGAACTCCTACAAAACAACATAAAAACACACAGTTCAGTTTATAACCAAAAGAACTTTGCGTTGTAGTGAGTGTGGTATACCTTGTACAGATGCAGTGTGTGTTGGTCTCCTTCCCTTCGCTTTTGCTCCCTCTCCTGGATCAGTCTCTTCTGCAGCAGCAGAGTACTGTCCTTCATTCTGCAAAGCAGCTGCAAAGAAGAGGATTTCAAGGAATGACTAAGGATGTTACATAGGTGAGGTTTGTTTGTAACCTAGCCAATTACACAAAATGCGCTTTTCTACTTAAGCAGTTGCAGTTGATGGCCCATAACAGCTGATTCAGTGAAGCGAAGAGTCAGAAGTAAATAAAATACATTTTTCAAAAAATATGAATCACAGCAACCAGAGAGTCCTTGAGCATACAGTCATAAATGAGCACCAAAAATATCAGGCTGAATGGGTTAAGAATTCAAGATTAGCCGTGGACACACAAATAAACGGCCGCATGAGCTTTCCACAGGCTTATGCCCGGCAAAGATAATTTGTTCCAATTTTTGTATATACTGCTCCGAGTCGAACAAGCTGACTTTTACTACCTTAACATTTCAAATTTAGTGAGAAAATAAAATCCATAATAAAAAAATTGAAAGCAGGAATTATGTCGCCTTCAGAGAAAGCATAATTCTTTTATTTTTTAAACACCAAAAAGTAATGTGCGATAATTAGCTGACCTTCCTCAGTAGGCTGACTGTCTGCTGTCTGACGCCTGGTGCCTGACTGTTGAGATTGGGCAGCAGGAAGTGGCGGATGAGGTCCATTTCCTGAGTGGTCACAGCCTCGGTGCTGCGGTGGCTCTCACACACTAACCCCAAAGCGTCCATCCTCACCTGGCGGGTAAGATTGGATGACATATTGGAAGACCAAGACAAATACATACCACACGACATTTTTGGAAACATAAAAACACAAACAGTTGTGAAAACAGCACATGAAGGCACAGACACTCACTTGATCGTGTTTGTGTACAAGGGCTTGTTGGAGCAGGGAGAGGGGCACCAGTCCTCCCCACAGACCTTCCTTTGTAGATGGAACAACACCCTGGGCCCTTGCTGCCCGCAGGCACGTCATGAGAGCTCCCAATGCACCCCTGCTGCCCGAAGGACCTATCAAGGACAGATCAACAGCATTTATAGAGAGTTGTAAATTTTGGTATGTCCGCGAACTGTGGAGATGTTTTGACAGTATTTGTTCCCACAACAGATTGCTTTGTGAAGTTGAGACATTAATGCGCAGGTTTTATATCATGAGAATAACCAGAAGGAAAGAGATTGCAGATTCATGGGGGTGCAATTGCATGTTTTATGTACAGACGTCTTCCTTCACCTGTGCAGCACAACGCTGTTGTGTCCTGCAAGGCCAGCACCATGTGTGCCAGACTGGAGGGGCTGCAGCGGAACAGCTTGGGCAGGAAATAGTCCAGGATGTACGTGGTCTGGTCCAGCCTGGCGCGGCACAGCACCTGCAGCAAGGGGATGACCCACGTCTGGTGCCAGCACTCCATCCAGTCCCGTGAGGCTGTCTCGTCTGCTGCACCCGCCTCACTGGCCAGCTGTGCCTTGTGGCTCACAAACAGCCTCTCCAGTAGGTCACTGGCGTACGGAGCAAGGGTCTGGTCGCCCATCAGACCGAGGAGGCACGAGGGCAGCTGGGGCTGGACATTGAGCAGGTGGCCTGCCCCGTAGAGCTCCACAAGGCAGCCCAAGGAGCCGTACTTCCCCCGCATGTGCCACTCCAACCCCAGCAGACTCCGGGTGAGCCCTGTGAGGTAGGGGTCCTCGGTTGGGATGTAGCGGTCCTCGGTTGGGTCGGAGACGGATGGGCTGGTGTACTGATTGAGGAGGAGGAGGTTGCGGAACAGAGAGCGAGTCTGGTGGCGGACCCCGTCCAGTGGATGCTCCCAGTGGGAGTAGATGTGCTCCAGCAGGTTTTGCTGTAGCTCCGAGCCTCCACTGAGGGACTGTTGAAGGCAAGGGGGGCAGGGCTGCCCCCCCGCCTGTAAGCAGTCCAGGGCAGCACTGCTCCACAGTGTCAGTACGCGAGCAACCACCATGGCTGTACTGGACTCCTTTATACTATGGTAAAGAAGAAAATACAGACACGCTGTCAAGATGCTGAGTTTATTAATCACTTACTTTTGTCTTAAAAAGGACCTTCGAGACAACTTCTAATTGTGAAACCTCTTGCACGATGAAAGGATTGCTACCTAGAGTAGTAAGAACTGAATGGGGATCTGTTTTGCAGAACTACCTGACATCGAGATCCAGCAGAGTGTTTGGAATTAACAGCAGCAATTGTTCCCACTGTGGCCCTGGAAGAGCGCCCTTCCAGCTCAGCATGGCCAGAGCCCCATGACACAGGTATAGGGAGACACCCGCCGGGCGATCGCTGGTACACAGACCCGCACACTGTCGCTTTAGCCACTGAGGAGCAGAGTCCAAACCCAGCCCCGAGCTACGCAGCAAACTGCACACCTGACACAAAAATGACAAAAACATTTCCAGAGTTCGTCTCATTCAGAGCTTCTCGTCCAACACTCTCAAGCGTAATGTGCACAATACAGAGTTATTAATCTTCTACTCACCACGGTGGCAACTTCATCGCCACAACCCATGATGGACCTGATCAATAACACTACAGCCATGGCGGCTGTGCTCTGGACTGACTGGATAAACTCTTCTAGTAACAGAAAACGAAAAGGGGGGAAAAGAAGTGAGAGGGAAGTGTGTAAGCGTAGCTATTGATGTCCTATTTACAAGTGTAAATGGTCCTTTTTTGAAGTGGTGGAGAGATTTGGAAAGTACAGCCCAAAATCACAAATTTGCCTCAGAGGGTTTTTCAATCTGATCAGCTTTTGTGAAGCTACGTGGAACGGATTTATCTTTTGTGAACAGAATCAGACGATACCATACTGAAAAAACTTTTTTTTTACAAAAATACACAAGTTCGCTTTAACAAAATACACAATGTCTCGCTGTAGCTGCGGCCAATATAGTATATTATCTATTACCTATGATTTCAAGGTTGTGTCTATTATTTAAAATAAACATAGCTTAGAGGTACGATGAAACATACTCTTGGGCCAAGAAAAGCATTAAAATACTCGGAGATATCAGGAACAATGTGTGTCATTTGTTCTTGGAATTTAACATTTCTTGCAAGAGTAAGTAATAAATAATTACTAAGGTTAGCTGTTGCTGGATGTTTCTGCATTCATATGAAGGCAGACCTACATGTCTACATCCAGCAGCTGGCTGTGTATGCCAGGCTATTTCTACATTTCTTTTGTCCTGTTTTGTACCATTGGTGAGGATGTGCACGTAGCGACCCAGCAGGTTGCTCAGGGTGTCCTCCAGGTCGCAGCAATTCTGTTTGGTCCACAGACTGATCGTCTGCTGGGACCTCTGGATCACCAGCACAGACGTCTTCACAGCAGCCAGGCACGATTGCATCAGCTGGGCCTGAGCAATGTGACGGCCTGTCAGGCCACTTGGACAAACAGCAGGGGGCAACAGAGACACATGGTTCAACAACGAGCTATTAGGTTGTCCCCAGATTCCCTTACGTATCATCAACATGTTACTGTAATTGAATTGAAATTCCCTTTAAATGTGTGATACAGAGACACAAAGTATAAAACAGATACGAACAGCGAGATATGGAACACAGCTGCTCTACCTATTCAGGTGCAGGTATTCACTTATTCCCTTGTGGAGAAACAGCAACACTACATAGAGGAGAAGAAGAGAGTTAATGAGAGGCTTTTCTCACTTATTTTTTATTCCTTCTAAACAAGTAAGCAGGATATTTACCTTCAGACAGCAGTTTGTTGACGCATCTCTCGCCTTGGGGAAAAGGACAATTATGTAAAAGTCGTTATTCTCTAATAAAAGGTCACATTTATGTGATAACTGTGGTAAAAGAAGTATACCAACTGACCGAGAGGAAAGCCGTCCAGACAGGCAGCGACAATGTCTACAATGTGTGGGTACTGCTCTGAAGTCGGGTTGGACAGACAGTCTGACAAGCAGGCAGACAAACTGCTTAAAGTGTGCTCCTGCAACCAGGCTGGTGCTGAAGATAAGGCACTGAGGAAAGCAAAACAGAGACGTTTTATTGATCAAGGGGGCTAAACTCTTAAAAGGCACCGCGTGTAGCATTTCGAGGATCCAGTAGCAGAAATGGAATAAAGTATGCAAAACTATGTTTTCATTAGGTCGAATCATCTTTTTTAGTGACAGAATAAACCCCTCAATTCTACCTACAAAGGGAGCGAGTCTTTGTTTCTTCGAAAGCCCAGAGCAAACTAGGGCTGCAACAACGAATCAATAAAATTGATAAAAATCAATTGTTAAAAAAGTTGGCAACGAATTTCATCATCGATTCGTTGTGTCGCGCAATTATTACGCTGCTCAATAAGTCGCGGAGATGTTTGAGTATTGAACAAAAGTTGAGTGGAGCGCAGCGCAGCAGATAGAACGTCCAGAAAGTTCTGGTGCAGCCCTGTATTGTCACTGTATAGTCACGTTGCATGTACAATAACTTAACAGCAAGGCTAACCGTTGTCGTTAGCTTGCGAGCTAGTCGTTCATTCCCCGTGTTTGAGCCGCACTGTTGGGTTACGCTGTTGGGTAACGTCTTCGTTTTAAAATACCGCGGAGCTCCAAGAGAAGCAACGCGTAAATATCTCCTCTGAGGTGCAAACCTGCGTTCAACAGTCATAGACAGTGTGTGTCTGTGAGTGTGCGTGTCTGTCTATGAGTGTGTGTGTCTGTGCATGTGTGTAAGTGTGCATTTGTGTGAGTGTGCATGTCTGTGAGTGTGCGTGTCTGTGAGTGTGCATGTCTGTGAGTGTGCATTTGTATGAGTGTGCATGTCTGTGAGTGTGCATGTCTGTGAGTGTGCATTTGTGTGAGTTTGCATGTCTGTGAGTGTACAGAACAAGTTCTGACGTTCAAACAAATCCTGTTTAGTTTTCTGATTTGTATTTCTTTATTTTTTATGAATTCTTTATTGTTAAGATCTTTTTCACTGTCAGTTCTGTTTTTGTAATAAAAGGTTGCAAATTAATGCTTTAAAATTGTTATTGTTTTATCCGATTAATCGAAAAAATAATTGACAGATTAATCGATTATTAAAATAATCGTTAGTTGCAGCCCTAGCGCGAACAAAACCAATCCCTGACCCTGAAGAGAGCTTTTAACCATCTGACTCCCGTTGCTCCTAAAAGTGGTGTCATAATGGTAAGGACCACCTTTGAGCGAGGCTGACGCCATTACGGCAGGATTTGGGAGGAGCTGGTTGCAATTTGCAAACACAATGCTTGTTGCAGCCAAATCCTCCACACTACCCGGTGGCTTTTGAAGGTCTTAAAAATGAGTTAAGGACCCTTACGTTTTTCGATACAAGAGCATTTCAGAGGCGACGACAGGTTGCCGAACTCCCTGCTACTTGAACTCTGATATGGCATTTACACCTGTGACTAGAATCACACACAACAGATAAAAGGAGGAACAATTCTTGCCGTTTGTCATTTGAAGACAGAATTAAAATCGACGCTGCTAAACAGGCCATCTTATCGTCTCCCATTTCATTGACTTGAACAGATAGCTGTGTACCTGGCAATGACTCGTCGCAGGGGGTTCTTGGCCTGCAGGGTGGTGTAGACCACAGACAGGGCGTGGAGACAAGCCTGTAGAAGGGCTCCATCAGGCTTCTCTTCAGTCAGCGCCTCCAGCTGGGACCCTGCCTGATGCAGAACGGACACTCAATGGTCAAGTACTGCATTCCATCCGGAATAGTTTGGAAATGGATGAAAAGTGTGGAAAGTGAACACACACTAAACCTGGTGTTAGACAACGTTTTACATCACGTCATCTATGAAGTCAACATAATGATGCATGTTGAACTTTTAATTTATTAGGGTTCAAGCGACTGACGTATTCAGTACGAGAGGACCGAGCGACTGACATAGTCAGTCCAAGAGGACCCTATTGAAACTGTTAGCGGTATTAATATTATTACACCTCAGAGTTTTATTTTAGAACATTGGGCGCTGTTTTGGGGGACTTGTCATACTCCAAAACTCACTAAATTTTGAACACTTGTCAGTCCTGGTGAAAATAGACGTATGAAATACACACATACAGTCGTCCCTCGCTATAAAACGGTTCACCTTTCGCAGATTTTTTTTACAGCGTACAGTATGGCGAAGGGCGCTTGCGGGTCGCCGAGCACATCTGGCCTGGAACATTCGCCCACCAGGCGCACGTTCTCGGCCGGACGAGCCGGCAACCCGCTGGCGTCCCTGACGTGCCGGCGACCCGCAGGCGTCCCTGACGTGCCGGCTAGAGCAAGGACCCGCTCACAGCTGCTTGCTTTTTACTCTTTTATTACATATTGCATTACTCCCAACCAACCTTTTTAACCAGCTGAATCTGTTGCACCGGCTCCGACAGCTCCAAGCAGGACTGCAGGGTCTGGGCGACCTGCCGGACTCCATCCTCTCCTCCATCCACAGAGAGGGACACTAGAAAGATAACACAATTATGATGTATGCATAAATATTACAATGCAGCGGTGGAGTGTAGAGAGAGGTTCCCAGACATTTTTAAGCCAAGGACTCTGAACCAACAAAAATTAGTTTTTTGTCCTAAGGTCACCCATTGGTTATAGGATGACAGGCAAAAGGATGCATTGTTTTGTTATTTAATCAACCATAGCAGTGTAGTCACATTACCTATCAGCGAGTGTCGTTTCTCCTCATCCAGAACTACGGCCTCCACTATCCCTGTCGTCTTCTTCTTCACCACCATGACTTGGCCTGCCCTGGACGTGAGGCACACAGCATCAGTTAATTCAGCATGTTTAATGTTTGTTTAAAACAATAATTTGAACTTCACAACTGTCAGAATACAAACCAGAGGGTTGAAATACAATGGCGTTAATTGACTGTCACCTTAATATCGGTCCCTTAATGGGAAACGTTTTTTTCTTACCCTGTCATGAGGGCACATGTACGAACGCGCGCGCGCGCGCGCGCGCGCACACACACACACACACACACACACACACACACACACACACACACACACACACACACACACACAAACACACACACACACACTGTTTTCTCCTTTACTTTGGCTTAAAATAACGTTACCGCTGCTCGGATAACTGTCAGCTAACTATTGCTAAGTTAGCTGTCTATGCGGCCAGAATGTAAAGGGAAAACACAAATGGTAAACACTGTCTGATGCAGTAGACCAACGCAATGCTCACAAAGACTTGTAGCGGCTTAACAACAGTCCAAAGTTGAATAACAGTAGTAAGCATTCACCTCAATTTATCATGAGGTTCGCACTTGGAGCTCTTCTGTTTCGGCTGTTAATGTTAGCTGTACTTCATGTCAAGCTCGAGGATTAAAAAAAAGGCTTTCATTTCCGGTATATATTTTCAGAATAAAACTATAAACTATACAACTTTAAACATCATGCGCAATATATAATATAACATGCAATGTATATCTACCTTTCATTAATATAAATACAATATATTTAATTTCATGTTGTTGAAACGTATTTTTTTTGTGAACTGTGTGCAACTTCTCCAAACATATACATTGTAAAACTTTAAATTTCACGCCACACTCATTCATTTCCTATGAATGAGTGTGCGTTCCCGCAGGCTTGACAAACATGGTCCATGCTGCACATGTGGGCACGTCACTTCCGACAAATTGTCCCACACTGCTGGTCTGTCCATGAAGTAGCGCTCGAGATTCTCATTGGCGGACGACACACACCGGTCAAACACTGGGGGTCGTCGTTCTGCGGCACCAGCACCGCCTACCGAAGACGTGATTGGCCGTGCCGTGTTTAAACCACACCCTCTTAAAAATCCAACCCGTCTCCAACTTTTTCCCCGAGAGCTGAAATTAAATCCTTTGGGGTAAGAGAGAAATTTACCGTTTTACTCATATATCAGGATTTTTCTTCATATGCTGGAGTCGACATGGACTAAAGTCCGTCGCATAGTTTCGATCCTTCAGATAATCTCGAGGGGTAAGTCGAGAAACTTTGTTGAAAATGTGCTCTTTTGTTTTATTAAATAGGAAACGACGAAGAGTTGTCTATTTGAATGGCACTGTTATAGCTCAACTAAAACCAAATTAACAAGAAAAACGTGACCGGTTTCTCAGATGGCCCCTATTTGGTCAAACAAGTGATGGGAAATTGGGGATTTAGTCGAAGACTCTCATGAATGTGAATACAGCAGTATTTACTTGTTGCCATTCATTATTGAACCAAAATAAATACATACGTGATGTTATTTGTTTCATCTGCCACCATCGGTGGTGTTATATGACATTAAATGTACTGTTTTGTGAATTTTGTTCTAAATATTTCAAAAATACATGAGCTATGATGAATTGTATTCAATTATATTTAAAGTACAACAAACTATTTAAAGTTTCTTATTTTGCCTCAGAGTGTTTTTCAAATTTCTTGTTTTAAGGGGGATCCTTTAAAAATGTAAAATCTTGTAATAGATATTACCTCAGGGATTATGGCGCTTTACTTTCAGTTCAGTCTATCAGCTCACTACTACATCACCAGTCCAGACCCTAACATCACAGGGAAGCGCTCAGACAGCAGATTCTGGGCCCTCTCTCTTTACACAGAGGCTGACTTCACACAACCGGAAGTGAGACAGAGACAAAAAGAAACTCGGCGTCAGGGTTCACGGGTCAAATGGCCTTCAGTGTTTTCCACTGAGCGCATTTTTCTTCATAGCTGTGGAATGACGAAAAAAAGGAAGTACATTTATCCCGTCCTCTATGATAAAACATTTACGAATATTCTCACAGGATTTCATTAAATTCTACAAAACAGGGACACACAAGGAGATGTGAATAAAGTCAACGTCCCAGAAGACGAGCTGAACAGCACCCATAAGATAACTGTAACAAAGCGCTATAAAAAATATCATATTTGTATAAGGATAAATAAAATGCCTCACACTACAACCTGAAAAATAAATTATTATAAAGAGGCCTGTCTTCCATAACATTTTCAATAAAACTTAATTAGACTTTTCAGTGAAAACTGTTGCATTTTTAAAGTGTTTGAAGACACACACACACACACACACACACACACACATCCCTCCTCCTCTTTGCCTTCAATGTTCACCGCAGAAAAACAAGCAGAAATAAGCCAGAGGAAAGCTTTTTTTTTTTTTTGGAACAGCCCCCCTCTACACATGTTTGCAGTCTTTTTGTGAGCAGGCCAGGCCGGTAATGAGAGGTTATTACTTGTAGGAGCATAAAAAAACGAAGGCTTTTCTGTCTTCCTCCTCCTACATCAGAGATCCTCATCTGTCTCTCTCCTCTCGTCTTATCCAATTTTGTCTCCTCTTGTCTCTGCTCATCTCATCTCCTCTCATCCCTTTAGGCACCAAACCGACCACTGTCAAAGTGCCCTGTAAGCAGGACACTGAACCAAAACCAGCTTCGAGGAGAGGTTGGTGTGGTGAAAACAATATATTTCTCACAGGAGACACGCAGCTGACCACAGGTTTCTCACTGCTGTGCGTCGGTCTTCCACAGGGTCGGTCCAGTATGGCGGAGGGCGAGGAAGCCATGAGCCAGGAGGACTGGAAGGAGAAGTGTGTGGTCCTTGAAGCGCTGCTCATGAAGTTCCGAGTGCAGATCATCAAGATTCGAGAGCTCACTGCCGACAAGGTTGGTTGCATACTAAGGTACCACGTACTAATATTATGTGCTACGTACTAAATGAGTTTACCAACGGACTGTTCATGCTGAAGTAAACTCAAGCATCATCATTACACGATTCAATGAAAATTGTTCATAGGGAATTGTTTATTAAATATCTTTTTTACACTACATAGTATACGTTGCCACCCGTACCCGTGCGGCAACCACTGGTTCTGCCAAGTGAAGCCAATGTGTAAGTGTCTTAAACGTGCATTCTCTCACCAGCATGGGGGAATCCAGTTGCATAAAGAAGTGTGATTGTATAGAAGTCTATGAAAAAATTACTCTACTCACTTGATTTTTTACCTCAGTAAACATTGTAAACATGAGTTTATGGTCTAATTTTGTAGTTTTTAATCTTCTTCAATTCAATTTAGTAAATTATAGTCCATTTAGAGTCAAACCAATTATAACGCAGAGTATGCTTCAGGGCAGGCTTGGTGTGATTGACAGGTTGCTACTGCTACCAGAGCCAATGGCCGGCCGTCAAGGCCTTCTAAGCCTTCTCTGGTGGCAAAAACTGCTGAAAACGGGTTTTACACCAGCGTTCTACAAGGTGCCAGTGCCACGACTTAAAAACTAGTGGCAAATGCTCAAGCATCTCGTAGAATTAGTGGGAACTGCTCGAGATGTCTTGGCATCTGAGGTGGGAACCGGACATGCCTCGTAAAATTAGTGGCAACTGAGGTGGGAACTGGAAGTGAACCGGAAGTGCCTCTACGTAATTAGTGGCACTTGAGGTGGGAACCGGACATGCCTCTATGAGGTGCCGGTGCCATGATTTGAGCTTGCTCCTCAGTAGGAGCAAGCTGAAATCGTGACACCGGCACCTCATAGAGGCATGTCCGGTTCCCACCTCAGATGCCACTAATTATGTTACCAAATATGGTAACTTTGTTCATTGGTTGTGAAAAAATATTATAGTGATGGTTGTAATTCAAGATTGCAATGGTGAAAACAATAAAATCAAGGTTTTATGACGACAGTCCACAAACTAATGGATGTGGTGACGATGACTATGTCTATTTACTTTATACGGTCTATGACTGTACCTAAAAGCTACTACATGAAACTTTAATTTTGGGGTGTTTCCAATCAGCAGCCTCCTTTTTAAAAAAAAAAAAAACTGTAATTTTACTGAAGCAGGAGTCCTCTACATGCTGTCCTGGTTTTGGTTCTTCCATGCCTCTCTTCCCTCGAATGGGCTCAGCAATACGGCCTGGGTCTCCAGCCGTGTGGTGTCTACAGGAGTAGACCGGCGGAGCAGTGAGGCTATGCTCCTGGCCCGAGGAGGAGATACTTCTGATAGGCCCTGAGCTCTCCTCCTGCTGCAGCTTCCGACTGGGAGGCCAAATCTGGACCTTGCGTACACAAAATTTGGATACTACACATTTGGAACACACTTCTTTTTATGTCACACTTCGTGTGAATAGTATGTTACTATGTGGTTTTTAACACAGCCCTCTTCTCCTACCGACATGCATTTAAGTGGTCGGAACCTCCTGAGTGATGCAGACGCTCATGAGTGCTGAAGGACGGTACGAGGACGGGAGCCAGAAGTATTTGAACGTAAAGCAACTTCTGCTGTGATTATTGGCAGACTACCCCAAATAGGAGACATTTGGAATGTTGAACCAGTGCACTGCTTGTTTTTGCATTCTTAAAACCACGCACTCCCTGGTATGAAATAGTCCTGAATGAGATGAAGACTTTGGGGATCTTGCTTCCGCTCTCAAACAGGGAGTTGTGGTGGTGTGTCTGGTCTTCCCTCCCTGCACTGGACCGGCCCAAACTGCTCAGTGGCCTAGATCTGAAGTTGTTCTCCAGGGAGGCTGATTAGAGCTCTAATGTAAACAGCAGTCTGACCACAGGGCTCCGCCGCGCACTGCATGATGGGACTGACCCAGCTCCAGTTGATTCCAGAGTCAAAGTAAGCTCAGCCGTACAGCAAAACAAAACTCCTGTCGAGACTCACGAAAAAGATCAGCAAACATAGACCGCATAGCACACGTGCATATATTTTGGTCTTATCCATCCTATTCGACAGTTTTAAATTTAGCTCATGTTTATAGGGCTTTCTACTCAAAGCCTTTAAATCCACCATTGGTGTTCTATAGTTCAGCTCGGTGTCACATATTTACTTTTTCTCCTTGAGTTATGTTGACTGTTAGTTGAGCAGGTCAGAGCTCAGTACCATGGAGGAGAATCCTGCAATCCTTTTATTTCACAACATGCACAAGACCGCTTATTTAGTTCCCATGGAAACATCTTCTTTTTAAGATTGATTCCTTTCCATTAATTTAAAAGATTCGAAGATGGAGTTAAGCATGGTGCTTTAGTAAAGTAGAAAGAAAAAAAAAGAAATAAATTCTCCATTTAACCCAAACTAGTTGCATCATATCAGAGAAGATTACAACAGATTGGCTACTATCAGACTTTTAGACACATATTGCTAAGTCATACAGGATCATGAATCACAATGTTTTTTCCTCATCCATCAGAATGTAACACAAGGCTATTTAACTCACTTGGTTCGTCGTAGAATGACCCATCACTCTGTGCTCCCTGACCCGCTGATGCTATGAGCTCATCACATGAACAAGCCGAACCCCCTGCTGATGTGTTTTTCCCTCCACTGTGGCTCTCACCGAGTGAGCCAGGGCTTCTTGTTTTTAAAAGCATTGCAGAGGTGTATGTACGTCACTACAAAAGGTCTCTGGTGCTAAGGAAACTGCAGCTTTGGGGCAATTTGTTGATTTTAAACGACAAGTTGAGATGGTCGCTTGAATGGTCTGATTGAGTCAATCATATGGTAATCCAGGTAGATTTGGCCAATTGTCCTGAAAGCCTGAGCGAGAGGATGCAGAGGGAATGAGGCGAAATGAAGAAGAAATGAGGCATTGTGGAGAGATTGAGCCACTCAGGGCAGGAAATACCCAGTTTTGTAAATACGTGTGTGTGTGTGTGTGTGTGTGTGTGTGTGTGTAGGTGTAGGTGTAGGTGTAAGTGTGGGTTTGGGTGTTGAAGCAGTCAGATATTATGTGTGTGCACATGTATGCAAAAAGGTCAATTCAAAGTTTTTCATAAACAGTTTTTTACATGAAGTGGAAACATGCGTTGCATGTGGATGCAGCTATTTGGGAGGGACGTGTGTAGCCTGCTAATCACAGAAGGCTACACATCTCATGATAGAGACAAAGAGGCTGTGTGTGTTACATTTTCTGTCAGCATCCCCTCCCTTTCAACGTAACACACTCGCTGGTCATTTTCATTCCATCTCTCTGAGAACCCCAGTGAACATCATCCCTATAAATAATGTATCATCTGCATATGGTATGAGGAAAATATATATATATATATATATATATATATATATATATATATATATATATATATATATATATATATATATATATATATATTTATATATATATATATATATATTAAATAATTGCTTAAAACTGTATTTTTAGCAAATGTTACCCAAACAAGAGGAAGTGGTGCTTTGGTTGGGGAGTATTTGCAGCAGTAGGACAGCGTACGCCTTTTTTCATGGAATTTGGTGACAATAAGTGAAAAAAGAAAGTATGTGTATTTATCCTTTGGGAACACCCATCTGGTCTTCCCTCCCTGCATGGTGTTCCTAATAATCCTTTATGTGAGTGTATATATATATATATATATATATATATATATATATATATATATATATATATATATATATATATATATATATATAAATTAAATGTAATAGATCTGTGGCACAAGCTGAACATCCTAAATCACCTCATTATGACGCCACAGCTACAGATTATTTATTTTGTCTAAACACCTCATATTTGACAAGTGAAAATAAACTGCAGAGTGCATATACATGAATGAACAGACAATGCATAGTCACATTAGTGTAATTAACACAACGACAAGAAATTCTTAAAAAGAACACATTTACTTAAAACAAAACATGATGAAGAAATCCAACAAAACGAGGAACTAAAACACTGCACATTCAAAAGCACAAGCCATTCAAATAGTATATAGTATTAACATCAGAACTAATGATATCAATTAACTCTATTATAAAAAGCCATTAACACAATGCTACTGCAGATGTAAAAAAAACAAAAGCAGTGAACTCACCAGATGTTCACTTAAAAACAATGTCCATTCGTGAACAAAGAGTTGGATGACGCAGTTGTAAAGTTAGTCAATGCGCTGAAGAGCCATCAACAGGTCCTTCTCAATGGCCATGCATGTCAGTGAGAACAGTCAAGCTTCCCCAGTAGCTTTTCCCCTTTAAAGTCAGCCATCAACTCTGCGTTGGGTTGGAGAAGGCCGAATCTGGGAATTTCTTCCGGTATGCCTGAAACTGCTGGGGGTCGAGGAGGGAGAGAAACCGGTTTCGGATTTGGGCAAGAATGTTGTCCAGGATATCGTTGTGGAGTTTCTGGTACCATGCAAAGATGGTACTCTCCTCTTGGCCTCTTCGTGCTCTTGGGGCACCTCTTTCACGCATAGTGCAGTCAAAGATTTCAGCAAACCGTGCCTTTTCTCTCTCAACAGTGTCACAAAACTTATCCACTCTCTTCAGACAGAACTGTACATCCAGTTTTTTGTTCCGTAGTACTCCAAAAAGCACATCCAAATACTTGAAGATCCCATATAACATGAACAGCAAAAAACAAAACTTAAAGTTCTCTAGAAGGGTTTTGTAGCCATCAGCACGGCGCACAGATTTCCCGTCGTTCTCGTTCTCGTGCTCCACAATGTTCTCAAAAAGCTCCAGCAGGGCATCCCTCTGATCAAAGATCAAGTTGACCAGTCTGGAGCTATATTGCCACTGTGTTTTTGCCACAAAATGTAGACGACGCTGGCAGATGTCATCGAGCAGCTGCATGCGTTTTGGAGACCTCGAATATGCAGCGAAACGTGCAAAAATGTTTTTACAGTCCTTTACTTTTTCGTTGTGGACCGCCGTTTCCCTGCAAACTTGCTCGTTGATCTGAAGATCCATTCGGGTTTCTCCAAACCTTTTCAAGTGCACCGTAGCTTGCAAGTGTCCCGCTGTACTGTGTTGCGTTACAGACTTGCAAAGGCAACCATGGTTAGCAAATCCAACGTGGCTCCAAACACCAAGACGCTCAGTTGCAAATAAAAAGCATTACCAGCCATACAGTTTGCAACTCTTATAATATTGTTTATAGTTGGCACATGTGACGCATGAATGTTTTTCCTTGCTGAGTCAAGGCTCCAAGTTATGGGGTAGGGCGGACATTTGCCACGATTCCTATCTTTTCCTGAAATGCAATTACTTTTCGAACAACATGCAATTACTTTTTAAACTTCCCACTCTTACTACCTATAGTTTTCTGTTAGACAACAAGTGCATAACGCATGCTAATGTTCACGTGGGCAATGTGACCAATCGCAAAATCCATAATACTAGCAGATATTAATGCTAGTTAGCTGGCCGTAAGCATGTTTTTTAATTCACTACTCTAACATAGAGAAACAAAAGATGAAATCTGATTCGATGAGCTATACATAGCCAGCTGTTAAGCTGTGCTGTGTTGCCTGTGTAGCTGGCCGGCTCATTGCACATGAGCTTGTGCAATGATAAAATAAGCTAATAGGGAAAAATAATTATAATACATTGTTGTGTATTTGTCAAAAACAATTTCATTATAAAATAGATATAACTTTTTTATTAAAATTTAACTAAATTAAAAAATTTAATTAGCTATAACTTTGTGTTTCTGTTTAGGACAGCAGAGAAGGTCTAGCGGGCCCTCACGGCCCACCACTGATTTGTGTGTGTGTGTATATATATATATATATATATATATATATATATATATATATATATATATATATATATATATATATATATATATATATATATATTACACAAACATCTGCTTTAAATTTACACCTCTACAGCTGCCTAGTCACCACCACATTAATGCCTACCACCGACCTTAAATTATTCTGACTTTTTGTTGGTCCAAACACAATGTGTCCTGTGTGTTAAAGAAGATTTGTTTTTGAGGTGAGTTTGCTCCTCCTTTTGGCTCTAGTTTTAATTCTGTTGGACACATTTCGACAATGAACACATCTGAACCATAGCTTTACAGCGTCGGTGAGCATGTCCTCCTAAAAAAAAGTGTGGCTATACTCGGTGAAACTTCTTGGTATAAAACACTGCAGGTCAGCAGTGTGACTCGCAGCTTCTACAGAGGGAGGCTTTGTGAGCTGGTTGCGGATGGAGCGTTGGAGGAGGAGGGAGAAGGAGGAAGAAGGGAGGTGGGTGTAGTCCGGGATGGAAGTTGGCCACAGAGCGCTAGTTGTGGAATTCCAGGAATGGAAGTTGAGCTGGAGTTTGGATCCGAAGTGGGGGAATCAACTGTGTGGAGGTGCGTCGTTGGGAGGTTACATCGAGGGCGAGGGGGAGAGGGTTGTGTGTGTTTGTGTGTGTGTGTGTGTGTGAGAGTGTGAGTGTGAGTGCGTACGTGTGTGTGTGTGTGCTTGTGGGTGTGTGTGTGTGTGTGTGTGTGTGTGTGTGTGTGTGTGTGTATGTGTGTGTGTGTGTGTGTTTGTGTGTGTGTGTGTGAGAGAGAGAGAGTGTGAGTGTGTACCAGTGTGTGTGTGTGTGTGTGTGTGTGTGTGTGCGCGCTTGCACCCAGGCCTTATTCCTCCTGTATATAACATACAAAATGAGGAAATCATACACTAGTGGCACACATGGTCTGATACAGACCATGTGTGCCACTAGCCATGTGTTTGTGAGTTGTGTGTGTGTGTGTGTGTGCATGTGTGTGTGTGTGTGTGTGTGTGTGTGTGTGTGTGTGTGTGTGTGTGTGTGTGTGTCGTCTTCAGCTCAAAAAAAGCCCTGTAATTAATGTGCCATTTTCCGCCACATGCTATATCTGTTATAGAGACGTGGTTTGTTATTTGTGGCACAGTGGAGGAGCTATATAAAGTGTGCTTGTGTAATATTAACCGTCTATATAGCAGCTTTTGATCAACATGAAAGTAGATTAAGGGTAGAGAGCTTCAGATCAGGAGAATTCCTAGAGTACCTAATTTTCCTCTTTTCCTCTTCGTGGATGGGAGCTTTAAATGCTGTAACCCGCCACCGGCAAACTCATTTTTATCATGTTGCGGTGCAGCAATACTTTCCACCGGTTTATGTCATTTGGGCACACTGGACCTCGTGCTGTCGCCAGGTTTGACGCAAATTTAGTCGAAAGAGCGATTGCAAGCACAAATAGTCATGTTTTCTTTCTACAACCAAGTATAAAAAGGATAAAATGCTGTTTTGCGTCTGACTAGAGACGTTTCGATACAACTTGGTTTTAAGCTGTCAAGTACCACAATTCTTTCATCAACACACAAGGGTAAATTGGGACACAATATATCTCCAAAACCACATGTGAAGAATCTGCGGGCCAAGTGTGGACATGCAGAAACATAAACACATATACTATCTTGTCAATAGAATTCTAAAAATCACAGTGTGGAAGGCCTCACTTCCACTTTGATCCAGAGAACGCTGTGCAGTGGAAACACTGAGCGGCTCTGCCAGGGTGTGGCTGCTTTTTTGGACTGCGCTCTCCCGGTCTGGTTTTCCAGGAGTCAACAGACGCAGGGGGAAAGCTGGAGAGGGCCATGCCATGCAGCGTGTATGGGTGCAGCTAAACACAGTTCCAGCTCATCATGTTATACACTCGTAGTTTAGTCATTGAAGGGAGAGGCAGCAACTTTTCTTAACCTGAGTGCTAATGTGTTGATTTTCTACAGTGCATTTAACAGAATCACCTTGGACAACAAGCAGCTGACAGCATCAGAGTACATATGTCATTGTGTGTTGCCTGCTAATCCCTTTCCACTTTGAAAACGTTGTACCAAGTCACATTTCTAAGGAAAGTTGGCATGTAACTAAATTTGGGTGGAGGAACTCCAAAAAATGCAAGACTTTTAATCTTTGGTATATTTTGATTGGTTAACCGTCCATCCATTTCCCATCAATTTTCTTATTCATTTTCTTTATTAATTGTTATTCAGGTAAAGTTTTTATTAATATGATTAAAGACTTGTGTAGGAATTATTGTTACATACTACAGCTCTACAAATGTGGCAGAATAAATGAAAAAATTTGATGCCATTCAAATCGCACATCAGCCCAATCATGAATTGAAGACATGGCATTCATTCTACATGCTGCAAGCTAAGTATCATACAAAACGGAACCCATCTAAGAAACACTGTTAACACATGCAATTACTCCATTATCTTCAGTACTTCGTCCTATTCTGAGCTACATTCCGTCCTATGATGTGTCAGCCCAATCCCCGTACAGGAATTGTCAAAAAGTACTTCATAATCTACTCTAACGTGCACATGTCCACACGGGGGAACAGTATTCCAGCCACAGCAGCTGCGGAGTTGCTCCATGGAGAGTGTCCGTCGACATTCCCGCCATATGTTGCCTCCATGAAGCCGGAGGTCTGAGAGACTCTCCCCGTTCTGATTCCGGCGCTTTGAGCCAAGGAATGTCAGAGGAATGCTAGTCATGAAGTTGTGTCTCTCCTCAATTCCCTCTCAGCTTTTAGTCCTTGTGCGTGCAAACGTCCATCCCTATGTATGTGCGTGACCTTTTAAGTGTTGCTGCAGTTTTAACACACTCCTACCAGGTTCCACATGCTCGCCTCTGATCTGTGCACACAAAGAGTCGGTTGTGCCTTTACAGATGTGATGCCACGTCATTATTATGAAGCTGTCTCACGATGGTCTAATCCCAGCGCACGTTCCCTAGCAGCAGAAATTTGAAATGGCGCTCAAAAACAGCACTTCCTTAACCTGCTGTAAAGTCCATTATGTAGAGAAGGAAAAGAAGCAAAAATTAATCTCTCGTCACACACATTGTAAATGTTTACGAGAAACATTTTACAAAAAGCGGCCCATGCGAGAGGATTCAGCCTCTGTGCATAACTGTTGACATGCTATGAGATCTCTGACTGGTGAGGCACTGACTCTTTAGGAGTAACATTCACAAATATATGAACCCACTAGAGTAGCTTAAATGTTTTTTTACATCAGCATTCTTTACACACAAGGTACATATTTGATTCCACCCATTTATAGCAGCTCAGATAAAGAGTGCATTTCCTCTGCACCTCCGTGTGCTTTTAGTTTGCTATCACAATTCCACAATTCATACTCATTCATAAAAATAAAAAAAGGTTATATAGCTGTCTGAAGTGTCTGCATGGTCTGATCTTTACTTCTAAATAAAGTCCATTTGTCTATCCTTCTGGACAAAAATCTCTTTCACACTCTTACTTGGGGCACAGGTACTGTTGGATTTTCTTCTGCTTTTTTAATGCGGTTTATGTCTTAATAGGTTCTACACATGGACCTGGTAATGGACCTGTACTCGTATAGCGATTTTCTAGTCTTCCGACCACTCAAAGCACTTTTACACTACGAGACATCATTCACCCATCCACACACTGATGGGAGGAGCCACCATGCAAGGTGCCATCAGTACAGTCAACCATTCATACACATTCATACTCCGTAGGCGCAGCTACGGGAGCAATTTAGGGTTAAGTGTCTCGCTCAAGGGCACATCGACATGGGCTAGCGGAGCCGGGGATTGAACCACCGATCCTTTGATTGAAAGACGACCCCGCTCACCAGTGAGCCACAGTCGCCCACACATCCATTCTCCACTACCTATTCTATGGAAAGAAATTATCTATAATAAAATAAACTGCAAATATGTATAATGGTGACAAACAATGAGAACGCTCAACCCAGTTTATGAGGGACTGCACAATCTAAGATGAGGCACAGCTCATCACTGCCTCACCTCGCATGTTTGAACAGGACTTGGGCAAATTCAGCTAAATCTATCTGTCTGCCGATATCAGCCGATTGAGTAATCACAGGGAAAAAGAGTAACTGAGAGATTATATATATATATATATATATATATATATATATATATATATATATATATATATATATATATATATATTGATATATATATATATTGATATATTGATATATTGTGTTCTTCGTTTCCCAGATTTGTCAATTGGAGACACAGGTGATTGATGCCGAAAAACGAGCCTTCACCGCTCAACAGCAGGTTAGGACCCAAACACCAGTGTGTTTACTTGCTCGCTTTCATTTCGTGTTTGTGTGTGTGTGTGTGTGTGTTACATTTGCGGTGTGTACGTGTAATTTCCAGGTTCAGTGGATGGAAGAGAAGCTGAAGGCCCCCGACAGTCAGTCAGGAGACTCAGAGGTCCGTCTGTTCCGGCGGTACCAGGAGCTGCAGGTCCTGGTGCAGGAAAAGGAGGATGTCATCACCCAGCTGGAGCAGCAGATAGAGGACCAGGTAATTTCAGGAATTTCATCCAAGCTGGCAGACGTCGAGGTGCAGAGAGAGATACGGCATGCAGGTCGGTCGGTAGGCAGACACACACACTGCATCAGACATATTGTCACACAATGTCCTTTCTCACCAGAAACAGAGCCGACTTCAGGACGCCAAAACAGTGGAGGAGAAAGCAGCTAAGATCAAGGAATGGGTGATGCTGAAGTTGTCAGAGGTATTATTAAACGAAAGCGTTAGATTTCAAGTTGCACAAACTTACTCACTCAAATGGAAACGTGGCTCAAATGTAAGCTGGGCGGTGAGGTAGTGTCACCAGTATCTCTTCTATTAGATAAATGCCTGGGCCCAAGACAATGTCTCTTCTTTTGAAACACGTTTCTCCTTCAGTTTGAGGTGGAGAACGCAGAGTTGAGAGAAGCCAACAAGCAGCAGGAGGCTCAGCTTTCGGAGTTGCAGAAAAAAGTGCAGTGTGAGTTTCGAATCTGTTCTTTTTTTATGTCCAAAACTGTCTTGAAATTCTTATCATGAAAAATAATGTTTAGCGGTTTTCGTTTTGCTTGTCCGCAGCCTTCGAGCAGAAGTGTGGCGACAGGAGAGGCGCCCTGTGCCGACCAGGTGAAGCTCAGCGCCTCAGCAGCCTGACATTCGGCTGCTTCCAGGTGAGGGGGAAGAGCCCCCAGGTGCTAACTGGACCAGCACCCTGCCAGAGGACCCTCAGCACCCAGCGGGGGGCGGAGGGCAGAGACACAACCAGTAAGTCACCAAAGATTCACAGCTTTGGTTTCGGAAACGGATTGTGGGTCAAACAGGTTGCTGAAAAGTGACTGAGAAGACCTCTGTAGACATTAGGTCATATCTTGGTCACTTAAAAAAATGTAAAAGCTGTTTTTATTTGACTGGAGGACAAAAGCCCTGAGACACCAATGAGAAAACAATAATTCTGGTGAATCTGGTAAAGTCTGACATTCAAATTGTTAGTAACCAGGAAATTCAGTTTCATCTGTGTAATGTGGAGAAAAAACAGTTTTGGCAGGTGTTTTTTTTCTTTTTCTTTGTGTAATACTCATTTCGGCCACAAGAGGCGAAACACAAGCTACGTGCATTGCGAGTCAGCAAGTTATGTAAATTAAAACTCATCTGGCACAACAAGAAAAAAAATGATCCTGACAAACAGAATTATTTGACACCTGATGAATATGTATTTTCATGTTTGCTTTGACAGAGAAGGGCAACAAGCAGACAGCCTCTTTGGGGACAAACGGTGACGTCCAGAGACCAGACCAGACTGGACCTCTGGAGGATGACAGTGCATCTGAAAGCCTGGATGAAAGCGTGCAAGGATTCGAGTCTCGTGGCGTCTCCTCAGTGCTCTCTAGCGCTGCGTCAGACGGAGAAGGAGGAGGTGGTCTGGAGTTCAGCCGCCCCGGCAGTGAGACCTACCTGACTGCTTCAGACGACAGCAGCTCTCTGTTCGACGAAGACATGCAACACGCTGAGCGGCCTGGCTTCGGCCTGCTGGGGTCACCAGATGGGACGCTGGGAGGGTCTAAGGAGGAGGAGGAGGAGGCTCACATGGCCAAGCTGGAGGACCACACGTCAGAGGAGCTCAACAAACGTTTCCAGTCCCAGCGACTTGACTCCTCATCTTCATGGGGCGAAACCAACACGCCCAACCCCATCCTTACACCAGCCCTCACCCCTAAACGCCCCAACCCGCCCCAGGATCCCAGGGATAACCCTGCCTCGCCTAAACAACCCCGGCTGCGGACCCCGGCGGGCTTCGGCTTGACGAATGCGGCTCTGGCCAAGAGACACCTAAGCCAGCCCCCGATCAGCAGAGAGGCTGCTCACGGGCGAACGCGCAACGCCCTCAGCATGCTGCGCACGCTCCGGCCGCAGGAAACGGACCTTGATCAGGAGCAGCAGGTTGGCATGGAGACAGACAGGGACGCACCTCCTCAAGGATCACGGACATCAGGGCCTACGTTTCCAGCCTTGCAGACCTCACCTGGTCCCATTCTGGAAATCAGTTGTGACAGTTTAGCTCCACCTACACCCCCGTTACACAGGCTGCCCTCCTGGGTAAGAAAATCAGTCTAAACTGAGACCATCATGAAGCTCTCTACTGAATTGCTTACAAATCTGATTCTTAGCAACATGTTTTCCTCCATTATGTTATTTCTTCACTGTAAAATGGGCTACTGTTTGCTGCTAAGGTTAGTACAGTAGATGGCGGTCGGCACAGCCCCAGTTTGAAGAAACAGGCCGGAGTACCAGAACCAGAAACAAAGTGATGTTCAAAACCTTTTAACGACCACAAAGATAAATCAATATCAGTTTACGTTTGAGCTATATTTAAAATACTTTTGCTAGTTTTTATTGCCTGTAAATCAGCACTCGTTTTCCCAACACACCATACTCATTCATTCATTTGTGTCACGTGTGACTTTGTACCAGTGTGTTAAAAAACATTGTTTTTGACATAAGATTGCAACCTCACAGAAAATGGCTAGCTGCAGATAACAATGCACAGTAAGGCAGAATATATTTTCCTACTGGAAGAACTTATTGGAGTATAGCTCAGCAAGTTCTTTTTCTCTTTCTCCGCAGGAGAGTCGCATCTATGCTGTGGCTAACTCGGGAATCCGGTTGTCTGAGACGTCCTGCACAGACCCTGCTAGCAAAGGTGAGATAGAAAAAGGGAGAGGAGGCAATCCTCCAACAGCACTGACGAACTGAACTATGATCTGTGCGTTGCAGACCCCTCCCTCCAGTCCTCCTACCCCGCCTTTGTGATGTACACGTCCCTTATCTATAAGAACATGACAGCTCCGGTTTACACCACTCTGAAGGGGGTGAGTGCTGCTTAAACATCTCTACGAGTTTGCTGTTTTTTTTCTTTTGACCCGCCTCTCCCTCGTCTCGCAGAAAGCCACCCTGCTGAGCAGCAGTCCGTTCTCAGACGAGTCATCCAGCTCCGAAGAGTCGTCTAGCTCGGGGGAGGAGGACGGCTCCCTCTGCAGCTCTAACGCCTCCTCCAGCTCCCGCAAGGACGGCAGCCCGGGCAGCCCGCGCTCCCTCAAGAGAGGTACAGCACGTCCCAAGATGTTTACCGCTTTATGAGACTAAAACTAAGGGCCGTGCTCCCTTGTCAACTTTGCTCTTCCTTCTCCTACAGCTGTGTCCATGTCCTCAATGACATCAGAGAGCGACTACGCCATCCCCCCCGATGCCTACTCCACAGACACTGAGTACTCTGAAGCGGAGCAGAAGCTCCTAAAGACCTGCTCTTCGGCCGGCGACAACGGCAGGAGCGTGAGTCAGCCAGTGGACATCCCTGAATGTGGTCCTTTGGGAGACCGGTCTGTTGACCACCTCACCCAGGCGGCAACCGCCAGTTCTGACGAGCGAAGTGCCCTAAACTTATATCAACTCGCCAACAGGGTGCTACTTTTTGATTGCCAAAAGAAGTCAGATTGTATAGCAGTTTGTAAGGAAAATTACTCTACTTCTTTCTTGATTTATTTCCGCAGTAAATATTGTGAAAATAATTGTAATAAAATAAAACAATGACTCTAGTTTAGATGGTAACATTTTTGGATATTTTAGTAAGTCATAAGGACATCATACTGAATGAATGAAAAGTACTTTATTAATCCCCAATGAGAAATTTTATTGTCGTAGTAGCAGCATCTCACACTTACAGACAAAAATAATACTTTACAGAATGAAATAATAAAATAAATAAGAACAGGGATAACAAATATATTCAAAAATAAAAAATATATATGTAAACAAATGAATATATATATATATATATATATAAATATATATATATATAACTATATATATGTATATATATATATATGTATATATATATATGTATATATATATATATATATATATATATATATATATATATATATATATATATATATATATATATATATGCAGTGTATTCAGAGATACTACATAGAACTGAACCGCGTTGTGACTTTGCAGGAACCAATGGAGAAGTCAGGCTACCTGTTGAAAATGGTGAAGACCTGGAAGAAAACTTGGAAGAGACGCTGGTTCGTCCTCAAAGACGGCGAACTGCTCTATTACAAGTCTCCCGTGGGTTTCATACACTTTGTGAAAGTCACATAATTTGATTATTTTCTTTTTCAAAACAGCTTTTTTCTATCTTCCATATATTTTGTCTTTTATATTGTTAGTGTCTTGCTATTAAATGTAGTAGTATTTATCTACTGTTTTGTTTTTTGACTTTTTCTTATCCTCCCACAGAGCAACGTGATCAAGAAACCTCAAGGTCAAATCGAGGTCAACGCCAACAGCAGCATCACCCGTGGAGAGGGAAAACAAGTCCTCCAGGTTTTTATTCTTTGTTGTTATCCATCCTCAAAAATCTACTCTCATTAAATTTACCCATCCTTCACCATGCTTTGGTTGCTGTTTTTTTTTGTCGCCATGTACACCACAGGTAGTGACAGGGAAGCACGTCTACTATCTAAAGGCCGACTCCCCAAACCTGCTGGAGGAGTGGCTCCAGGTGCTGCAAAGCGTGCTCAGGGTGAAGGCTGCCAGTCCACTCTTCACCCAGCCGGATATTCGCCCCGGCATGAAGGGACTGCTCGTCAAGGTCTGGCAATATTTTAAGTCTCATCTCAGAATATGACTTTTACAAACATTTCTACATCTTCAGTGAAATGTGTCCTTGCTCCATGGCAGGTGAAGCACGGCTACTCCAAGCGGGTTTGGTGCGCTCTAATTGGCAAAACCTTGTACTATTTCCGCAGCCAGGAGGATAAGGTGAGATTCAACATGAAGTTTGCAGGATGTGAGGACAGAACTGTAATGAACTGGTCAAATTGTAAAAAGTTCAAATAGGAAAGAGCTTAAGTTCAGAGGTGCGATGCAAAAGCTGTCCCCTTTTATTGAATGTGTGTGCTCTCAGTTCCCTCTGGGTCAGATTAAGTTGTGGGAGGCTGGGGTTGAGGAGGTGGACCGGTCGAGAGCCTTTGTTGACGACCCAAAGGCGTGTGGGCGGGACTTGCAGGCGGCACCTTTCACCATCACCGTCCATCCACAGGAGCAAGAGCCCACCTACTTGCTCATCGAGTCCTGCCACGAAAAGGTCAGCAGTCTCTGGAAGTACACCGCTTTTCCTCACCTTTTTTTTCTTCAGGTTGCAATTTTTCTGCCCTGCACTCTCATGTCAAGTCAAGGCAATTTCATTTATACAACCAATGCAAATAATTTGATTATTTAAAGGAACTATAAGAACTAATCCAACCTGACCTAATTCTGTTCTAATAAGAATGTGAACATATGCCTCTCATACTAGTGATGTTATTGTGGGTGGCACTTTAGGATGCGTGGCTCTACCATCTGTCTGTGGCAGCGGGCATCACGGTGGGCAAAGTCGGCACTGAGTTTGAACAACTGGTGGGAAAACTCTTCCAACTGGATGGAGATCCAAGTCAGTATTTTTTACCATTTCATTTATTTTTTGTTGTGTCTTTGATTGGGTTTTGCTAATAGCCTATGAAAGCCAATTTTGCTGCACTTTAATCACATTGTATTTCATTAATATGTTTGAGATATTCTCATTTTCTCATTATTACCTTTGGATAGCAGTCTTTCTCTCTGTCTCTCAGACTCCCAGATCTGGAGGCATCCCATGTTGTGTTTCAGTAAGGAAGCCCTGTTGTCTCCTCTCACCACCCTGCCCTCACAAGCTCTGCAAACCGAGGCTGTTAAACTCTTTAAGGTACACACACACACACACACACACACACACACACACACACACACACACACACACACACACGAGTGATGTGTCGTTCGCGAACGATTCGTTTATTTTGAACGAATCCTCGCAAGGACTCAAGAGTAACGAGTCTTTTTAAAAAAAGGATTTGTTCATGTTCTCGTGGTCGTGCATCAGGACTTGCATAAACTCAGCTAAGGAAACAGAAATGATTTGTTGAATGCAGGTCACGTGAAAAGGGATCCAAAGACTCATACAAAGACCGGGTCGGGAAATGAACAAATCATTTCTGTTTCCTAGTACTGAGCCTATGCAGGTCACATGGGAAAAGGATCCAAAGACTCGTATACGGCAGATGAACGGAAGCGGAGGTGAACACAAAGACACGGTCAGGAGTCCTGACCGTGTCTTTGGATCAATGATTTGTTCTTCTGCCGGTGACTCATATCTGGCAGAAGAAGAATCATTAATCCGAAGATTTGGTTGGCAGAAAAACAAATCATTGATCCAAAGACACGGTCAGGAGGTGAACGAATCGGCATAGGCTCAGCACTGGTAGCTAGCTAAACAGTAATGATTTGTTCATTTTGACTGGGTCTCTGGTACGGATCTTTGGATCATTTTTCACGTGACCTACATAGGCTCAGAAGAGGAAACAGAAAGGATTTGTTTACCTCGTTCGTTCACTTTCGCATTGCTCGGTTTAGTAAGACGTGAATGATATTCGTTCACAAGTAATAATTACGTTATTTAACATTTTTTGTACTTTACTTACAGTTCAGCGTAATTGTCCTCCCCGCTGAACGAGATTCAAAGAACCGAGTCGGGAAAATGATCCGGTCTTCCCATCAATAAAAGACACAGACACAGAGACACACACAAACACACGCGTGCACACACACAGACACACACACACACACACACACACACACACACACACACACACACACACACACACACACACACACACACATAGCATTGATATGCCATTTTTGTCCACAGTCAAAGAGTGATATCATTCCTCCTCAGACTTGTCAGCTTTTTATCAACGTGGCCATCGACGCTCCAGCCATCGACTATCACGTCTCGCTGGCCCAAAGTGCCTTGCAGGTGTGCCTGGCTCACCCCGAGCTTCAGAACGAGTTCTTTTGCCAGCTCATCAAGCAGACCCAGAGAAGCCAGCCGCACAGCCATCCAGGCCCCCTGCAGGTTTGCATACTCACCACATGGTGGCAGCAGTGGCTTGTGGCTTGTGTTTTTTACTGACATTTGAAAGTCTGAAAAAGTTTGTAATCTTCATGGATTAATGAGATTCATTCTTTTTTTTTAAAGTGCTTAAGAAAATCATTGATCACAACAGTTAAAAATTATTTCAGGCGATGTAGTTCAAACCAAAAAGACCATGGCTCTCCCGTAATCTCCCCGAGCCTATAACCAGATACACGAGGAACACCAGTAGAGGGCAGAAATGAAAGCACAACCTTAGTTTTTTTTTAAAGACGTAAAACAGGATCCAAACACAACAGAATGAGTCACAACACAGTCTAGTGGCTCCTTTGTGATTAACTCAGTGTCTGATCAACAGGATCAAAACCAGCTACAACTGTTTCCAAGTAAAACAAAAATGCTTCTGTTTTCCAGTCTGTCTCTCACATGTTGCATTGATGCTCCGGGCACTTTCTTTGCAGATTCTCTGTCTTATATCTGTGAAAGTTTGTTCTGACGTTGTGCGTCATTCTTTAGGGATGGCAGTTTCTAGCCCTGTGTGTCGGATTGTTTCTGCCTCAGCATCCGTTCCTCTGGCTAATCCAGGTTCACCTCAAAAGACATGGAGACTCCAGGTGAGAAAACAACCAGGGGCCCCGAACATTAGCATGCAGCATGACCTTTGCGAACAGAAAAAGAAGAAGACAAAAAAAACAACACATTATCAAGTCTAGAATTCCTGTTTGTACTTAATTAATGTGCACATTATCTCATTAATCAATGTTATCTCTAAAATTGTAGGTAGTTTCCCAGAGCCAATGCCTTGTTTTGATCAAGATGTAATTTTAAAAATAATGTTATCAGAACAGTATAACAGGCACTCCCAGAGCAACAGCAAGTTAACAACATTATATAAATCAGTTTTATTTTTTTTTATGAACAGGTACCAGAAGAAACATTTGTCTTTTATCAGGAAACAATGTCAACAGTCTATTCAGTAGTAGAGCTCCGTGTTAGGGACAAGCCACTCCTTCTTTTGATGTTTGAAGTTAGATATTTTTTTCAGTACAGTTCAGTTTGTCTTACTCAGGGAAAAAAGTTCAGTCCGTGTTGGCTTGAACAAGTGCACTGAAGTCTGGTTAAATGAGGTGGATATGTGAAGGAAAGCTGACCGGTATCAGTGAGAGAGGATCTGGATTTGTTGAACTTCATCACTGAGAATGTTTGTTCTCATGTAGGTAGATCCAAAGAGAACTAACATCAGGATAAAGTGTCCCAAAAATGTTGTAAATGGAACGTATTGATTTGCAGTGCAACAGTGATCTAAAAGCTAAATTCAGAGAGGCATAAAGAAAACCAGACATAACTGATTTATGAGAGAATTGCCTCCATCCTTCCCTGAGCAGACAAAAGTGTTGAGTCGGGTAATGTGCCTTTTTGGAAGCACATATCTGTGTGAGAAACGTTTCTCGACTATGAACTTTAATAAATGCAAGTACAGGTCTAGGCTTAGTAATGCCCATCGTGAAGCTGTACTCAGGGTTTCTAATGGGACCTCGATAAGGGCCAATCAGTGGCTCAGCTGTGTGAGTAGAAGCGCTACCAGGTGTCTAGCCAGAAATAGAATAAAGTATAATGTATTCGATTTCATTTCAGTATTCGGTGAAATGTTATTAAAAAAATAAAACGTGTTTACACTGTTAAAAGCTAATATAAACTGCTGATTGCCTATTTTTGTTAAGTATGACGAAAATATGTTATTGATGTAAAAGTAAATAAATAACTAAACTTTCAAAAATATTGTGCTTTCTGTGTGGCCCTCCGATAAAATCACAATACCAGTCGTGGCCCCAAGCCAAATTGAGTTTGATACCCCTGCTCTAAATGGAGCATCATTTACTAAATGCACATCATGCTGTATTGATGAAGACTTGAAACTATAGACTGAGACCATAAACGCATGTTTACAATGTTTGTGGGGAATAAATCAAGTCTCATATACCTTTATACAATCAGACTTATTTTTGGAACCAGAGGAGTCGCTCCCTGATGGCCATTAGAGATAATGCATCAGGGTTATCTTGGATTTGGGGTTTTAACTATTTCTATCAGAAAAACTATTTCTATTAGAGCTTTAAAAAAACATGTATATTAAACCTGGGGAGGCCAAACCAAAGATGCTATTTAATTGCGAAAAGTAAGATCCAGTGGTTCGGAAGCTCGATCCCATCCTTATTCTACTGCTTCCATCCAACCATCTTTGGTTAATACTGCAGCAGATCACTGGAGTTCCTCTTTAAGAGCATACATTAGCACTAATCTTCAAACATTTATTTGTGGATAGTGTGTAATGGTCTTTGATGTGCATACCAATTCTATACCACTGTATCCTCAGGACGGAGGTCGGTAAGTATGCCATCTACTGCCAGCGCTCCATGGAGCGGACCCAGCAGAAGGGCGAGAGGCAAGCCAGGCCGTCCCGTTTGGAGATCCTGTCGATCCTACTAAGGAATCCCTATCATCACTCCCTGCCATTCAGCGTCCCTGTCCATTTCCTTAATAACACTTACCAGGTAAGTAATACACCACACAGGAAGATAAATAATAATAACAGCAGCTGTGGCTCCTTCAAAGCTAGTTCAGTTTGGCTCTTGCTGGTCATTTTCACACCATGCCTCAAGTCATGCTCAGTTTACACATAACCGGTTCACTGTAAAAAGTCAACGTATATGTCATACTTGTGCGCCCATGCTTCAAATTCCTTTTTACCACTATCGTACCTGTACGCTCTGAGTCAAGTTTCTCTTGAGGGAGTGTTTGTTTTTGTCACTCCCTGTAGCATTCTCTCAGTGTATACTTGCTGGAAGTGATGACATCACGGCCTATATGCCTAGTATCAGTTCTGGGCTGAGCTACTTCACGAGCTGTCTGACTAAAAAACAATAACAAAGAAAATGTAACTGCCATGAAATGTAGTTACTTCAGGATGAATTGTAAACAGTTCTTTAAATGCCATAATTAGTCCTTTACCGTAAATATTTTGGGTCCAAATCTCCTAGGAATCCCATTAGCCTCAGCTGTACTTTGTGTCGATGAATTGACTAATCGGTCGTTTTGGTGTTAGTCGACTAAGATATCTTTAGTTTTATTAGTTGTTTTATATGCTTTATCATCCTGAATGACTTATTTAAAACAAACTTTTTTATATATCTGGTAAACACACACATCAACGTAATACTTTGTGTGATTCATTGAGTAGTTTTACAGATCTTTCGAGTAAATGAACTCAACGATTAGTTTTCAAAATTAAGTGTCAGATAGCTTTATAATTACTTCGGTGGAATGCAGCCCTCGTCAGCACACTTAAACTCTAAGCTAAAACATTATACCTGCTGGACTGTAACATTTTAGCATTGTCACTGTTAGCATGCTGATGTTAGCATTTAGCTATGTGCCTCAGAAAAAAAAAAGAATTAAGCTTAACTGTCATGAATTGCATTCCCACAGGTAGTGAGCTTCGATGCTTCGACCACAGTGGACGAGTTCCAGTGTCGCCTAAACCAGGAGACCGGCATTAGGAAAACAGGGTTATCTGGTTTTAGCTTGTACACTGATGACCCCACCGGACGAGAGCTGGAGCACTGCCTTCAAGGAGGCATCAAGGTTCACCTTCTATTAATGCAAGTCTACTTAAAGAAAAGACTGTGTGTTCCGTTTCCTGACGCTGCGCAAATCCTTCATCTCCATACTGCATGCAGATTTGTGACATCATCTCCAAATGGGAGCAGGCGTCTAAGGAGCAGCACACTGGCAAGTCTGAAAACACCAGGACGGTCCGCCTCACCTACAAGAACAGGTGGAGAAGAACCCAGCCATTTCCCTCCCTCATCTTCTCCTTCTCTTTGCCTTTTTTTCCCTTTTTACGAGCTGTCTCCATCCGCAGGCTGTATTTCTCTCTCCAGGTTAGGGGGGAATCGGAGCGGGAGAGGTTGCTGCTGGCTTATCAGACAAATGAGGCCATTGTCGCGGGACACTTCCCTGTCAACAAGGAGCTGGCTCTGGAGATGGCTGCTCTGCTGGCCCAGGTCTTTTTCTTTTTTTAAATGTTTACAATATGTCCTGGCTTTGATTGGATATCTCACTTAAACAGCGACAAATATTTCCCATTTTATTGTTTGTTAGACCAGACCCTACCTGAAAAAAAACAAAGAATACTGTGACTGTGTCTGTATTCAGGTAGAGTTTGGGGACTTTGAGCGTCCCTTCTCTGCACCTGGACCAGCCCAAACCAAGTCTAACCAAACCCTGAAGCATGTCCTGGACAGATTCTACCCAAAACATTACCGCAGGACCACGTCTGAGGAGCAGCTCAGGTACCAGAGCACACTGAAGACTGGCTCAGTGTGTGTGTGTGTATCTACATTTTTGGGAATGGCGATTTAAATGTGATGTTATTATAACGTCATCAACAGTTGTATGAGTCAGGAACTGTAAGTTTACATCACAGGAAGTTGTTTCCTGTCAGTTAACCCTTTCATGTCCTGTCATACTTCTGATCATCCAATAACTCTAATAATTTTTCCATCATTCAAACAAATCCAGTCCAATCAGATCTCTGTAGAAAGTAGTAGAGATTATACTCTGACGTTTCAAATTTCAAAATGAACACAGTTGCTTAATGAATTATGGCAATCAAATGCCCCCCCCTTGCATCTCAGGCAACTGCTACAGCGCCTCTCCGCCCGCTGGGCCTCCCTCAGGGGTCGAAGTTCGTCCGAGTGTGTGAGGATCTACCTGACCGTTGCCAGGAAGTGGCCTTTCTTTGGTTCCAAATTATTTGAAACAGAGGTAAGTGTTTGTGTGCCGTAATCTCTTGTTCATTAAGGTTATTTTACCATCAGACAAAGAGAATATAAAACCTGTACATGCCCAGAATAACAACATAGTAATTGTCAGAGTTGATGCATCTTCAATGTGATCTTCCAACAAACAAAAAAAGTTAACTATTAGAAACATTTTACATACAAAAATAAAAACTAACTGACTAAAGTGAGAAAGGAATGTGCCTACTGGAGCACAAACAGACTAATTCCAGACAATGACAAGGTAACAAATTACATTTTCTCATGATGACTGCCGCACATTCACTCACAAGGTTGAAAACACCATCATTGGATGGTAATTAGCACCTTGCTGACATCATTGACCAAAACAGTTTGTACCGTGCTCGTGCAGGGGGTTTCCATTTTTGTTTTGCTCACTGACAAAACCTACAGTGATGTTGCAACAGCGACTTTGGTCCTGAAAAGTGCCGGCTGCAGGAGGATTCAATGACAGTTATTGTTATGCTTGTCAATAATTTAGTCCACTAACATCCATTCAGTGTACAGTGCATCCACTTCATATGTCACCTGTTTGGTGAGGCCCAAGAACAGTGACATTGTAATATGATTGTGTAGCATACTACTCTCAATGTATCATATTGTAGTATATTAAGACATTGAACTAGGGATTGATCTCTCTCTGCCTGTTTTCAGATCATCACTCCCTCTCCAGAGCATGGTGCACGGGTTTGGCTAGCTGTGCACGAAGATGGTATCAGTGTTCTTGAGCACAACTCTGTCGTAAGTATCTCTGGTGTTAGACTGTAAAAGTGAACATATCCTAAAAGTGATAAATTAATCTTTATTGGGGTGTGTTTCTGATGGATTGCCCTTTTCGTTTTTTTTCAAGCCTGTGCAGACATGATTCTTTCACCTTGCCTAATACCGTTACTGAGAACAGAGGTCATATTTACAGCATAGGTCACGCAAACAGCGAAGCAGGAAATAGTCTGGAATATCAGACAGACTCATTGGATGCAAGGAGCAAGAAGGGCATGGCAATGTTTTATTAAGAAGCTCTAAAAAGTCAGAACCCATACAGGTTAAATTAATGCACTTGTAACACTGAAAACGTCCATTAATTAGAGATTAATCAGAATCTTGTCAAATGTCTGTGTGTGTGTTCAGAAGCCGCTGGCATCCTACTCATTCAAGAACCTGATGATGTTCGGGGGCTGCAAGCAGGACTTCATGCTGGTCGTCGGACAGAGCATCGCCAGCAAGGACAAACCCACGGAGAAACACCTGTTTGCGACCGATGCCTCCAAGGTTATTGACAAAAATTGACCTTTTTTGTCCACCCTCTTCATGCTGGTTTAAAACAGTTTTGCTGGATCTGTTTTGTTTGAATTAAATCAACAAAACATGAATACGTTGAAATATATCACAATATTAGAAACACGTTTGTCAAACTTGTGCTATGCTGGGGGGGTGTCTTAGCGAAGTCACAGTTTCCCATCCGCTCTCTGTTTTGTCAACAGATAAGGGAGATCACCCTTCTCGTCTCCAGTTACGTCAACAGTGCCTATCAGCAGAAGACTGCCGCCCACCACCTCTCAGCACCGGCTCTGATGGTGGCGCAGCCCATCAGTTTGAAGAGCAAAGAGCTGAGGAGCAAAGAGCTGAGGAGCAAATCCCCTGCGCTGAGACGCCCCAGCAAGACCCCGACGCTGCTGTGACGACATGGAAACTCAAACTCTGGGAAATCTTCCGAAGCGGAGATGTTTTTTGCCTAATCTCAATTTGAAGATGGACTCATTCACAGCTCTTCTTTCTTGCCAGTACGATCCTGTAGATTTTGTCTAACATGGCCCAGGGTCACTTCTCTACCAGTGGAAGCACCGTCTCCCCATAACCATGAGTGCTCAATCCGAAGGAGTTTAGACCTGTCGCTCTTGCCTGTTTGGTACGATGTGATATGCTGAGGTCGCAGTAGTTCACTGGATCTCCTGAAAGACACTATTTATTGAAAGCATACACTAGTGTTTTGATGTCTCATTAATCTATAAGGGCTGTGTGTTACATTTTCCTCTTTTTTGTAGCGATGTTCTATGAAGTAAAATGTTTGTTTTCACCATCTTAAAGAAAGGAATGCACAATCATGCACAAGGTAGAAGGGGCGATGATACTTTAAGGGGAATAATTAGGAGTTTTTTTGTATCTTTGTCAGGACTCCTGTAGGTCACCAAAACCCTCACATTGTGTCTTTGTTGTATAATGAAGGATACAGAACGATATGTAAAAAACCAAGAGCTAAGGCCGCAGGCAGTTTGGACCTCATGTGTTCTTTAGTTACTGAATAGCCAGAAGAGCAGTGAAACTTCAATCATGTACACAAGCACCGGAAGCCTTTTTCTGGCAGACTGAGACCCAGCAAAATGCCACTTGGCTCTGTGTTTCACATGAAACGCTTCTGCAGAAATTCATTGATAGAAATGCGGTAAAAGGGATACGACAGAAGTTGAGATTGGCGTGGCACAAGGCTGCTAGTTTCCATGTAAAATGTGTAATAAATGAAAGCAATATATGCTCTCTAGGCAGCCGCCCAAATCCATATAGAAACCACAACAGTCGGACACATTTTACTACTTCCCGCAGTTTCTCCCCTCCCCCATACAAAAACTGCCGTTCTGGCCTCGTCATTGGTGAGGATGGTACTGACGCGTTGATACCTGCAACAAGTCCTCGACGCGCCTCATTCCTGCAGTCTTTCACAGCAGAGACTGGGGAGGACATACAATACCCAACCTGTCTGAACTAGTTAGAGACACGCTTTTGTCTCTGTGTTGCTGTGGAGACAACAAGTGTGTGTGTGTGGGAATGGGGTGGGGGAGGGTAAAAAAAACTGGGTGAGGCAGGAGAACCTAGTAGACATGTTGACAAATGATTAACTGGCTAATAAAAGCGTCTGATCCAAACCGTAGAAAGAGAAGAATGAAACGGGAAGTCCTAATCACATGCGCTTTCAAAGTAAAGTTTGACATTTAACGCCTGTGTCCATTTTGTCACTGCGATGTCTTTGCGTCTCTTATAAAAAAAAAAAAGGACCTCCAGCGAGGCTTTGCTTTGAGAAAAGGTTAAATAGGGACTGCATGTGTCGTCTTTAGCTGGAGCACACACACACACACACTGAACCATGCTCGACAGAAAACAGTCTTTTAAAACCCAGTTTTACTGACTGTTTGCCACACAGCAATATAGTTTGTAGTACAACAAATTACTGAGCAGCAGTCTTCGCGCCATTAGAATAAAGGCCGCCTTTTAATCCAGTATTTGAGAGATCTCGAAATTAGCCGGAACCTGAGACACAGGTTGAACGCAATGCCCAAAACAATTTCGGGAAGTACAGCTTTAAAAACAGTATAACAGTAAAACTAGAACAAGCTCAACAAGTGTTGTCAGAGCAAGGCACTCACATACCACAATTGAGCTGAAAACATCTTCCTCTAGAGTCATGCAGGTGATTGGAGATATCAATAAGTGTTTTGAGTCAAAAGAAAAATACCAGGACTCATGCAAAACAGAGCTGCCACACCTATTGCTTGGCGCAGGAAAACTGCGCCAAGCAAACAGGCTCATTTACAAACAAAGCAGCCATCTTGTGTGTGAGAGACAAAAGGGAGGTCAGAGGGGTGAGAGGGACACAGCCATGTACTGTTACCACTTGTACATACCATGTGTTTGCAGCGACATTAAGTATCAGTGGAACCATTTGATCATTAAGAGGGGAAAGCACCCATTGTTCCCCTTCCCCCACACTGTACCTTGTCACTGTGACCAGGCAAAGCCTTACACAAGGAAAAGAAACTTGTGCCACATCAAAGTGTCTTTAAAAAGGTTTTATTAAAAATATTCAAACACAGTAGGAAGGAAACTGTACAATCTACAACACAGATTTTTGGCCACTCAACGCACTTTGACATTAAAATGTGGCATAAGCCAGGTACGCATTAAAAAGCACAGTTTATTATGGCATATAGATGGACGATGCATTAAGACTACACGATTTATAAATAAAATGGCGTTACTAGCTTTGACAACATGAAAAAAGCAAGTTGATTGTTACAATCTGTATTTCTCAAGTAAATTGGTAAAAAATAAAAACCACACTACCAAAAAACCCACTCCCACTACAAAAAATAATGTTCCAAGAATGTGACGTAGAAGCCGACTCTTCGTAGAGTCCCACTGCAGCGACAACTTTACATTGGATCCAATTCCCTTTGCTGAATGAAGATAAAACAGGTTGTTAGAAACACATTCTACGGTGGAAAAAAAAAGAGTTTGTTATACAGAGTCACAAGAAATTCACCTGGGCTTTGTTGTAGCTCTGATTCTGTCGCCTTTTGGCAAAGAACTGTAACAAAAAACAAATTGAAAAAACATTATGACACATGAGATTCCAAAATGTGGTTTGAGGCCGAATAAAGACAGTTATTGAGATTAAAAAAAAAAAAATGCTTACCAGGACCAGCAGACCTGCAACCACGGCCAACACCACCACCACGATGACGGCAATGATGCCGCCTGACAGGTGCTTCATGGTGAAAAAAAAAAAAATGCTTACCAGGACTAGCAGACCTGCAACCACGGCCAACACCACCACCACGATGACGCCAATGATGCCGCCTGACAGGTGCTTCATGGTGAAAGTTGGTGGCTCCTCATCCACATAGTACACCAGGATGTTCTCCATCTCTAGATTCTGGCCGTCCACAGTGGGCGCAAACTTGAGCGGGTTCTTAAACAGGGGTAGCACTTTCACCTGCAGGGGAGCAAAAACAACAATGGTCAGTCTACAGGGCCTCCCTTCAAGCGATACACCCACACAGAATTTAGAAAACTAAAGAAAAAAAAAAATTACATCTTTCTCCATATAGTAAGCCATCTGGGTCAGGTCACTCTGGCGGTCTCCCTTTGGCTTCTTCACATCCACCACGATCATGCGGGCATCTGCGTCGTACTGCAGCACCACAGATTGGACTTATTGTTAGTCAGGTACTTTTGTAATGTCGTTCTAATAAATACATAAATTCATGTAGTTTTTTTGCTTCTCAAAAAAAAGTGGATACGCACCTTGATATCCTTCACCAAGTCTTTGTTAAAGTTACCGTAACGTTTGTTCATGGCATCGGAAAAGGCACTGAGTTAGGGAAAACAAGAAATGTTTAAAGGAATTTCAACTGTGAATATTAAACCTCATGTCAACATTGCGATTTTATTTTTAATTAATTTGAAATGGGGACTGTTAAATGTACTCACGCCTTCAGATTTTTAGCATTCACTGGAGTTGTCACTGGTTTGTGTGTCAGCTGCAGACGAACCCAGCTGTGTGTGGCAGGGGAGGCTTAACATTAGTACTGGAATACTGACACTACTCATCCGCACCGGTTAGGACGAAAACACTTACTTGGTCTCCACCAGCTTCTCGCACTTGATGTTCTTGTCTTCCTTGTCGGTGCGACGGACGCCAGCACTGTTGACGCACCAGCACTCCTCTGTATTGTTGCACTGCTTGGCCTTGAACTTGCCGTCGTTCTCGCACTCCGGGTCATAGATGCCATCGTTGTCCACAAAGGCTGTCTCTGTTTGCTTCCCACCTATTGAGCGCGAGTCCTTGCCCGTTTTAATTAGGTGCATCTCGGCCTTCATCAAGAAGCACTTGGGGATCACTGAAGAGAGGAGGGAGGGGGGGGGGGGGGGAATTGTGAGCAGGTGACAGAAAAACGTGCACAGACTTGATAACATACAGGGGTTTACTTACATGCTTTGCAGTCTAGCTTTTGTTTCATGTTTTTGCCGACCATAACGGTACAGTCGCATGGAGCTTCACAGGTGGCCCACTTCAAGGTTTCACATGCACCTTAAAACACACACACACACACAATGAAACAATTTATACTGTCAAGTTTGAATTATGTAAGCAACCACTGGCATGTATTTTTATTACGAGAAGGAGTGCATGTCAAGTTAAATGTCAATCGGCATTTAAATGTCTAATGCCTCAACTTTGAACACCTTCGTAGTGAGATTGCGTTTCACAAAATGCAACATAACTCAACAGACGTATTGCATTGGCGGTTATACAGGCCCATGAACAGAGGGCAGGTAGACTAGCAGGTTTACACCTGGGCGTTGGTTCCTCCAAACAAGACAAGTCCCCGGAGAGCGGAACAGATCCTCCCAACCCCCCACTCGACAACCAAACTGCCTAAAAGCTCACTTGAAATGGCACAAAGCGCCATTTAGGCGACGCGTTTGCTCAAACTGCGTTGCAAGACTCTTTAAAAAAAAAAGAAGTTTAAAAAAAAAAAGAGTTAATTAAATCAAACTACTTACAGGTATCGGCCGCGACTTTCGCCGCGAATGCAACAACAACGAGAGCAATCCATATTTTCATGATGAAATCAATTTAAAAAAACGACTTCTACGTAAAACAAATCGCGTTCTATCCCTCCGTCGTCCACAGAGGTCAAAGAGAAGAGTAAAGAATGGCGTTCGGGGGAAACAAGGTTCCCTTTTTTCTTCCTTGCAGGTGTGTCCCGGTGGTTGAACCTGTTTGAGGGAGAGAAACTCGACGAGCGCGCTTGCGCAAACACACAGGTAGCGATTTAATGTGGAGTACGCGTGCAACCAAAGTGAAGCGACTATATCCCTATTCGATGGTTGTTGTCCAACTGCCTGACGAGCTGTTTATAAGACAAGTAGTCTATTGACGTCACTCCACTTTGCATCGTCGATTGACGAGGTGTGGAGGCAAGCGCACCTTTTTTCCTGTGTGACCATATTTGGTCTCTCTCTCTCTCTCTCTCTCTCTCTCTCTCTCTCTCTCTCTCTCTCTCTCTCTCTCTCTCTCTCTGTCTCTCTCTGTCTCTCTCTCTCTCTCTCTCTCTGTTGACATATTTTATTCTTTCAGCTTGCCAATAAACTAACAAGCAAAAAACACAACTTTCTGTAATGCTTTTGGCGAATAAATTAAATGAAATAGAACTGAATGTTTTGTACATACTTTCGTGGTTAACATTATTTACAGACAAATTATAATAATAAACTGTCTTATGTCTGGATAGAGTGTATTGCAGTGGCCTTTGTACTTTTTTTTAACATGTAAAGCTCTTCATTGTTTCATTGTAGTGTTATTATGCAGATAGACAGTTTAAACCATACAGTTTTACACTACACTCTTATGATGATACTCATATATCCCCATTATGTCATGTTATATTATTATAATATTACTTTGTATTCTCATCACGTTGTAGTCGGCGTTCCCTTCACTATTTAAAAATCATATTCACCAAATGTTGAAGTGCATTTCAAACATTTAGTCCCGATATCGTCCTGATATCTGCGCAAAATGTGCAGTGTTTTAGCAATATGCATAAAAAATATGCATCTTGTTTAAACACTGTTTGACATGGTGACATCATGAACTATTCGAGAGAAACCCGAGGCGATGGGGGGAAAAACATTTCCCAAGTGTAGTGAGTGACGCTCTGTCAGATCACACAGCTAAGTCAAGGCCCATAAAGACTCAGCACTTAAAAGATACTCTCAAAACTCTCCCAATATATATATATATATATATATATATATATATATATATATATATATATATATATATATATATATATATATATATATAAATCAAGACTCAAGTGGGTTGTACAGCAAAAAGGAGTCAATAGCATCCAATTGATTTCCTGGACAAATGAAAGGCCAATGGGTCTTTTATTACTGGGTTCGCTCGATGGGTAAGAGGTACAGAGGAACCAGAACTGGGACTGAGAGGAACAGACTGTTGGAGCTTTTTCATGGAAATGAGAGGTTTCCCTAAAAAGGATTCTGCTGTTGAAAAATGGCTGCTGAGGAAATGCAAAATCAAATGAAAATTTTCATAAAGTTCATAAACTTTAAATAATATTTCACCTCATATTTGAAGACCAGACATGATTCAGATAAAACATTTTTTTGTGAAATCATGGTGCATCATATGACAAATGATCCACCGTGCTCTCAAGGCAACTTTGCCAAACCGGTTGTATTACGAAACCCTTACTGCTGACAAAAGTGTGTGAGTCATTTTCACAAGTGCCACTGATCAAGGGTGTAGCATACTCTTCCTCATAAGTTGTTTGATGTAAATGGTAAATGGATCTATACTTGTAGTGTTTTTCTGACCACTCAAAGTTATTTAACATTACATGACATCATTTCCTATTCACCCCCATTTATATACTGATTGCTGTGGCTAAGGTGCCAGCTGAATAATGCACACCCAGAATAACAGGTGTTTCTTTTCTTCTTCCCATTCTGAAAACATTGCAATATGCAAATTACACAGCAAAAGACCAGCTCACAATACATATACTTAAGTCCCTATAGACTTTTTTTTTGTGGCAGATTACTCGTCAAACAGAGGTAAAATTAATAATGTTAATGATTACTACCAGAGACCTGGTAATGTGTATGCTCCCTCACTGGAATGCAGCCTTCACTAACCTGAACAAGTGACACCTGTGGTTTAACAACAACAACACAATCCCTGTGTTTTGGCAGTTTGTGTGGATTTAATGCACAGACTGACATCTTTGAATAAAGTATACTTGATTTTGTTACTTTTTCAGCTGAAAGATAAATATTCGTTACGTGACGTGAATTCGTGACGAGAACAGGCGGCCGCTGCGGCAGGCGTTGACAAAAAACTGTGATCAAGTCGGACATTTTTCAGCTGCCTTCAAAGTATTAACAGGAAGTTACAGAATAAAATACTTCCGGTTAGCTCAATCTGTAGTCTACTTGTAGTTTACAGGTCACGTTTGCTCGTTTGCCCGTGCGTTTTCCATATATTCATGTAGAAATGTGTGTGTAGCTGCATCCTTTATTGTTTTTATGTCTGCCTGTGAAATTTACTACTGGTTTTGATATTTTATGAAAATATGATTTTGTATTATAAACCACACAAAATATGTTTATAGATTAAACCTGAGACTTATAGTCAACAATCAAGCGTTAAGTATAACACATGGGGTTTGCTGTCAGATCTAAGAGCCAATCAGTTCTCTGATGTGGCGACAGCCAGGTGTTTCCCATCATGCACTGGGCCAGGCAGTCGGTGGAGAGCTGCTGCAGCACCTGGCTCTGAAATCGACAGCCGCCTTGTTCTCGTAAGAGTATCACTGACCACGTGTGCATGACGTCAGAGCACGGCGGGAGCAAGTCGGACACAAATCTAATCGGCAAGCACTGTGAGTTGATCACCGGAGATTGATTATGCGCAGAACTGGCTCATCTTGAACGTGTTACATATTTTATATTTTGCACATTTCACTTAAATTAATTTCCTTAATACACACTGCAGTTATTTGTATTCTATTGTGTGTGTGTGTGTGTGTGTGTGTGTGTGTGTGTGTGTGTATATATATATATATATATATATATATATATATATATATATATATATATATATATATATATATAATATTATTATTATAAATTGTTATATGTTATGCTAGTTATCAAATGTTAGCATGCAAACCTTACGCCTGCTTAATGGGGTAACATTGTCATAGAGTAGCAAAGCACCATCCTCTTAGGTGTCCCCCATGGGGCCTTATTAAGGAAAAACAATGTAAGGCAGTCCTACAACGGCAAGGGTAAAAATATTTATTTTAATCAGTTTGAATTGTGCCATAAATTACCCATATGATGTTTGTCAATTTTATGTTGCAGTTGGTCATATAGTAACATTTCTTTTGTGTGAAACCGCTTTGTTAAGTTACAGCTCTCATCTCGCACAACATACGTCAACAATGCCAACATGGCCATAACCATGGATGGCGAGTTAGACCTAGGCCTTCAATGAGTGCCATATAGTCCACAGGCGGACTGGGAGGAAAAAGTGTCCCTGGAGTTACTGCCACAGACCCACTGGCGTTCATACAGTCCGCTCTGCCACACGGCTCCACCACGAGCATACAGGGCGACGGGACGGACCCGCGTAGCCGCTCCACATGACTAGAAAAAAAAAGAGGAGACGCCGTGAGCAAGGTGCGCGCGCCAGCCGTAGCTTTCATTGCACCATAGAGTTTTCAGAGACCCTTTGACTCGTGTTCGACTCCTTGGTCCGTGTTTCAAGACAGCTTGGGTGGGTTGTCGACGTTGCCCCAGACCCCTGATGGACTTCACGTATCCTGATCCCCACCCTGGCGACGCAATGCGGTTAATGCGCACTAAGGACAGTGCGTGGTGGTATTGGCCATTGAGCAAGGTGCGTGGTGCGCGTCACGCACCGCACCTCACTTTTATTGCGCAATGGGGTTTCAGATCCCACTGACTCACGTGTGCGGACTCCTTGATCCATGTTTCGAGAGGGGCCGGGTGGGTTGCCAACATCACCATATACCCCCTGACGCCTTTTACGTGGGCTGATCCCCTCCCTGGCAACGCAACGCGACACTAAGGACAGCGCGCCCCGGTCAACAGTCCCGGGACCGCGTCCCTCCCCGGCGGGGAGAGAAGAATCAGAATCAGAATTGAAAAGTAGAGCAAACACATCATTTATGGCCCCGGGCAGCGGCGAGTTCCAGGCACGGGCGCTCTAAAGCAGGCAACCGGAGATGGCCCGAGCCTTTCCAAGCCGACCTGGAGCCGGTTGCGGTGCACTACAGTGGAGGAAATGCGCCCGGCAAGGGCCAGCACAGCAAGGGGTAAGCACAACCCATAGTGTCAACAAAAAATACATGTTGTCCAAATCTATCAACAAAACCGCCACACTGACCCTGCAGAGACATGACATTGCAGCACAGCTGTGCCGGCAGCAACCTCCCCCGCGTCAAAGAGAGGCCGCCAGCACCCCCAGGTGCAGCAGTAACAACAGCGCTGTGGCATGTTTATGACTAAATACGACTGCAAATGAAAAAAACAGTAACATAATCAGCATTTCACTCACTAGATGCACATAAGCCTCTGTGGGAAAGCGGTCATCAGTAAGTCCTGAGATTCCAGCTTCTAGGTTTTGACAGGCTCCGTTTATGCTAAGTTCAGACGGCTGATCTGGAATCAGTTGTTTCACCTGGAGTTTCTCCACCCAAGTTCCTCTCTCAAACGGGTCTTGGAGGAGAGATTTGATCTCGTTAGGGTTGAGTCTTCTTGCAAGAGTAGCGCTCGTGCTGGGACAAACTATTGTCTTCTCATTAAAATGTCACTGCGACAGAAGAGAAGCCGGCAAGAACACGCAAGAAGTGAACGAGACACGAGCCCAGAGACACGGGAACGCATTCTTGGGCAAGATGAGAATAGCCCCTCCGGAAGTCTTTTTTACGCAGCTGTTAGAATGAATTGTACGTCACTCATTTATTTCTTTAATCGGTGATTGGCTAGACTGCCTATTAGACCCGTCTTCTTTGGGCAGAATCGATCTAGCCCCACGACATGCACTAGCAACAGAGACGTGCAGGTGAGCAGCTGAGAGGTGCACTAGAAGGGGAGAGAAGCAGGAAAAGCAGATATTTGGCACAGACATCCTATTTTACAAATATTACTGGGTATATTCCATAGCTCAACAACACAAATAATGACAATAATGTATATATATAATGTATAAATATAATAATATTTTTTATAATTAATAATTTTATAATCATTTTTTTTTTGGTGGCTCAAGGTGGGTGGGGCTAAGCCCCGTTGCCCTCTATGGGCCGGCCGCCACAGGCGGTCGTGACTTTTGGGTGTTTATCTTTTCTTTTAATAACATTTTCACAGTTGCTCCAACAGCAATATGACAAAGTGCATGTCCATCAGAAAGAGGAGGGAATTCGCCTATCTATTGTGAGCAAGTTAGCGAAAGCCTTGCATACCTAATAGAACACTAGCACGGCTGTGGAGTCCTTGTCACCGCTAACTCCACTGTTTGAGGGAAGGCAGAAACTTCATGACGCTGTGTATCCCAAACTGCTACTTTTTATCTGCCAGAGAGAGACTTCAATGGGAAACACACAGGGTTCATGGTCAGCATTTCTTCGAAAAGTGCAGAATCAGCCACATAAGCAAGACACAACCAAGATTGTCACTAGTATGACTTAAATGTCAAGTGTAATAAGCAGCTATACAGGCCCCCCGAGTGATCAACTAATTAAATGTTTACAGGTCACAAAAAAATACTTTTTCTCATCTTTGGATGTAGCTCATAAACCAACTCATTATCATCTTATCGCTGCAGTAGCTGCTGCCAAGGATTTATGACTGTGTGTCGTGTACAGGGCTGAATGGCAGCGCTGGTGACGGCCTCATGCCATAATATTGGGATTTGGCATACAATTCAGTTATTGCAAAGAATTTACAAGTCACTTCAGTTTTACTGATGTGATGATACCCCAGTTATGTTTTACCAAACAGAGGTTGCAGCTTTGATACAAACTCCATCAAAGGCAGGAAAAATCATGCAGTGAAATATTAGTAATCCTTGATGAACGGGTGACGGGAAGTCAATATGGTGTCCTGTCTTCTTACAGCGAGGAGAACAAAAATGAGTGCCGCAGGGGACTGGTCCACTTATTGTGCACGGGCTGACACATAAGCAGGGGAATATGGGTGTTCCTCTTCCCAGAGGTTTACGATGTCAGGGCAGTGCATGGTATGGTGAGGCGGTGGCCATTGTTGCGTGTCCCAGGGGTGGAGGAATTACGACAGACGTGGAGGAGAAGGAGGCGGAAGAGGACACTTGGGCGACAGTTGTTTTGTTGACTCTATGGGAAAAGACAGATAGAAGGAGAACGATCCAGGAGAGGGGAGTTTGCACTTTCTGCCCCAAGAAAGCCTCAAAGACAACCGGGAGAGTTGAAAATATGTGGTGAGCACTAATCTCATGTTATCGTCATTATTTAAAACATTTTATTTTTTATTAATAAGGATTTTATTTTCATGAACAATTGCTCAATTATATACAGATTATTTTTTATTAAAAATAGGAGCAGGATGAGCGTTACATTTTTGGGAAATACTTATTAGCTTTCTTACAGATGTTTCAACGAAAATATATTAATAGTCATATTTATATGATAAAGCCAAAAGGTTTTTAGCTTAGCTTAGCACACACTCTGGGAGAAAAGTTATCAACTGTCCAAACTTTTTTGGTCGAAGGTCGAATCAATACTTTACTTTTTCTTTCAAGAACAAAGCTTGATGATATTTCAGACTTTATGTGTTTAGAATTAAATTCTGTCTTTCTCTTTTTCACCCATATGTCTCTTGTACTTAGTAAGATCAGATAAAATAATACCAACTATATGGTTACTATGTTTCTGAAAAACAGAACAAACATTCTCATGATTCTTCTCCTTGCCCACAAAGGATTCCACTCCTGTGGCTTGTAAGTCTACTGGCAAGGCTGGAGTACTGCTGTGCAGGTATTTTACCGTCACTTGCATTCTATACCCGACACTTTGACCCCAAATGCTCCCAAGACATATTTGTAAAAATGTAGTTGTCGTTCAGTGTTTCTCAAGCAATAATTTCTTCCTCTTGTTTTCCTCAGTTGTCGATCCAAAGGAATGTGTGGCAGTGGGCAGTAAGTGCCACACTCAGGCTGAGTGTCTGAAGACCAGAAACAACTTCACCTGTGTGTGCCGCATGGGCTACCAGGGCGACGGTCTGCTGTGCAATGACATTGACGAATGCCTCAGTGGCCTGCATGGCTGTCACTCGCAGGCACGCTGCAACAACACCCTGGGCAGCTACAGCTGTGTCTGCCTCAGTGGCTATGTCGGAGACGGCACCACCTGCCAGGACATCGACGAGTGCGAAGTAGACAATGGGGGCTGCCATGCCAATGGTTTCTGCACAAACTATGAGGGTGGGCGACAGTGCAAGTGTGAAGTCGGTTTCACGGGCAACGGCTTCCAGTGTACGGATGTTAACGAATGCACTAATCAAAGGATCTGCCACTGGAATGCCACCTGCACCAACAACCCAGGCTCATTTGTGTGTACCTGTAATGCTGGCTACAAGGGCAATGGGAACTACCTGTGTCTTGACATAGATGAATGTTCAGAGACTCCTCGTGTGTGTTCTTCTTCACTTGGCCACAAAGGCTGTAAAAACCTGCCCGGCACCTACAGCTGCACGTGCAACGATGGCTTTGAGAGTAACGGGCAGAGCTGCGTGGACGTCGATGAATGTGCGAGCAACATCTGCAGTCTTGACGCGGTCTGCATCAACACCAAAGGGTCATACTTGTGTACCTGCAACAGCGGTTTCAACGGAAACGGACTGGTGTGTGCAGACGTAAATGAATGCAACGAAAACAATCAATGCGACCCTAGCGCTGCTTGTATCAACAGGTTTGGGAGTTATGAGTGCTCCTGTTTGGAAGGTTTTATAGGAGACGGCCGACTGTGTGAAGACATTGATGAGTGTGCAAATCCCAACATCTGCCCTTCAACCACTATCTGTGTCAACACTGTGGGATCGTATTACTGCGATTGTGGCAGCGGCTTCATCTTCAACAACTCCAAGTGCTATGACCAGGATGAATGTGTCGAGGGCCGCTGTAGCCTGTATGCGAACTGCACAAACTCACCTGGCTCCTTCTCTTGTCAGTGCACAGCAGGGTACAGGGGAGATGGCTTCACCTGCACGGATATGGATGAGTGCTCGCAGGATACGCAGTGTCACTCCAATGCCCTTTGCATCAACCTCCCTGGTTCCTACAACTGCACCTGTCAGGTGGGTTATTCTGGAGATGGGGTGATCCAGTGTAACGATGTGAACGAGTGTCTGGTGGACAGTGGAGGTTGCAGAAACAAAGCTTCGTGTCTCAACAACCAGGGTTCCTTTTCTTGCCTGTGCCAGTCGGGATTCATCTTGGTTAACCAGACTCTTTGTCAGGATATAGATGAGTGTAAGGAGCAGAACAAACCATGTCGAGTGAATGAAGAGTGCAAGAATGTCGATGGATCATATGAGTGCCCCTGCCAGGTCGGTTACTACCGCCCGGCCAGTAACATGGTCTGTATTGATAAGGACGAGTGTAAAGACAACTTGTGCCATGTCAACGCCACTTGCCTCAACACTATCGGATCCTACACTTGCACCTGTAAGAGAGGTTTTTCAGAAAACGGCACCCAGTGTGACGATATAAATGAGTGTTCTGGGGTAAGCCCATGCCACCCACAGGCGCTATGCACCAACTCCATTGGGGACTTTTTCTGCTCCTGTCGGCAGGGTTTCAAAGGTGATGGCTTCATCTGTCAGGATGTGGACGAGTGCAACCTCTCTGATACCATTTGCCCGGCATTCTCAAAGTGTATCAACTCCCCTGGTGCTTATGTCTGTTCATGTTTAAATGGCTCAGTTACCTTTATTGACATCTGTGTGCCACCCAGTCTGTTATGTGACCCTGCCTGCCACAATCATGGCCTTTGCCACCGATCGCCTGCTGGATACCAGTGTGTGTGTGACATGGGTTATGTGGGCAACGGACTGGCTTGCTCTGACATAGATGAGTGCCAGAGGGAAAACATTTGTCCTCAAAATAAAACGGAGTGTGTGAATATCCCAGGATCGTTTTCCTGTGTCTGCAAAAAAGGCTACACTCTCAATGGAACACTGTGTATTGGTAAGACAGTTTTATTGTTTAATTTATTGAGTGTTAACTTGGTTTCAGACCACCAAATTGCTGTCCACATCTCTGATATGTCAAGTGATTGAGTCAATTATAACTAAGCTATAGTAAGTGAAACAAAAATGTCAATATGGTCTTCTTTGTCAGCTATGATTAACTGTGCCTATTTAAAAGAATAGTTCATAAACTGCGCTGAATGTACAAAATACAACTGATGTGTTCTCGAGAAGCCATCATTTTTTTTAAAAATTGTTTTTACTTTTCCAATACATATAAATTCAAAAGCGGACAATGGAGACAAACAGAAGGCCGATTTAAGAAAATTGTTGGATGAATAAATTGTGGTTTATCCCTAGTCCTTGTGACACTTAATGTGAATACTCATACCAGCTTTGAATAAAAAACCTTTATTGACATAAAGGAAATAATTGATAATAAAGGAAATAATTGATAATACTGCATTAAAAGTTACATAATTCATGGAGCAAGGCATAGTTCTGTCACAAGACACTTCAAATATTATAAAAGCACATTTTAAGATATTAAAATGCATCTGTACATTTGCAAATAATGATATCTATGAACAATAGTCAGATGAGTTTCCACACATTTAAATTTGACATGACAGCATCAGAATGAGTTATATCTTTTTTTCTTAAATTCTTACATGGTTTCCTTTGCCACCAAACTAAGCAATTGTTTTGTACCTTACTTTAACAACACACAAAAATGATTCACTCTGATAATGGATTGCCTTCTAAAATGTTCCCCCTCTCTTTTTAACCACCTCCCTCCACAGATGTGAATGAGTGTGAAACAGGACAGCAGGAGTGTAGTGAGTTTGCACGGTGTGTCAACACAATGGGCTACTATTTGTGCTTCTGTCTCAGCGGCTTCACAGGTGACGGGAAGAATTGCTCTGGTAAGTATTAATTCGTCATTATTTAATATCCATTGCACCAGTTGGTTATTTTGCCCTAATACCCCATTTAGCACAATTTGGAGCTGTTTCCCTGACACTGTCCCATTTCGGATGAATTATAGACTTTGATGAGTGCCAAGTCCGAAATGGAGGATGCCATCCAGTTGCCAGTTGCACTAACACGCCTGGATCTTTTTACTGTGCTTGCCCACCTGGCATGGCAGGCAATGGCTTTGACTGCCAGGACGTGAATGAATGTGAGCAAAATTCCACTCTGCCACACAACTGCAGCACCCAGGCTTTGTGCCGCAACACAAATGGGTCCTACATCTGCCAGTGCCAAGATGGATACCTGGGTGACGGCTTTGTTTGTGAAGATGTAGACGAATGTCAGCAGGCAAGCGAGGTTTGTAGCAGGAACATGACATGCAACAACGCTCCTGGTTCCTACACATGTTGGTGTATCTTGGGCTTAGTGTATGACGAGGGCACATGCGTGAGTAAAGACACCTGCCTGAATGCTAGTAGCGTCTGCCACCTGCTTGCCGAGTGTCACCAACATCAGGGGTCCTTCTACTGCCAGTGCAAAGATGGTTATAAAGGAAATGGCACTCAATGCTGGGATGTAGATGAATGCGACAAATTCCAAGATGAAGTCTGCCCTTACTTCTCTTACTGCCTCAACACTTTTGGCTCGTACATCTGTGAATGCTGGGAAGGGTTTCAGGATAATGGGACACATTGTCAGGACATGAACGAATGTGTGACGGGGAACTTCACCTGCTCTGACAACAGCACATGTAGTAACATAGAGGGGAGCTACAAATGTACATGTAACCCAGGCTTCTCAAGCAACGGCTCTCTGTGTTTGGATGTAGACGAGTGCTCCCTTGGCTTCATCCAGTGCCCTAAATTCTCCAACTGCAGCAATACAGTTGGATCTTTGGTCTGTGAGTGCTGGGAAGGTTACCAAAACAACCACACTGACTGCGGGGATATCGATGAGTGCCAAGACATCTCGACATGCCCTGAACACAGCACATGCATCAACACCAACGGAAGCCACCTATGCCTTTGCAAAATGGGATTTTCCCGCATGGATGACTTGTGTGTGGACATTGATGAATGCAGTGACACAGAGCTGATAGAGCTTTGCACCAATGGCACTTGTATGAATGCTATCGGCTCATATTACTGTGAATGCGTGAAAGGATTCTGGAGTAATGGGACGGAGTGCGTGGATGTGGATGAATGCTCAGTTTCCCTTAACTCCTCAATTTGTCTGCATCATTCAACATGTGTCAACATACCTGGGTCTTACCATTGTCCCTGCAATCAGGGGTTTGCTCTGAATGGTACTGAGTGTCAGGATGTGGATGAGTGTAACGCTACTGAAGGCACCCCTTGTCCTGAGCACTCATTATGCAATAACACAGCAGGATCATTCTATTGCCTTTGTTCTCCTGGGTACAAACCCATTGGCGCCGTCTGTGAGGATATTGATGAATGTAAGGAGAACATCACCTGCCGATTTGATCAGGTGTGCATCAACAGCTCCGGAGCGTACAATTGTTCTTGTCCGTTGGGGTACCAAGAGGAGAAACAGGCATGCGTTGACACCAACGAATGTGAGAATTCACTGTGCCACCCCATGGCTCGATGCTGGAACACCCTTGGTTCCTTTTCATGCCACTGTTCTCTAGGCTTCACTGGAAATGGCTCTTGGTGCAAAGATGTGGATGAGTGTGTCGCCTTGACCCAACCGTGCCACTTTCTGGCTAGTTGCCACAACACCCCAGGGTCATTTGTATGCATGTGTAGGCCGGGCTTTGTGAGTATTGGGTCACTGTGTGTAGACTTTGAAGAGTGCCAACAGGCTAATGGGCAATGCCACCCTGCGGCGACCTGCTCCAACCATGCAGGAGGCTTCAACTGCTCTTGTAGGCAGGGCTGGAATGCTACCAAAGAAAACGGTCAAGGGAAAAGAGGATGTGTGGACATTGATGAGTGCGTGTCAGCCATGGCATGTCCTGGGCAAACGAGCTGCACCAACCTGCCAGGGACTTACATCTGTTCCTGTCCCCAAAACAGCACAATGTGCAGAATGATGACTCAGAAGGGTTGGTTATGACTTTGTTAATCATGCTTTCTTTTATTAATTAGTTGCATTACTTATTACTTTTCTTTGAAAGTTTCAAGTGAAAAGTTATATATAAAATATGAGAAACGCTTTTTTATATTCATAACAGCAACAATTAGCAAGTACTATTTATCCAATACCTATAGTGAAGCTAGTTTAAAACTAGCATGCTAGTTTTCTCCATGTTAGTGAAGAGGAGAGCAATAGCCAAATTCACATAGCAACAAGGCACGTTTATAGTTTAAGCGTAGTTTATGGTTCTGCGGCACGTCGACACTGTACCATTGCCGTACCTACGCCGTCGACGTAACGCCGTCGTTGAGCATTCGAAGTTCTGCGTCGAGGGACCGTGTTGCTCTGTAATTCACCACCATGCCGCCAAGGGTGTGTGGCTGTGTAGTTTTAGGGGTTATAGAATCAGAGCTCATCAATATTGAAGAGCAAATGCTTATATTGCCAATGTTGAAGTGCAGGCGACAGAGAAGACGTTTGCGGAGATGGTCTGTGCGACCACTAAAAAAAAGCAACTGTCGGAAATTACGTTCTGAGCGGACCAATCACAGTTTTGCGGTCCGCGTCAACGCGATGCATAGTTAGGAATTTTTGGAGGTGCGCATTGACAGCGTAGCTACGGCGTAGGTACACCGTCGACCTGACGCAGAACCATAAACTAAGCTTTAGAGTGACAGCACAAACAACCCATACTGAAGTTCAAGGCATGGCCTGTTTGGATTTGGGAAATTTTTATTTGAACTGATTACTGCATCAATCAATTGCTTCAACATTTTTTCCATACTTCAAATAAGAAGTAAGAGCTTAAACATTCAGGTCACATGCTAGTAAACAGTGAACTGATTAGTTTGGTTGATGACAATATAATGAAGCTATAGTTTAACTGTCTGTTTCTCCCCAATAGAGAGCAGCCTTTACCCCTTTGGAGCAGAGGTTGGTGATAAAGAATTAAAAATAGACACTGAAGATGGAAATTCTCCATACATCACTCCACCAATGGGTTTCCCTTTCATGGGGAAATTGTACGACAGGGTTTATGTGAGTTTCTAAGTTCATCTAGAACTAGTGGCGGTTCAAAACCATTTCAAATTGGGCAAAGCGAGAAAATAGACATTAAATTCAGGATTTTTCAATATCTGTCTGATATTATGTCGGTGTTTCTCTTTCCTTTCTCAGTTTTCTGACAATGGCCTTGTCCAGTTTCAATCCCTCGGTGAGAATGAGCAGTACCTGCTCCCAGCTCCTTTAGCCACCGGTTTCCCCGAAAACATGAATGTGTCGCTGTTGGCAGCCTTTTGGGATGACGCTAACCTCACTCATGGGAACGGACGGCTGCTCTATCAGGTTAGATTGTTGTCAGAATTAAGAAAGAAAAAAATCTTTGCAGATGCAGATTACAAAACAAGCTTGTCATATCCAATAATTGTATAGCATTATTTTGCAACAAATGCTTTGTATTACTTCTCCTTAATTGTTTTTCTAATCTTTCAGGAATACCATGAGATGGATGTGTCAGATGTCTACTCTCAGATAGTGTTCAACCGTACGGCAGACGATGTGTCAAAGTTTGAAGAGGAGAGGAGCAAGCCGGCCTTTACCCCTGCCTGGATCCTTAAGATTACCTGGGACCATGTGATGCCCGTCTTCTTCCAGAAGAACTCCTCAGAGGTTCAAATCTTTAATTTCTTAAACTCTAAACCATTTTCATATTTGTTTTCTGACTATAGTTTGAGGTTTATCTTTCGCAATGTTTGTGCAATCCTGGTACATATTGAGAATAAATTGAAGAGAACAAAGTAGCTTACTAAATATCATGCATAGAATAATTTATAATGCAATATAAATCGTTCATCCATACCATTCAGCTCAAAAAGCAGAATTCATAATTCCTGGAGCATTGGTGTTTTTTTGTTTAACTCTGGTGCCCTCTTGGGGCTATTTCGCCTCCAGGACTTGAGTGTAGTGAGATCTGCAGCCACCTGTCTATTGTGTGTTCTCCTGCGATGTCAGGTTTTTTTTGCATTGTATGTGAGCTCTTGTCAATACAGTAATGTTGAATTAAACCCAGTTATGACTCTCAATAGACCCATTAAATAATTGTTTGAATGCATTAATGTAAATATCTCTTTAAAGAGAGTTTAAGAAATTAAAGATTGTGGGTTCTCACTGTACTCGTTAATTGCCATTTTCAGACCAACACTTTCCAGTGTATCCTGACCATGGACGGAGCGCGCTCCTTCGCCCTCCTGCGATATGGGGAGATGCTCTGGGGTCCAGGCCAAAGGCCACACCACGACGCTGTCATCGGTTACACAGACGGAAGTTCCTCCCACAGGGAACCCACCGTGCCCCCAGGAAACCTCTTTGGGCCTGGGGGCAGATACAGGCCTCAGCAGGTGAAAGGGGTCATGGGGAAGCCAGGACAGCTGGTATATGACTTGACAGGACGGGCAGGGTCGGATGTGGATCCGCGTATTAGGTGCCAGACGTGGGCTACCAAGGAGCCTGACCCCGCTGAGTGGACAAAGGAGCTGTCTCCGTGTCCCTGCACCCAGGCTCAGGAGGACCTGTCGTTCCTGCAGGACACTAGCGATCCGGGTCCCAGGGTGAAGACGTTGAGGGGTCAGCGGTGGGGGGCCAAGGGAGGGCACGTCTTCCAGTCTATCCTTTCCAACAGGTATGGTTCAGGGAAGAGGTGCGTGTACGAACCGGATGGTCCCCTGCTGGCGGGGTACAGTGAACGCTACTTCTCCGAAAACAGCATGCAGAAACATATCGGTAATACACATGGTTTTCTATCTTTGTCAAATCCAAAATGAAGAAAAAATTTAAATACGTATCGAAGAGAGCTCTGTACTGTACAGTTCATCATACTAGTGATTTATGCATGGGGATTGAGTAATACTTCAACATAAATATGACAAAATGCTCCTATTAATTGTTTTAAATATGGCTGAAAAAGTTAGTGGTTGCTCAACAAGAACGTAAGAGACACGTCAAAGCAGCCTTCTGCTCTATCTCTGCACTTTCTGACTATTAATCTGTGCCTTCAAGTGTAATATTGAATCAAAGCTCTCTCCCCAGATGAAGATCTCCTGCCATTCCAGTGGTGTTGTATCGAGTCTCCTCTGTGCCACTTTTATCTCAAAAAGAGACCACTGGACCGTTGCCAGGGTTACAGCTGGGACAACCCTTATGGCTACACTCGGGGCAAGAAGGCGATGCAGGGTGTCGGTGAGGGATTCTTTCGAGTAAACGCAGAGCAAGTTGAAAACAGCAGAAGCTAACACAGACTGTAAAGTAATCAGTTGAAACTGGTGTTTTACTGGTGTCTGCACATTCCCTGAAAACCTTAACTCAAAAAAGGACTATATTAGGATTCATTTTCCTGAAAATCAGTTTTACCAATTTCCTTTGCAGCGATGGTTTACGGCAGTCTTCATTTCATCACCTTCGACGGGACAGAGTACTCCTTCAAGGCCCTGGGAGAGTTTGTGATATTGCGTCTCTCCTCCGCCACCGGATCTAATGTCTTCACCCTGCAAGGACAGACTGACAAGCTCCAGACGGACGCAAAGGGGATCATTGAGGTCCCAGTGGTGGTGCGCATGGCCGCCTTCCACCAGGGCATTGGCAAGGTCAGGGGAGACAGTGTAACTGTGTGTATATGTCACAGAGAGAGAGAGAGAGAGAGATAGACAGAGAGAGAGAGAGAGAGAGAGAGAGAGAGTCTTAAAGGAAGTGTTGCATTTTATAAATGCTTCACTTTCGTTTTGAGAGATAGAGGAGGAGATCATAAAAGCCCTATGAGGCAAGTGAGGAAAAAATAATTAGTAGGATAGGATGATGCACGTCACCCAACTCAGTAGATCAGGTACGAAAAACCGGGTCCAGAGCAGGTTTAGTGAAAGATCACTGGACAAGCTGGCCACTCCCTTCCTCATTGATGAAGGAGCGATATTAGTTATATTATTTTTTTAATTAGAGAGTTCTTCCAGATCGCCAAGATCCGTTCTCACATCATAATGACTTCCTGTACGAGCGCTATCAATTCTGCCAACAAGGACTCATTTATTTACGAGACTTTCTGGAGCATTGAATACCGGACAGCGAGCCGAGTGTTGACCGTCTCACATACTGTACACATACTGTATGCAGACTGGATCACAGACGGGTTGTTAAAAAAAAAGCGCAAGGCCACAGCTCGCTTTTGCGATTGATACATGTTTGTACAGTGTCAGCAATGCAGAGAACATCGGGAAAGCTGCTGCGTGCCGTGCTGTTCTTAACGTTTATTTAGCGCTTAAGAAAATGGATGTCTTAAATGCACTCATGATTATATAATAAGTGTTATTATTACACCATATATATCATTATTGAAGAACCTGATGAACATGGACTCATGATAAGAAGAAGACAAAGAATCACACACAATGTATTTTCATTGCTTGATTGAACTTCTGAATATGAATAATACATACATACTGATTCGCCCATACACATATTCAAACTCCTAGTCATATATGGTAATCTACACATAGATGTATACACATTTATAGTACATGACATGAACTGTGCGTACAGTACATATATGATCATAAGTATATATTACTTTGTATACTACTGCCAGCAGGCACATTTAAATAAATATAATATGATTTATAATATGATTGATGAGGCATTTAAAATTAGCCGATATATTTTCGCAAGACTGATGCATTTGACTTGTCTGATATTTTGCAAATCTTATGTGACTCTAACCCGACCAGTGGAGGTGGCATTATGCTGCCACCTCCGCGGAAGTGCGTACACGCCCAATTATCCTGAGGACTGATGTCTGGTGAGAATGAACGAGACTGTTTTAGGGCGGATCAACTTTCGAAGAACCAACATAGCCAGACAACAATCATCTCTGTAATTTAAGATGGATAATTTGACATTTGATCGTTTTTGTCAAACCACGTACGAAAAATAGTAATAATAATTGTTCCACATTTTTTGGACTATAATTTGTAAAACCTTTTTTGGAATGCAAGATATGTTGGCAATGACACAAGTACAGAACCTCACAGTCAAGACTATCACATATTTCCATCCAGTTATTAAAACTGGCTAAGTTTAATAAATATAAATAATAGATAATATGTATTAATTATTCTTTAATTTATCTTATATTTTCAGATTGAATGGAGATGTGTGGATAACGAAGACGGGCTGCAGGTTTTGGTGGACAATGTTGAGGTCCCAGTCACAGTTGGTAATGACCACCGCACACATCTGACATACAATAAAAATTTCTCCATGATTAAACTCCATGGCGCCGAACATGTATTTAAAACCTAAAAGCTGTAGGAGACAAAAGCATGCAATGATTTTTGACAAATGTGTCATCGCTGTCTTTTCAGGTGTTGTGCACGTGGGGGAGGACTTTGCAGTGCGCTGTATGTCAGTGAATCGCTGTGTGGCTGTGTACGCCGGTGGTCTCCACGTGGTGGTGTGGCGGGTTGTCGGCCACAATCATCTTGCGGCCATGGTAGAGGTTCCGCAGACTTTCTACAACCGCACTGTGGGCCTCATGGGTCTCTGGAGCTCCAACCGCTCCGACGATTTCCTCATGTCCAACGGCAGGCTCCTCCGCTCAGCGGACCTCAATCCCCCCTCTGAGGAGACACTGCATCCCTTTGGCCTCTCCTGTGAGTGGACTTTAGTCAGTTTGCTGGTTAGGTTCTGGAGTCTTCTCTCTGTGCTATCTTACATAAGTAATAAGGTACGAGAGGCAGTATTGTATCGTCAATAATGTACAGTACAAGGGTGTTGTTAGGCCCAACGCGTAGACATTATTGTAGGTTACTGCAGGTAACCACTTTTATAATACGGATACCTGCGACATAATACATAAATAAATGGTAAGCTGTCTTTTGGCACAAAATAGTCGTAGCCACCAAACGTTGTGTATCATATTTCAGTTGCCTAAAGAAAATAGTTCCGTATCCGTCAAACATACAGGAGAGGCACACACACACACACACACACACACACAAGAGAAAGAGGGACTGATTCATTAACCAGGCCAGTTGAAAGCAGAATGAAGGATGACCCTCCGATGTTAAGTGCTCTCGCTGCTACAGACAAAAAATTATCTCTCTCTGAAAGTCATCATGATTTTGTGATTAGCTATCAAACCCTTTTCATTCCTCATCTTAGTTTCTGGTTTTACGCACACGATATCCACTAATTAGTCCGCTCTGGCAGAGCGTTATCGGCACTCCTCTCCCCCCATTATTCACCACTGTCATTCTCATAAAAAGTCAATCCCCCCAACTTTACACAAAACATGTTTGCTAACTGAGGGGCGACTTTGACTCAGTGGTTAACGTGCCCATCTTTAAATCAGAGGATCGGTGGTTTTGAACCCCAGCTCCGCTGGTCCATGTCGTTGTGTCCTTAAGCAAGACTCTTAACCCCTAATTGCTCCACTTTGCTGTGTCTACGGTGTATAGAGCAAAAAAAAAGTAAGTCGCTTTCGATAAAAGCTTAATGTAATGTAATGTAACTGTCAAGTTTGTAATGCGGTGGCAATTTCTTTTGGGCGGGTCACCAAATCAATTTTAGCAAACATGCCTGTATGATTCAATGCAAAAAAAGTATCACGCATTACTACTTTGCAGTTAAATATTTAACATTTATTCCAACACTTTGACATAAGGTCATCTTATTAAATATATATATATATATATATATATATATATATATATATATATATATATATATATATATATATATATATATTATAACTGTTAAGCGACGATTCAAATATTTAATCGCGATTAGTAAACAAGGGCTTACGCAGCTTTGCATTGACTTTGCATGTAATCTGGTCGCACGACCAAATTTTGTTGCATTAGGTATGAACACAGCATAAGACCCATCTTTCTTGGGCCAAATCGATTCGACCACACCACGTGCACAGCACAGCAAAGACGAGCACAGCAATGACTGGGTATATTCCAAAGCTCAAAAACTATTTGTATAATTTATTAATATTATTATATGTTTTATAATTAGTAATATTATACTTTTTTTATTTTTTATTTTTTGTTAATGAAGCTAATGGACCAGCGAAGACTGGGCGAAGACAGGGAGGTGGAGGTATGCTTAACAGCAACATGAATAAACTGAAGGTAGAGAGACACTCATATTTACGCCAACGATGGAGTTCATTTGGTGTGCTTATTAGATAGGAGATATCAGCTCATGATTGATAGCCCCAAACAATGACAGTAAGTAAATAATGAGTGTGCTTGTGTGAGAAGTGATTGGCAGATATATGAGAAATATATGACGGGCTTGCAGGAGTATAGATAGATTCTCCAAAATGCTACACACTACCTTTTAATACAAATTGATTATGGAGTCAGGCTTTCCTGAGTCATGTCTCAAGTCTAGATGATTTTTGAAGTGTTTTGAACAGCTACCTACACCTATCTTACCATTCTCTCTGTGTGTGTGTGTGTGTGTGTGTGTGTGTGTGTGTGTGTGTGTGTGTGTGTGTGTGTTTCTAGGGGCAGTTCCCCTCCCAGAGAGCCTGTTGCTCTCTCCACCTCCGTTGGTTCCACTCGAGCCGACGCCCTCCGATAGTCATTTGGGCAGTGTCAGTCCTGCTAAGGTGGAGGAGCTTATGAGAACCTGTAAAGGCAGCATGCAGTGCGTCCACGACACCATAGCCACCGGCAGCTCCAACCTGGGCCTACAGACTCTGGAGTCCAAGAACAAATATGAAAAAATTACTCTGATCTTTGGTAAGATGGCTATTTATTTTTTTTGAGGAAAAAAAAGTTTGTAATGTTTTCACTATTGACTTGCATTTATCTGATGTGGTCTGGTAGGTAACACGCCTCCCATAGTGACAGAGCCCACAGTGATCCACTGCAAGGTCAACTTGACGGTCGGCATTCAGATTGTTGCTCAGGACCTAAATGGAGACCGCATCACCTACTCTGTGCTTTACCCCAGGCCTGCACGGACTTCTATAGGGAGTGGTGAGACACTTGTACACTTTTCTCAAAAATCTCTTTAGTCTGCAGAGTTGTTTTTATTTTAACCGAAGGAAGATGGTACGGCCTTAAACATCTGTCAACGTGCTGAAATTTGACCCCAGACGACGGCTTTTTGACGTGGACGCCCCTGACAACACAGCCTGTCCAGCTGACCATCAGGGTCCATGACGGGCTCTCCAGCTCCCTGTTCACCCCCATCCTGCGTGTCTGCAACTGCCTCAACGGGGGCTCCTGCCAGTACGACAGCATCACCGAAAATCACCAGCAGGGAATGTTCCAGGTGCGTTTTTGCTTATTTTTTTGCATGGCAGGGCAAGTTAACGTGGCAATCCTTGACGGACACGTATTGTTTTGTAGTTTCTGTGCTCATCAAGCAGTATGCTTGATGCTGCAGTAAGCCGCTCCGGCTCAGAAACCATTCACAGGCGGTCAGTCTCACAGTAGCTTCGCGCTGGACTTGGAGCCTCTGCGGTCTCCACGTCCAGATTGAAAAATAGTCGCGCATGTGATACACTATGGCAGAGCACTTTAAGTCAGTATCACTTCTGGATCTTTACTCTTCTCTCAAAGAAGAAAACTTTCCACACATGAGGAGGCATGCTCAGATGTGCAGTTGTTCAAACCAACACAGACTGGACTTTACTCATTGAGTAAGAAAAACTGAACTGAACTGGAAAACAACAAAACCACTCATTGCTTTTGTATAAAGTTAATCAATTGCTGGTCTTTAACATTTGTCTTTAAGTTAAGCAACAAACTGAACATGGGTTAAATAAGGAGTGGCTGGTCCCTAACAGGGACCATTACTACTTAGCACACTGTTTATGTTGTTCCCTAATAAAATACAAATTTTTCTTCTGGTACCTGTTCATAAAAAAAATAAAACAGATATATATACTATATATGTATGTATGTTAACTTGTTGTTGCTTCAGAGTGCCTGTTGTTGTTCTGATAACTTTACTTTAAAATAAACTGTTTTTTACTTCATTATAGAATTTTACGACAAATGCAATAATTGTCATCACTTGATGGAATAAGCAGACAAAAGTTTTATGTAAGGAGGATTTCTAACTAGGGACATTTTCTGGCTTTTAAAATAATGTTTGGTCTTGTCCCTTTTCCATTCTGTTCATCGTTTGTCCCTTGTAGGTGGTAGCGTGCCTGTGCCCCAAAGGGTTCAGTGGACAGTTCTGTGGCAACACCGCAGACGTATGTCGAGGCAACGCCTGTTTCCGAGGGGTGCAGTGCCAGTCGGCGTCCGAGCCTGGCCACTTCACCTGTGGGGAGTGTCCCGATAACGGTGTCTCTGGGAAAAAACAGGGATACAAGTGCTTTGAGCGTGGTCCGTAGTGCTTTCAGGTTCGGCGCACACACAAAAATCCACCACAACACATTATAATTGACCTCCTTATTCTCTTAGACATGTGCATCCTTCCCTTCCCCTGCCACAAAGATGCCGACTGCCTCAGTACGAGACAAAACTTCACCTGCACTTGTAAGCCGGGCTTCACTGGGGACGGCCACAACTGCACAGGTGCTTAACACCCAAGATCTCAGTGTGGATGACAGCATGTTTCATTCAAAAAGTTTTAATAATCTTCTTCTTCTGTATTGTAGATATAGACGAGTGTGCAGAGCTCACAACCTGCATCAATGCCAAATTTGAGTGTAAGAACAAGCCCGGCTCTGTCGACTGCTTCTGCAGATACAAGAAGACCGAGAACATGGATGGATGTGGTATTTGCCCAATCTTACACGGTCGCTATCATATATCAGCAGCAACATTGGTTACACTCACAGGTTCAAGAAGTCCAAATGACACAGAATATATTCAAAAAATATTAAGATTTTTATTCAATTTATTTACTTTAGACACTAGAATCTACCCATCTAGAGATTCTGTGGGACTAAAATGTACTGGAGATACCGCATTTATATACAGACTCGTGTCAGACTCCATGCCATTGGACAACTTAAGGTGGCTGCACGATAGCAGAATTGGTCACAAGACATAAAAAAGTGGGAAGTGTAACCTCGGCTCATATAGTAAATAAGTATATAATACATTGTAGAGCAAACTTACAGACCACAAGACATGATTTAATGATTTCAAGAGCCCTTTGAGGCTTTGTTGAGGTCTGTTCAAATAGTCATATGAACCCTAAATGAGTTCTAATACTTGTGTTATTTTATATCTTTTTTTTCAGTATTTATTTGTGAAAAAAAATATTTTTGCCATATTTTTATCATTCCTATGAACATCCAGCATGATCTGAGCCAGATTGTCTCACAATGCCTTTTTAACCGCCCCAGGTTTTTTCAACTCAATGGTTAAAGGTTTTTGAGGTTACAGAGTTTATGTAATTACATCATTTTAACGGTAGGTTTAATTTTTTCAGTTCGGATAGATTTATTTAAATGAAGTTAATCAACGTTGTGGTTCAGGAGATCCTGTAGGAAACGTCACTTGACTTTTTTTGATAATTTTCTTGTCTGATAATGGGCGCTGCTGGGCTTGGGGTGCTCGGGGCTCAATAGGTTCTGAAGCCTCCATTTTTGTGCAACAACAGTACAGTAAAATCTGGTACTTGAATCCCACATGACATGACTGTCATTGGTGGACACGTACAGACTGTACTTGATTGGTCCAGTGTGTCACCCATGAATTTAATGTAGTTCTGAATGTTTTTCTCTGCAGGAGATTCGGACAATCCTCCAGGTAAGACCTTTCGTACGGCTGTCTCTTTAGCTCCACTAGCTTTATTGTAGCTTTCCTCTTCCTCTGGTTGCTAGCATGATGAACGTGGCCATCAGTGGCGGGCTGTCAGGGCCCGCTAGGCCTTCTGTGCTGGCTTAAACAGAATCACAAAGTTATAGCTTTTTTATAATTTAAAAACTATTGTGTGTTTATATATAAATATATATATATATATATATATATATATATATATATATATATATATATATATATATATATATATATATATATATATATATATTCTGCGATTAATCACGATGAAGTTAAAACTAGTGTATTGCACGATTTTATTTTAAAGTAATGTTATCAGAACAATATAACAGCACTCTGGAGCAACAGCAAGTTAACATACATCTAGTATAAAAATCAGTTTTCTTTTTTTTAACCAAAAAAACATTTGTTTTTTTTTCATCAGAGAACAACAAAAACAGTGTGTTCAGTAGTAATGGTCGCTGTGAGGGACAAAGCTACTCCTTCTTTTGTCCATGTTCAGTTTGTTGCTTAAGATGTATGTTAAAGATCAGAAACTGCTTAACTTTATACAAAAGTAATAAGTGCTTTTGATGTTTTCCAGTTCAGTTCAGTTTTTCTTACTCAGTCAGAAAAGTCCAGTCAGAATCAGAATCAGCTTTAATGGGGAGAAATTCCTGCATTAAAATAATGTATCATGACAGTTTGGATGATTTGAAATGGTGATTTATTATCACACTATCATTTAATTATCACGGCAGACTATTACGCTGAAAGGTAAGTAAAGTACAAAAAAAAATTAAATAACGAAACCTGTAATTATTACTTCCGAATATCATTCACGTCTCACTAAACCTAGCCACGTGAAAGTGAACAAGGTAAACAAATCCTTTCTGTTTCCTCTTCTGAGCCTATGCAGGTCACTTGAAAAATGATCCAAAGATCCGTATCTGACAGATGAACGAATCGTTGACCTCGTGACCGAGTCTTCAGCTCAATGATTCGTGCATTTTCCGGATACAAGTCTTTGGATCCTTTTCCACGTGACCTGCATAGCCTCAGTAAACAGAAATAATTTGTTCACTATTCCGACTCTGTCTTTGTACGAGTCTTTGGATCATTTTTCACGTGACCTGCATTCAACGAATTATTTCTATTTCCTTGGCTGAGCCTATGCAAGTCCCGATGCGTGGCCACGAGAACATGAACAAATCTTTTTTTGAGAGGACTCGTTACTCTCGAGTCCTTGAATGGATTTGTTCAAAATGAACAAATCTTTCACGAACGACATATCACTCGTACATGGATCTGCTTGAGCCTGCAGCGCGAGCCTGTAGCGCAAGCTTGCCGGTAGACTGACCGCCTGTGAGCGCTTTGTGAGGGGCAGTGGCTCCTGAGAACAGAAACTACAGAACAATACATGCTTTCATGTCAGGCTCAAGTCAGCAGGTTGTCAACACTGCTGGTCGGTGAGGCTACCGAAGCGCGCGCACACGTACATAAATCGCCTACAAAGTAAAAGCAGGGGCATTTATAGTGTGCATCTTATTTATTTATTTTCTGGGAGAGATTTAAAGTTGTTCAAGCCAACACAGACTGGACTTTTCTCACTCAGGAAGAAAAACTGAACTGAAAACAAAAAAAGCATTTATTGCTGTTGTATAAAGTGCATAAATTGCTGGCCTTTAACATACATCTTTAAGGTAAGCAACAAAGTGAACATATGCCAAAGAAGGAGGGGTTTGTCCCTCACAGGGACCCTTACTGCTGAACAGTACCTGTTCAGAAAAGAAGAAAAATATTTATAAACTATGTATGATAACATTAGTTTAAAATAAAAGCATATATATTTATATATATATATATATATATATATATATAAGAGAGATTGGGCGCTTGTATGTTCATGGTAACCTTATCAAGAGACGTTTGAACATATAATCTTGCATTGTATTACAAGTTATGCTGTATCTTCTCAATGTGAATGTAGTAATGCCATATCAATGACTGGCAGATAATATAGTTTACAGTTAGCCAGGCTATGACAGTAGATGTCCATTTGTTAAAAATAAAAAATGGTTCGCGCATCCATACTAAATTCCGATTATCTCCTCAACCAAGGCCTAGTTGAATAATTTGAAAGGTAACATACACAGGAAACACTTTTGAGATTAGTTTAGATGTGTTCATATAGCAGTATATGTGTTACTGGTTTATTGGTTGTTGTAGAACACAGAAAAATAAAAAAAATATTCCCAAAAAGAAAACTTCCAGAATGCTGAAAGTATAGAAAGAACCTTCAAAATGTATAAAATTCCACAGTAAAATACCACACTCTGCAGTCTCTCTGCAAAATTTAAGATTTGAATAAGTAAAGAAGACCATTTTTTTGCTATTTATTTAGTGTATTTAGTCTCGCCGAATCTCCAAATGGAGTGTATCTGATTTGTGTGTAACATTGCCATTTTGTCATGTAACACGCTATTTGTCTTTTAATAAGCTTTGCTTGGTTACACTGACATTCTGTGACTGTTCTTTTTTGTAAGGTTCACCAGAGCTTTGTGTACATTATATAGCCTAAACCTGAATGCTCTGCGATAAAAAAAAAAAAAAAGTATTCCTGTATTTTAAATACAAAATGCATGTATTGTATTTTGTTACATTTTCTGGCACCAGTATTTTGTATTTTATTTTGATACATTTATTTTTATACATTTATCTCTCTCTCTCTCTCTCTCTCTCTCTCTCTCTCTCTCTCTCTCTCTCTTTCTCTCTCTCTCTCTCTCGCTCTCCCTCCCTCTCTCTCTCTCTCTCTCTCTGTATATATATATATATATATATATATATATATATATATATATATATATATATATATATATGTATATATATACATATATATATATATATCAAACATTTTGTTTTGACAAAAACGAGTGAGTAAATAATTTAAAATGACTTCTCATCAGTGAATAAAAATAATAAAATATATACACAATTGTACACAATATTGTTTTATGTAGTCGTGTGATGTTGCAGCAAAGTGCTTTCCCGTTAATATTAACACCAGTTCAAGCCCTCACAGACTTTCACACTCAACCAGTCAACCAGTTAGACCAGTGGTTCTCAACTGGTGGGTCGCGGACCCTTTTTTTAATGGTCGCGGGCCTTTGCTTGGAAAAAAAAAAAAATAGAAGAAATTTATATATATATATTTAAATCCTGTAATTTTATTTTGAAGGGTCTTTTATGCAGGGCAGTAACGTTTTGTTTTTTTTGCTGGGTCGTCACTCCATGTTTTCAGCAGCATGTTTCAGGTTGGGTCAAACCAAGGGGATATCGACGGGCCGGCTCGACTACATTCTGTGCTTAGACAGAATAGTTAAATTGAATCTAACACTTACACTTCAGAAATCACTGACTGACTTTTACACTACTCCTTGCAATCTGTATTCACACTCATGGTTTTCATACCCAGCATGCAACACTACTGATCGCCATCTGTATTCACACTCATGGTTTAGATGTTTCTTGCAGGTTTTCAAAGCTTTCTGCTGATTTCAGGACCTTCTGCCTTGATTTTAATACAGAACACCGGCACTCCGGCAGACTTGAAACATACATTTAAGTTTCATTTTTGAGGAAACTTTCTCATGTAGCCTCTGACGTGTGTCAAGAGTAAGAGGCTCAAGAGCACAGACAGATGTATCCGGTCATTTTTTAAAATAAAACCGGCCTTGTTTTTTTTGTCTTATTTTTTTTTCATCCTTTCTGTGCGGTACCCAGCGAGTGACTTTGCGTCACTCGCTCACAGACGAAGACATTTTTGAGAGTGATTCAACAGCATGGCACCAAAATGTTAATCCTTTAAAGGAGTATACTGATATTGTTTTTTATTCCCATGTGACTATTATGCACCTGGGCCGCAGACTTAGTTTAGGTTCTATCACTTATCTTATTGTTTTGTTATGCACCTTCAACATCCCTTCACACACACAACTACACACCCAGCATGTAACCCTACTGTCTCCATGCTATCTCAGGTTCAAACTGCACCGTCTTTTCATTAAATACATTGGAGATGTTGAGAATGTTCCTCGATTTGAGGCTTGTCATTAAGAGTGATGGTGTTAGAAAGTACGGCGACTGAAAGTAACATGCAAACAGGATGCAAAAATAATTTGACTGCAATTCTGTGCCGCGATAAACTATTAAACAGCACAGCAGGCGTAGTGACATAACTCACGGCCCACCACTGGTGCCCATACATGGTAATGAGAGGTCACCTCACAACTGTTGCTGCTGTCTGCATCCACAGGGTGCAACGTGTTCACCGTCTCTGTGGGCTGGACAAAGACCAGATTCGATGGACTCAAACAGGTGTGTGTAAGTGTGTGGTTATGTCAGCGAAGGCTGGTAACACATTAATTGGTAACATGTTGCTTTAAAAATTGAATTAAATATGTAAAAACTTTTTTTTGTTGAAATAAAACTGAATTGAATGTTTTCCATACAGCATGATAATCAATTATTTTCCTTCTCTCTCAGCTGGTGGACATTTTGTTGATGGGCTTCCAGAACAAATTCTATAACGCCAGCAAGAAGGATACCATGCAGGGCTCTGGTCCCGGTGTGACAGAGTATCGCATCAACATGTCCAGCGACACACCCCACTGGTACATCAGAGACTACCTGGCCAGAGTCAGCAGCTTCTACTCCATCAGCACCGTAGAAGTTGATGGTAGAGTACCAATACATTTTTCTTTTGTTCAACTTCAGCACATGAACTAACTAATGTAATATACTGCAACATTTACGTTTGCCACGGTGATGTGGTGGTAAGCTATGCATGTTGGTAAGACTACTTCTCTCTCCCACCTGGCTGTCCACACATACAGATCTGGATGAGTGTAAGTCTGAGGAGGCGGTATGCGTCCATCCTGCCCTCTGCGCCAACACTTACGGGGGCTACAGGTGTGTTTGCAATGGCACAACTGACGTGGATGAAACCCAGTCCTGCATACTAGGTGAGAATCTGAGCATTAGTTTACATCCATCCTGCGGGGAAAACATTTAATTACTTGATGGCCTTATGTGTCTTTTAATAGTGTCACCATTTTATAGATCATGATTTGATATATATAATCATTGTATACATTTTCACATCCTGTGATTGGGTTTGACTTGACCCTTTGCAGACAGAGATCAGGAGAATGATACAGAACTAGACCTTGTTCTGGGCCTGGTGCTGGGCATCGGCATCCCTCTGCTTTTGCTGCTGCTCTTGGCTGTACTGGCATGCTTCTGCTGCTGCAAAAAGACTGTCACTGGAGAGTGAGTTCAACCATTGGCACATTGAGTTTTTACTTAATGCACTACACAATTTTATGATAAACTAGTAAATTAGGAGTTTTTTGATTTATTTTATAATATTACGTTTTATTCGGTTTTATCATAGTAAAGTATATACACACACAAAATGAGTTTGTACAAGTACCTAGGAGATACACCCGTGTCTTTTTTTGCAGTAGTGCAAAATATATATATATATATATATATATATATATATATATATATATATATATATATATATATATATATATATATATATATATATTAGTGCTGTCAAGCGATTAAAATATTTAATCGCGATTAATCGCATTTATGTACTCGCGATTAATCACAATTATTTTTTCTTTCATTTTGATGCTTTTATCAACATGAAACAGTGGATGAGCTTGCTTTATGCAAATGTTTTATTTTATTAAAAAACAATTGCCAAACAGGGCGGTTCCAAATACATGATAAAGTGCACAATTCAGGTAAACCAGGGTTTACAAAATAAAATTCTGAAGTGCATATTTCAGGTGAGAGAGAGAGAGAGAGGTGAACATAGCAGTCAGGCTCCGTAGGTCCTGTCGTTGGATGCGATGTGTATTATATCAGCTATAGATGAATTAACCACTATATCTGCTTTATACTTGTGGATGTCACAAAAACGTGTGAACATAAACTCCATGCTGTCTGGGTTCATAATAGTATCCGTAGTCCCACAACAGCCTGAATGAAGCCGATATCAGCGCTCCTTCTGGGTTACCGGCAGCAGTTTGATTCAGCACCGGCAGGACAGCGGTGACGAGCGGACCATCTCAACGCTGATTGGCTGACGCAACTATGACTCACGCGTTTTTGCAGCCGGAGTTGGGAAATTTCAACTCGCGCGTCAACCCGAGTTCGCCCCGCAACCTGTGGGCTGTTCGTGCTGCTTCTATGCGTCTGACGCGCTGCCCGCTGGAAAATACGCATCTACACAGCTTTGACGCGGCTGTGCATTGACTTTACATGAAATCTCGACGCGCGTCGAAATCTTGACGCGTTCGGTGTGAACACAGCATTAGTCTTCAGATTTCGGCATCTTTCAACACTCTGAATATCCAGGCTGGAGCTGAAATGAATATGCTTGACGCTCTGAGTACTTCACAACAACTGCTGCCTATCCAAACATTTCCATAAATTGCCTAAAATAATTTGTCTACTGGACAATGATGTGCAGCCTGCACTAATCAGAGCCAGAGATTCACTGCAAAAGGTACAAAATGAGCAATAATGTAACTCCTGGCATTGATGGAGAACTCACCACCAGTATCAGTTTTACATAATGATCCAAACAGTGGAAGCTAAAGTTAGTAACTCCTGTGTGAGGGATAGAGCGCGTAAACAAAAAAGTGGACGCCAGTCAACATGTTTGCTACTTAACAGCATCTTCAAAAGCTAGACTGCAGTGATTTCTTGTTCCCTTCTACGTTCTGATTGGCTTCTATGTTTTCTTCCAGCCTGCCCCACACATTGCATCCAGTCTACATCCAGGAGCAGTACAACCCTCCGCCATTCAACTACTCTGACCCTGCCCTGCACTACGTAACCCACTGTAGCCCACGGATCCTAGACAGCTATACACCGAGGCAACGCTACAGATAGTACATTCTAAAGCGACATGCAGACCCTTTCTTTAAATGTTTTTGTGTCTTAATAATGATCAAACGGGACACCGACTTTTTAAATTGGTCCTATGAGTGAGAAGTCTGAAACGGGCTGCGTTGACAACAGCAACTCCTCACCCTCAATGTTCATCCAATAAATGTGCATGTTTTTGCCACTGACAGGCTCAGCTTCTTATTATTGTGTCTGACAACATTATGGAAAAGACTCTACAAAGAAATACAACATTTTTCTTTACCTTTTGCTTTTTACACTAAGCTGCAGTTTTTGCACTTGTCTGTTGTTCGACATTAATAACAATAACAAACTGAGTCTTTCTGTAGCAAAAATGAGTTGCCCTGAGTGATCCCATTGCATAGCCCTTTGCAGCATTTTGTCTCAATGCTGGATTATTCACTTGGATATAAAAACATGGGAAAGGTTGACAAATTCCGAAGTAACCCTTTAAACAGAAACAAAAAAACGCTCACAGAAATGCACAGGCTCGCACGGCGCCAGGAGTTTTTGAGCCACTGTAGATGTTTGAAGACAAGATTAATGTCCCCATTTTATATTGTAAAAAAAACAAAACAACAAGAAGTAATTAAACCTGAGTGACTTTTGAAGTCAATAATTCCCAATCCTCTCTGCCAAGTTTGAGTTCCAAGTTTTTTTCGCCAGTATGACAGTTTACAGTCTGACCCAGCAGAACTCAACAATCTGATGAAAAGTAAACCACTGCAGTGGTCTTCAGTTTACAGCTGATGTTTGATCCTTGATAGCAACATTAGCTCCTGCTAGAATATGTGAGACTATGTGGTGTCGGTAACCTGCCATAGAATTTGTTGTGGTTCTAGTCTAAAATGCACGGTAATGCATTGATATATAAATCGCTCATAATCACCCCAAAAATGAATGTATTATATAAATCATTAAAGTTAGTACTTTACAAACGCTGTGCTGTGGTGAAATCCTTTCAAGAACATTAGCATCTTGGATGTTAGCAATGTGTCACTTTACTTTGGGTGTAATCCAACTCACCCTCTCGAGGGACTGTCTCCGCAGTTCAACCTGACCTATGACATTGACGGTGGTTACATGCATCGCACTGAAATAGAATGATCCCTTTGTTCGAATAATTGCGGTCCCGGCTCCGATCTGATTAACACCCCTGGATAACTCGATCCGACTCGGTTGATAATTCGGACATCGCAGCATGGAAACGGTGAATTGGATTATGAACTGGACTATGCGTCTTTGCGCATGCTTGAGATGTTGAGATGTTTCGAAATGTTGATGTTGTTGGTTGTTGTTGGTAGTGGTGAAGAGGTCAAGCGGAAATGGCTGTATCATCACCAGTTGTAATGAAAACTGCGCCACCTATCGTATCGGATATGACATGCTTTCGGCCAATGATTCGATTTATTCACTGCCATGTATATTAGGATAATAGTAGTTGCCAAAAATAATAGCATAGCCCGACTAAAACAAGATTCAAATTAATACCATCATGTAAACACACTAACTGTCACCTTCTCAAAGGTAATATGTGTCAAGCTGCTGATAGTTGCATAAGGACTTGATATATTTTAAAGAGGTTGTGCCATTTTAAGGGAAAAGCATAAAACTGTAAAACTATGAACTTTTAATAGTGCAGCTTGTGGAGGTGGACCTAATTCTAATATGCTATTGTAGTTCCATTGCCCACTATGCTATTTAGTCACACAGTATTGTATGTGTTGATCAAATGTTTTGTATCTTTTTGCACCTTTAAAAGTACATATAATTGTGTGCATATAATTTTAGTGGGCGAGAAGCATAAAGTAACATCAAGAGGACCTACTCAAGTTTAGTACAACTAATGTTATTGGCACCAGTGTATGTTACATTCCTGTTAGAGCAGTGGACCCCAACCTTTTTTGCGCCACGAACCGGTTTCATGTCGGTAAATATTTTCACGGACGTAATATGACGTAATAAATATGAAAGAATAAATATGACAGAATAAATATGACTTAACAAAATGATACGACCGCTATAAAGCAATTATAAAGTGCATAAATATACAACTCATTATTACGCCAAATTAGTGGGAGCCCTGAGCTAGTTTCTCTGCAAGGACGTGTGTAATTTAGATCCGGTCTACTCTGTAACTTAGACCTTTATGTCCAGTCTACTGCTTAACTTAGACCTTTATATCCGGTCTACTGCTTAACTTAGACCTATCCCAGGTAGCCAAAATGACGTGGCCCAGATTTGCTTGAGTCCGGCACGCCGGAAGAAAGACGTCAGCCTGGGTCTAGTTGGCGGACTCTGCGGAGTTTCAGTATGAATGACGCCCCAGAATCGGGTTCAATATTAAAAAGTATTGTTTCTGTATCATGATTTGCTTATTTTAAATCCGGCTTCACAAAGACAGGATGTTGAAATGGAAACAGGTTTCAGAGCTTTTTTGGCGATCTCAGGATATTCTGCCTTGATTTTAGACCATAATATAGAGTTGAAGCAGACTTTTAAGTTTTCTTTTTGAGGTAACGTGTGACTCAGACGCACAGACGAATGTATCCGGTCCTTTTTCAAAATAAAACTTTGTTTTCTTCTTCAAAATAAAACTTTAAAAAAAATAAAGATTGAAATTTTTTTTTTTAATTAATTAATTCTTTCTGTGCGGCCCGGTACCAGCTGACCTGCGGACCGGTACCGGGCCGCGGCCCGAGGGTTGGGGACCGCTGTGTTCGAGCATTACTCAGTTCAGCTGTTCTGAAGGCTGCCTGCTGTTTCTTCTCCAGCCATAAGAAGGTGTCACAGCTGAGTCTCCCGCACAAAAGCCAGATCAATCGCATTTGTTCATGACCAGAGTTGAAGCAGAAATGCAGCATATCTCTCTCTCTCTCTCTCTCTCTCTCTCTCTCTCTCTCTCTCTCTCTCTCTCTTTCTCTCTCTCTCTCGCACGCACGCACGCACGCATGCACACACACACACACACACACACACATACATACGCTCTGCATCCTTCGTCTGGAACTGGCCGCTGCGGTGGAGCCCGTTGCCCCCCCCCACTCTGCAGAATGAGATCATCTGAGAGGGGTGGCGCTGCAGGTCCCCGACACTGCAGAGACAGACCTGGCCTACGCTACAGCCAGGGGGTCAAGGACGGGCCGCCACTAAAGCACACCCTGTCACTTCCTTATTGCGGTTACGCACTGAAGCACTAAAGTGCATCTTCATTGCCCTCTGTGGCACTTCTTTATTCCACCGGTTTCACTTTGCACAGGATTTGACCGAGAAGTGTATGTAAACTAAGATCACGCAACAAACACTACGCACATGACTTGTGAGGCAAACTACCACAGATTTTTTTCAAATCCGTAGGCAAGCACAGGGCTCCCTAATACCTGTTTGAAACAAAGGCATGGCTAACATAAGCAAGTTACATAATGTGGCTACACTTCTGGAAGGTTCCAAGTAGCACTTTCATGTGCTGCTAAAGGCTGCGGTGTTTGAACTCTAGCTCTACGTTGACTGCAGCAAGCAACCTGGAGGCAAGCCAGTGAGAGAAAGGAAAGGAGAGGATATAGAGAGAGCGAGAGAGAAAGAGAAAGAGAGAGAGAGAGAGAGAGAGAGAGAGAGAGAGAGAGAGAGAGAGAGAGAGAGAAAAAATCAACAGCAGAGTTTCTATTTGACAACCAGTAAGCATTTTTGTCCCTCAGATCTCTTTAAATAAAACAACTTGTATGTAGGTTTTTTGGAGATGCTTGGTGATCTGGTGCCGGCGGATGCGGGCCGAAACGTATCACAGGGGCGAACGGCAAACTAAAGTGCATGCTTAACACTGTATCCATTTCATCACGACGTGATTGAAATAGGCTGGGAATAGTTGGGGCCCAACCAAATCCTCTTATCCGATTTGAGGCCAGTAATCATTTCTGCCTTACGATGTAATTTTAGCAAAATATGTCCTTTTCTTAACCATAGGTAGGCCAAAATAAAATTGGCTCATGCACGGCTAGCCCTTATCGTACGACGAAGAAAAAAAAAAAAAAAAAAGCATTCAAGTTCACTAGGAGTAGTTTGCCGTAGGCCGCCAACATTTGCGCGGACCTTTGGCTGGGAGGCCTTAATCGGCAAGATGAGACATAGCCCCTATATCATAAGCACATGGACACACCCCCCTCCCCCCGTTCTGTTTATCATCAGTTCAGTGTATGCATTAGCACAAAGGCCAATCTTACACACACATGCACACAAAAGCAAACACACACGCGTCCTTTTAACTCATTACATTACATGTCATTTAGCTGACGCTTTTATCCAAAGCGACTTACAATAAGTGCATTCAACCGTAAGTACTTACACTACTCCGGTAAGTACGAAGTTGGAACAACAAGAATCAAGACAGAACAATTTCTCAAATAAAGTCAAACTACTAAGTGCTATCAGTAAGAGCCATCGAAGTGCTGCCTAAGTGCTGCCGTCATTGTCTTTATTCAAGGTATAGTCGAAAAAGATGAGTTTTTAGTTTGTGGCGGAAGATGTAGACACTTTCTGCTGTCCTGATGTCAATGGGGAGCTCATTCCACCATCGAGGAGCCAGGACTGCAAACAGTCGTGATTTTGTTGAGTGTTGAGTTCGCAGCGACGGAGCGACAAGCTGATTGGTTGAAGCTAAGCGGAGCGAACGAGCAAGTGTGTATGGTTTCACCATGTCCTGGATGTAGGTCGGATCCGATCTGTTCGTTGTATGGTACATAAGTACCAATGTCTTGAAGCGGATGCGGGCGGCCACCGGTAGCCAGTGGAGGGCGCGGAGGAGTGGAGTAGTGTAAGTGAACTTCAGGAGGTTGAAGATCAGTCGAGCCGCTGCGTTCTGGATGAGCTGTAGAGGTTGAGTTACATTGGCAGGTAGACCTGCCAGGAGGGAGTTGCAGTAGTCAAGGCGGGAGATGATCATGGCCTGGACCAGAACCTGTGCTGCCTTCTGTGTGAGCAGGGGACGTATTCTCCTGATGTTGTACAGCATGAACCTACAGGAGCGTGTTGTTGCAGTAATGTTGGCAGTCAGGGAGAGTTGACTGTCAAGTGTCACACCGAGGTTCCTGGCAGTTGGGGTCGGGGCCAACACTGCGTTGTTGAAGGTGATTGTGAGGTCTTGGGTGGGGGAGCCTATTCCTGGAAGGAAAAGCAGTTCGGTCTTGTCAAGGTTGAACTCACACCTGGCCTCCATGTCCAAACAACCCACTGTCCTCTCCCATGAAAAGCGATCCACTCCCTTGGCAGAGCACCAGCAGCTGCATTACAAAACCCCTTATTCATTAGTGATGCCGTCCATGTCTATCAGTTACAATGGGTAAACATCTTCTCATAATTGTCGCCGGGGTCCCCTATCCGACTAAAAAGTCCTCCGAAGCCATCACTTAGGCAACAACAATTAGCCTTTTTTTTCTTTGGAACAGCTTGATTTTTAGAGTGTGATTGCTGCACCGCACAGGGCCAGCACATACCGTTTTGTCTCACATGTTGTTGACCCAACCTGCCCCGTCCAAGGTTGTTTTTTTTACTGCGAAAAGGACAACAATGCTAACTGCTATCAGGGGAGTGATGTCACAGACCATCGGGAGGTGACGTTAATGAAGACGGAGAGGTGACTTCAGCCTCGTCTCTGCTGAACTACGGTGACCTTGACCCCCCGCTCCCCCTCCCGATAAAGAGGTGAGCATATGTGCATGCACATATATTTTATTTTTTGTGTAAAATAAATGCTAAAAAAACTTTAGTTAAAACATCACCTAACATCCATAAACCAAAAACCAAACAAACATTGTAACACATACTGTACTGTGCTCCACATTGAGTCCCACGTCATGGGGTTTAGTTTCAGGTTTTTATAGACCATAAAGTCACGTCTCCCGGGCTCCAATATTCCCTATCCATATTAACTTCCAATCTAAAATCACCTTTGACCTGGAGCAGGTCCTCCGAGACTTGGAGACCGCAGAAGTGCATGTCATCATCAACCAGCAAAACAGGTGATTGTGCAAATTAGGGGATTTTGAAGAATTTATGGCCCAACACCATTGTCTCTCAACAACTTGTTTTATTGGAGAAGTTCGCCCCAGAGTTTCAATAAAAATGTCCAAAACATTTTTTCAATACCAAAAGAAATACAGTTAAGTGCTCACAGCGACTCTGTTTTACAAGGGTTTGCCAAGTACTTTTAGGGAGGCAAAAAGGCGAATAAACACCAACATGCCCGTTGTTGACACATGCTCCAGCTTATCGGGTTACTTGTGACAGGCCTTTGTGCTGCCACCTTTGGTATTACATAATATATGCAGAGACAAAAACCCTGTAGCAGAAAAACAGATTTAAATGAAAAGAATCCAGTGTGCTTCAGATTAGGTTGGGGGAGAGGCCTGGCCGATTCTAAAGCTGCTCAGCAGATCACATGGCAAAAGCAGCATCACCTCTGCAAACAGCCCAGATGGAAGTGGGATCCACTTTGGATCCTCATTTCTTACATCTACGCGTGAGATGTTGAGCTTCTCACAATCCTGGCTCTCTACTTAACCGTGTGACATCTGCGTCTAATAATAAGGGATGCCGTGGAATTTGGGAGGATAAGGACACACTCACACACACAGATATTGTAGTGCATTCTTTTGAGCGTTTGTTCAAGTCCTTCTTCTTGTGCATTATTGTCCGCCTTCTTTCTCCACCTCCACCTTCTCCTCCTTGGCTTCTCCCATGGGATCAAGCCAAAGACAGTTGGTCATCGGGAAATCAGTCAGGCATAAGCAATCCCGCCATCAGATACTCCCATCCACACCAGAAGCAGCACATTTAGACCCGGGAGTCCAATGTCATCTGACAGCAACGCAGACTCGGTCACACATTTCGGGGGACATAAGACAACATATTTTACAGGCTGCTACTTATTACGAACTATTACGGTCAAGCACTTCGGTGCTGACTCTGCATCTCATTATGCGCATTCAAAGTGATGAGGACTTAGAAGGAAAGTCCAGAGCCACACTGAACTCTCAAATGGTCGGTGATAACCGTGTCACAGCTATTGGAAGAAAATTAAACAATAAATGAAAATAATAAGTAATGTTGTCAAGAATGAGAAAACTGAAGCAAACTGGGTAAGTACTATAGCAGTTACAAGTAACATGGTTATTGTAGCTAATAAGTTATCAAAACTAGCTTACAGGGTGTCCCTAAAGACGATGCCCATATACAATGTGCAACAAGCTTGTCTGCGATGCCTGTGGCACTGACTGGGATGTCTATGGACAAGATGCAGCGGCAGCGCAGACCATCGGAGTGACGCATTGCAGGTACAAACACACCAATCAGAGAGCCCGATTTATTTCCGCTACGTCTTGTGCCCCATCACAGAGTAGCAGAAAGTATTCATACATCGCTATGTAGACCCCCAGCTATACAACATATATATTGTATTATCAACATTAAAACATTCCTTGAGGTACCAAATGGGTGTTTTGACAGTTTATTAATTTACTTATGTAAAATATTATTAATTAAAAAGCGTTTTTGATTCATTTGATAATTGAGGAAAAGGGTAGTTGGCGGAGTGATATTAAAAAGAGGAGGAGTTAAGGATAGCCGTTAAATGCGAGTCCAGTTGCTTCTTCCTCACTGTGTTCATAGAGATTGTCATTTTGTGCAGGCATAGTGTTGGCTTTGGTTTGTTACGGATTTTCTCTGAACCAGCCGCTGCATCTACATCGAAATGGTAAGAAAAAGCGGATTTATTTGTATCTCCAATCTTGAGTTAGTCGGAAGTCCCTTAGTAGTGTTTTATGTGCGAAGTGAATGTCAATTAAACATAACGTCACCAGTAGCTGAACTGAATCCATGTGAACTACCGCATTGCTGGCAGAATAAATTGCTAATAGCTAGGTAATGCTAGCTTGTAGACAAAGCTAACGTTAGCGAAAGACTCGTTGGTCTGCTTAAATACTTGGCTTTAGTAAGTTGAAACCTGTGTTCCCACCGTGAGCGCAGCCATACTTGAAACAGTGCAGCACTGGTAACGTTAGTTACTTACCCTTACCGTGTTTCTTTTATGCCAGTCTATCTGCATTATTTGTTAACGAGAATGTCGGTCGAACATTTATCCCCGGCCTGAGTATGTATCAATCTTTATGATGAACACTGCGTGCAGTTAAAGTGACTAACCTATTTGCCAACCGATGCTTTGCTTGTGACGACTACAGAGTTAGTCATTCATTTTTGCTTGAAGTGTGCAGGGTTGTAATTGAGAGCCGGTATAGGGTAGCTAGCTAACATTTACCGCCTCCTACCTGACATTTACCGCCAAATTGTAAGTCGTCCATTGTCAGTGGTTAAATTGGCGTTATCGAACATCCAAATTTAAGTAACCAAGATCTCACCGGGCACGTCCAAATTGGTTTTCCGGTCTCCGAAATTAAGTAACGAGCGGGGTTGCTCACCGGCCGAAAACGCCTCTTTCCTGTTGGATGAATCGTATTGTTACATTTGCTGACAGCTATTGTAAACTCCAGAATTATATCCAGCGTTGAAGGATGTGTCTGAAACATTTAGAAATGAACGGGCGCCCCTAACTTTAAGGCAAGGTTGCTCTGCGATGGAGAAGCTAACTCTTGGTATTTTTGCCTTTTTTGTATTTTACAGGCTGATCAGCTTACAGAAGAGCAGATTGCTGGTAAGACATCGCTGCATCTTTCCTAAAATCCAGCAGAGTGGCCTGCTTTATGGTTCCTTGGTCCCTGCAGTGGATTTATACTTTTTCCTTTTAAGGTGTTCAACTGGTCAGCCTACATGGTCATAAAACAGGAATGAATGAAACTGCTGTTGCCTTGGCTCTGAAATCAGAAGGACTCCCTCATGGAACATTTTGCATTTTCATGGTTGCCATGTAATGTATGATGTAATCTGGAAGGACTGTATATTCTGGTGAGGTGTTGGCAGTCACCTTTACTTTATGTTGTGTCCTTTGCCCTGGGTGTGTTATTAGGTGGAATGATCCAGGAACAATGGAAATTTGGACCCAACATATTGACAGACCTAGATTCTGTAATTGAAATCATGCAGGAGTGGGTGTGCGTGTCAGGGCATTGCAGCCAGTATGCTCTTGGGGGCACTTGCTGTAGTGTATGCAGTGCATGTATAAAATGTGGCACAGTTGTAGTGGGTTCCCTGATTATATATTCCAGCTTCCGTTTACTTGAATCAGTTTAGATCTCAGGTTTCACAATGTGCTGATTATACTCTCGCTGTATAACATGGCCTCCACTTTTAGTTTCTTGCTCTTTTGCTTACTCGTGCCAGTGTTTAGATTGCCAGTTTGTATGAACAGCATGACATCAGCGTGCCTTATCATGTTCCGCAGACTTGAAGAAATTTACAGTAATTTAAAGCACAGTGAAAAACTGCAATGATGTGGCATTTTTATGGACCAGCAGGATTTAGGAACCTCCACCCCCAGCATTTACTACAGTTTGCTGCAGACAGGAGGCCTTTCTCATAACAAAAAGGGTGGTGTCCTGTGTGTTTAACCCTCCAAATGGTAGGGCCGGTTGTAGATTTATGATGCTGATGAGCTGCCGCATGACATTGTCTATTGGCCTCATCACTCCTTATTGTCAAGGTTTGCTCGACCATCACTGCTCATTTGCTGCGACTTAGCCTGACTGCACCTTCTCGTGCTCGCTGCCCTTGTTTCGCCAGAAACGACTGCAGTTGGAACTCAAAAAACAGAAGGGCTCGTCAGCATGCTACAGCTAGTTTATAACTGAAAAAAAGTGACGCAATGCCCTTTTGAGTCTTAAGCCAATTCAGGTTTTGGGTAAATGTGATTTGCAGACTCAAGGAAAGGACAAGTTTGTTATGCAATTTGGAATGACAGCTTTTACATGGCTCTTTAGTCTCTTATAGATTCAGTCTTTTGCTGGGTTTTCATATTGCCTCAGTATGTCAGTCTGTACATCTAGTTTACATAGGTGCAACACGCTGCCAAACTGAAGAAGCCCCTTTTTTTTTCTTTTTTCTTTTTTTCTTTTTTTAAATTTTCTTATTTTTTTAAATCAGAGTTCAAGGAGGCATTTTCGCTCTTTGACAAGGATGGAGATGGCACCATTACCACCAAAGAGCTGGGCACAGTCATGCGCTCTCTGGGCCAGAACCCCACAGAGGCAGAGCTGCAAGACATGATCAATGAAGTGGATGCTGATGGTGAGAACCTAATACAGGTTTTTATTTTTTTAGAAATAAACACACACTTGCTAACCGCACACATACAGTTGATGATATAGTTGGAAATCCCACAATGTTCTATTTGTTTTTGTCGGCAGGAAATGGAACGATAGACTTCCCAGAGTTCCTGACCATGATGGCCAGGAAAATGAAGGACACAGACAGCGAGGAGGAGATCAGAGAAGCGTTCCGTGTCTTTGACAAGGTAAATGCTGTCTGCACTCCCACATGCACATCTATGCAAAAGCCACAACTGTTTTTAAGTTTGTTTACTGTCATTTTTAGGATGGCAATGGATACATCAGTGCTGCTGAGCTGCGCCATGTGATGACAAACCTTGGTGAGAAGCTAACTGATGAAGAAGTGGATGAGATGATCAGAGAAGCAGACATTGATGGAGATGGACAGGTCAACTATGAAGGTCAGTTGATGTGTGATTGTGCCATAGTTTGAGTTGGTTTGGGTCAATCCCTTCTACTAAGTTGCAACATTTTCTTTTCTCACCCCCTCACAGAGTTTGTACAAATGATGACGGCGAAGTGAAGGCCTTGTACAGATTTCGTATATAAATAATTTGCCTTTTTTTTTTTTTTTTTTTTTTTCTTTGTGTAATTTATCTGTAAAATCTTAATTGCCCCCTTTTTTCCCCTGCCCCTCTGCTGTCCAAAGGAACTGCATGTAAACTGCATAGGCTCTTTTCCCATGTCCCTTTCTTTTGCTGTCATGGTGTTTTGGAGTGACGGAATAGTCATACAACCAGATGCTTGTGGAGGCCCCTGGGAGCCGGAGTACTTTGAATCTTCCCGTCTTGTGTGCTCGGGGCCCTTCCACACATGGCAACATTGGAAACCTGTCAGCTGGTTGTCACTTGGCAACCCTGTTGGCATGGAAACGATGTAGAGGAGTTTAAACTCTGCATGGACTATGGACAAAGTATATATGGAAATCTCTCGGCATTGCACTACTGCAAAAAGACACGGGTGTATCTCCTAGGTACTCGTACAAACTCATTTTGTGTGTGTGTGTGTATGTATGTATATATATATATATATATATATATATATATATATATATATATATATATATATATATATATATATATATATATATATATATATATATATATATATATATATATATAAAAAAATCAGAACACTAATCTTACCATGTTTTTAATATTTTACCCACTTTAACTTTTTTTTTTTTTTTTATTAAATGACCTCTGTCATGCCTCAAATAATCCATTCCAAGTTGTATATTTTTGTTTTCCAATAAAAATTACAATCTAACCGGTTTTGAAAATTGTCTTGTTTTCTCAGTTATAATGGATCCTTGAGTTTGTATACCCTGTAATAATTCCCATTTTTGTATTGAGGACAGGATGCTCCGTTTTTGATAGGATCTTTTTTTCTTGTTTCTTAGCATACTTATGAAATGTTTACCCATTTTAAATTGTCCCCTGTTAATTTCCAAAAGCACTGAGAAGCATCAGCCAATGCCTCTTAATGTTCAGATAAGCTCATGTCAAATCTGTATTGTCATTAAAATAAAACCACTGAGTGGGATCAAAGGCTTCTATTTTGAAGTAGACACAATGGTACGTGACATTGAATTTGCCTTGTACTGTTCAGGTCCCTTACTGACTGCTTAGGTCATGTGTTGTCTGCTACTGTTAGTGCAGCACCATGTAGAGCTTGTCTGCCTCATGTCTTACTTGGCATTTGCCTCATTCACGAGGTGCAGGTGATTGAGCGTATCAGAAATTATGGTGTAAATAGAGGTGTGCCTGTTTAAGTTTAACTATTTTTGTTTTCTGATTGAGTTTGTTACAGTAGCTTGCAGAGATACTAAGTTGTTTTGATTGACAAAATAAAGCTCTATTGTGGACCTCAGCGCTGCCTCCTGTGAATTCAATGCTAGCTGCTTTTAGTTTGTTCCATTGATCCTATGCAGTGCTTTGGGACTTCCACTTCTGTAATTAAACAATGCTTGTTTTCTAAAGTTGTGATGTTTCTGACTATTGGGACATAGTGAGGGCTGCAGTTTGTGGCTTGCTCAGTCAGCAGTCCCTGTGGATACACATTGAAACATTTATGGCATTACAAAATGCACTTCAGTAACACCTTGTACTCAAAGGAACTATGAAGCATAGTGGTAGTTTACGCAAGTACCCTTGATTTTCTTTCATTTTATTCTGTGTGTTAAAAATTAGAGTGCAAATATCTCTTTAAAAGTACTGCACAGTAAAGGCTTCCATTTCAACAAAGACAAATATTTTCGGGTGAGAATCGAAGTGGTTCTCATGTGGTTCAAACCTTAAAAAAAATTACCAGCTAAATTGTCAGCACACTCTACTTTATAAAAAGCTGTTAATTACACAGCGCATGTAACACTAGTCTCGGCTGTCCGTACTTTAGGTGCTGTGATTAAAAGGGTGATGTAACCATAGAAACTCAATCAGACAATGTACAATTTAATACCTGTGTTTTTTTGTTTTTTTTACGAGTGTGTCCTTGTCGGATCATTTCAACCATGTGTTCGTTGTAGCCTAGCAACCAGGCAGAATGTTGCAATATTTTATACATCAGGTGAAGAGCTTTAGTTTTCGAGAGAGAGAGAATGTGAGTGAGTGTACTCCAGCCCAGGTATGTCACAAGGAGTATGATACTTTAAAACTTTACACACAAAGTAGAGGGTTGGTTTAACAAGTTTCCCGGGGTAAGTTTTACACTTAAAAACCTCCAGTGTTCCTCAAACACACTTTACCACACACACACACAAACTAGAACAAAATAAAATGTTGCCAGATAGCCATCAGTCGTTATGGTGACAACACACCTCTATGGGGTTGTAGCTTGCCAGGAAGGCGCAGCTTTGGAGACAACCAGATGGCTAGTTAGCAGGTAGCTTGTTCTAACCATAGTGGAGGGGAATGAAGCAAATGGGCCAGTAGACTCGCTGACCACCAAAACTCATGTTCTGTAACCAGTGTAGCTATAAGGCATGGTGGGCATAAGCTAGCTAGCTAACTAGGGGGTGGCTGGTTGCTAATTCAACCCTGCTTTAATGCTACATCAACAACAGGAAACGAGATGAATAAAATACATCTCTCTTCTGGTGACAGCAATTTGCTTTCTTAACTGGACAGAAAAAAAATTAAATCATCTGACTTTACCTCATTTTGGAAAAGTGCTAGTTTGCCAGCGCTTGATGTTTAGTAAAATGTACATGTACTCAAATTTGCACTGTAGTGGCAACGTTTGATCTTGATATTCTAATCAATAGCACAGTGTCCCCCTCCATGATGATAATGAAGATTAACTAAATTAACTGCAGTATGTGCAGTGTACCCCAGCCATTATGTCTTACTCTCATTCAAATTGGTCGGCAAGTCGAAATTTAGCCCTCCACGCTTGTTGAAAAATTAATAGATGGTGGCTGCTATAGTAACAGTCACAGTTCTAATGTTGGTCAGGTGTCACTGGGTCTTCGGTGGAGCAGATCGCGAGCAACAATGAGTATGCAGGAGTGGAGCACTAGGAAAAAACAAAGTTGCCTCTGAAGCTGGTGACATGTCCTAGAGTGGTGATGGAAGAGATAACGTAAGGCTCTTTAAAGCCCTCACAACTGTGTGCCACCGGATGAAACGTGGAGATGCATCAACACGTTGTTGTCATGGCAATGTCATTGTAGCAGAAACACGTTACTGTGTTTTTTTGGCTTGTGCCCTGTTATCGTCTGCAGGGCGATAACGAGTGGGACCTGTGTGGCCGGGGGAGCTAGTGGCTGTGAAAACTGAAAGTAGGTATTGTGTCACGCTGCTACGTTGTCTCTGTGCACGTCTTGAACAACTAGCTCATTTGCTGATATATATATATATATATATATATATATATATATATATATATACATATATATATATAT